>NC_071087.1:143960997-144560997 GCF_027358695.1 Spea bombifrons
AAAGGCATAGTCTACTGCTCCAAGCAGCCTCACCAATGAATATTTAGTATTTTAATATACATTTTTGTACCTGTAAAATAAATACCATATTGTCTCGATTATTACACAGTAATCAGGGTTTAGATATTCTTAAAGTCTCTCTACCTTATCTGCTGACCACATCTATGCCTCTGTCTCCTTTCCTGCAGCTCTTCTTTCTCTCTTGTATCTTCTGTCTTCAGTCTTTATCCGCTTCTTCTGTCAAGCAACCCGGCGCACTTCCACAAAAGGGCAGTGTTTCTGGGCACAACTGCTCCCACGATTGGAGGAAAGGGGAGAGGCTGTCCCTTTGACTATACTCAAAGAAGCTAGAATACTGCTGATAGATTTGCAGAGAAAAGCAGAGAAAGTTATGTCCTTTTGCAGCAGCGCGCTGGGTGGCTTGATAGAAGACACTGTGACAAGTCGACAAAGACTGAAGACAGAAGGACAAGAAGATGCAAGAGAAGAAGTAGCGAGACATTGAGAGAGTGGGAGAGAACGTGAGCCTTCTAGTAATGCAAGTTTTTTTTTTTTTTTTTTTTTTTTTTTTAATTACATTTTCTTTCAATTAGCACAAAAATATAGTGGTGTGACTTATAATCAGGAAAATATAACAAATTGTCAAAACGCAACAATTCCAGGACAGGGGTGGAAAGCGAAGGTCCACCAACAGGTAGGTAAACGAGGAAGATCAAAAGAGACCCACACAAGGGACAGATGTCAAGCTGAGACCAGAAAGAAAGATCCCCATAAATGCAAGGTCATTTGGAGGCTGATCCTGTATAGAAGAACATTTGCTTCAAGCTGTGTTTTTGGGGGAATTTAAACTGTTTGTATTTGGTAACAGTTTACAGAGGTTGCTACCAATTGTTCAATGCATAAAGCATGTACATACATCAGATGTTTACTGGGTTCTAAATACATGATGGCCATATTTCTGTCACTCTTGATCGGGACAGGTGGACAGACTGGCTTTGGAACTTGAAAAGAAACGGGATTTAAGACGCGTAATAGTTCATATTGATATGGATGCGTTTTATGCAGCAGTAGAAATGCGAGACAATCCGGAACTGAAAGACAAACCAATGGCTGTGGGTTCAATGAGCATGCTGGTAGGACCAACACTTTTTCTCTCTCAATATTTTCACAGCTTTGTGTATTATAATTAATATTAATTTTAAATTATCTTGTTTCTGTTTAGTCCACATCAAACTATGCTGCACGAAGGTTTGGGGTACGAGCAGCTATGCCAGGCTTTATTGCCAAGAAACTCTGTCCTGATCTCATCATTGTTCCTTGTAACTATGACAAGTACCGTGCTGTAAGTTCTGAGGTACGTGTGACATTGTCCAACCTTATGAATGGCACCTTACAACGTTTGAAAACGTATGTGTGATGTTCTGATGTAAAAGAGATGTGTGATGTTCTGATGTAAAATTGGAGATTCTGATAAATAAATAAATAAGAATTATTGGGTCAAACAGCAGATTCCCAGAATTAAGCTTTTCTCAAAACTTTAAAAATATGTACCACTTCCATGTAGAGGTAAAAGTGGGGTACCATCATACACAGCCAATGAGTGTAACAAGGACATCCGGGGTGGAGTACTTCATCATCTTTCCCAAATAAAGTTGTGTTTTTTTTATGTGGCTGCCAAACTGCTGTGAATCCAGTGTAGATGGTGGTTGCATGTTCATGCTTTGATATCACTACTGAGTCCTGGCATTAAAAGTTTGCAAATGGCCAACTGAGTTCACAGATTCTCACAGTGTTGTGTCCCTGTATTTTCTTAATTTGTGCAATTTAGTACATCACTGCATAAATCACACATCTGAATAACAAACATTAGAACACAACCCAATGAATAAATGCTAGAAAAGGAGAATCTTCACTACAAAAAAATGGTCCTCATAATATGGAAGCTCTCATGTATGCTTGCCTTACATATGGAAGCTGAGAGTATGCGGAGCTTAGCCTAAGAGATGAGACTAACCAAAAATGGTTTCTAGACAAGCGGGCTAGGCAGTAAAATGATTTTAATGTGCGTAGAAACACTGGAAGGTGAAAAGGCTGACTTTATAATCGCCTCATAGGTAGGGAGGTCCTAAAATTCGAAATTTTTATCACAGCTTGTGTCCTTACAAAGCATCACATACTTCTCTGTATTACATAAGTCTGTAATTTCACTACTACTACTATTTTACTTAATTTTCTTAACTTACTTATTTTATTTTGTAAAAACATACAATATGAGTAATTAAATACAATTGTATTGTAGTAGAGTGGTTGTGCCAGAGGAAAATTAAATGCAGTACAGTATAAACATTTCCATGAAGGTAAAATCCAGCAAAAGTCAAAAGGTTAGCAACAGGGTAGTAGCCCTGTGGAGGAGACGCATAACCATATGCCCCAAATGTTGGGAAAAGATTTTGATGTCATGACCTAAGGCTGTGAGCCGGTACATTTCTACTACTTCAGAGACTCTAGCCTTGACTACCGTTGGGGTCGGGATAATCTGGGTGTTCTAGACTGTCGCAATGGATCGTTGGGTGGCTAAAGCCACTCTTGCTAAAAAAAAAAATTAACTTTGGTAAAATCAGGGATGGGTATATTTATTTTTAATGTGTTTTTTTTTAATTAATAATTGTATGAAATGTCATTCAAATGATGTAGCTTCTGCTTTCTTTTCAGAAAGTCTCCAGAGACTTTGACCACACTTTATTGTAAAAAAAATTTTTTCAGGTTAGAGGAATCCTAGCAGAGTATGATCCTAATTTTCTACCTCTGAGTCTGGATGAAGCCTATTTGGATATTACTGACCATTTAGAAGAAAGACTAAGCTGGCCTGAAGAGAAAAGAAAATATATCATTAGAACGAGCAATGCTGCAGAAGAAGGAGCTCTTCAAGGTAAATGAAATTTGAGAAAAATGTCATTTTTGCATTCTTTTAAAAACTTGAAACTGATTGTGAATTCAGAACGCATAGAAAAATCAATGGTAGTGATTCAATTTTTATCGCGGGTAAACACACATGTATCTTCAGAGGACGCCAGTTATTTTTAAAGTTTAATGGCGCTGTAAGTATGATACTGTCATTTATTGTTTTTAACTGTGGCCCAAAACGTGTACTATGTTAATATAGAGTTAATAATAAGTATAATACATATAATATAACTATATACGTATTAATGTGTAGTTTATTTGTACGGCTTGCAGAAGTACAGGGTGCTGTATAATAAAGGCGAGGTATGTAGTCGTATAAAAAGAAAAATAGTCATACGGTCATAATGATCAGGTACCCCAGGTTTACATTATTATTATTTATTGTTTTATATAGCGCCATCAAATTCCATAGCACTGTACAATGGGAACATACTTTAGGAAAGGAATGTGAATATGATCCGTAGTGGATTCATTAACCCTTTTTTTGTGTTTGTACGATTTGTCTTACTAGGTCTGTTTCTATACATTGATTATAGGTGCTGAACCTGACCCATTACCTTGTGATGTTGCTGAACAAGAGCAGTGCACGTCTCCTGTGCTTTTTGACGACAGTCCTCCCTTATTTGTAGACCAAAACATTGCACTGTGTGCTCAGGGAAAAAAAGGAGCAAATGGAGAATCCAGGTTGGAAAACATAGTTGTCTTTGGCTTGTCGGCTGAGGAAGCTGTGAAAGAAATTCGCTTCCGAATCGAACAAAAAACCACGTTGACTGCGAGCGCAGGTATATCGTTCATCATCTTCCTAATAATTCCAGTCTAGACAAAACCAAAAATACCATGCCTATCAGATTAATTCTTCCAAAAAAAAATGATTTGTAATTTACGAATATAAAATGTCAAAATCTTGTATTTATTTATCGCGTGAAAGTAACCTTACTTTAATGTAATGGTAACGAGGGATGAGATGAAACTGATGTTACACACAGCAACACACTCTTAAGTACAAAATATTTTGGGGAAAATGCTTTTCCACCTGTTTGCTTTTGTTTCGAATGTAAAAACCAAGCAATTATTTGGGGTATTTTTAATCCAAAAACACCAGTCTTGTAATCCCAAGAAATGCATGTGATCCTATGTATGATCTCTTTTATTGTCTTAGTTGGTCTTGATAGTACTAGAAGGATGGTGGATTTGCAGTAACTCCTTCAAATGAAAACAAAACTACGAGTAGTTTAAGCTAAGGCGTTGTGGTTGCGTCCCGTGATAATATATTATGTTTCCCACTGCCAGCACTTGGTACCACTAGATGATACATGAAGTGGAGGTTTCATGAGTCCCAACATTTATTTCATCCATTTATCGAGATGCCTGAAATGTAAAAATTCATTCCAATAGCTGCATGGGAATGGTTGAATTACGGCCCCTTTGGACCAACAATGCCTCTGAAATTCTAAATGGAACTAACTCTGAACCGATAAGTCAATTATAATTAGACACCAAGCCCATGAAAAGTGTATCTGAATCTCATTACACGTTTTCGTTGATTTTGTATGCAGGCATTGCTCCAAATATGATGTTGGCAAAGGTTTGCAGCGACAAGAATAAACCAAACGGGCAGTATATTATTCCACACGACCGGCAGGCTGTAATGGACTTCATTAAAGATTTGCCAATTAGGAAGGTAGGAGACACACATGCTTCCCCATAAAATCAACAGCTCCTTTTTCAATCTCACGCATACACATGTTGTCACTGTTCATGGAGTGATGGACGTGATAAAGAGCCTTTGTAGGCCTGTAAAGAAGTTCCATTAAAATGAGCCATTTCCAGCTGCAATAGTCATTTACATCATTAACAATTTTCTGCCAATGCTGAGCTGATGCCACTTCTGGACATCTTCCGAATGTGAAGGAGTGTAAGCGTGATGCGTCTTACATCTGCTGACCTAAATTTCCTTGGCCGACCACTGCGTCTACGGTCCTCAAAATTTCCTATTTCTTTGTGCTTCGTCATAAAAGCAGGGATTCTGATTGCAATAGTGACCCCTGAAAAGAAGGGGCATTACTGTCCCTTTAGGGGTCGGCACAACACAGCAGAATCTCTCACAAGGCATGATGATTGCTGCTGGGTGTGACAGGTCTGTAACTTGTTGTAGGTCCCTGGAGTTGGGAAGGTGACGGAGAAAATGTTAAAAGCTCTGGGAATTACAACATGCACTGACCTCTATCAGCAGAGGGCGCTGCTGTCACTCCTCTTTTCTGACACCTCCTGGCACAATTTTCTGAATATTTCTATGGGCCTTGGAGCTACACATATAGAAAGGTAAGTAATCATTTATTTTCATTATATCACTGTAAATTTATGTTCTCTCAAAATAAGAATATTCTCTGGAAGTATGATGCCATCTATGATTCTTATCACAGTTGTATCCCACCTTGTTACCCAAGAAAGCTTGGACCTCTTGGTCTCAAGGCTAAACTAATCATGTTCCATTGAATCTGGAATACCAGAGCCCAGACTATTCTTTGGATCAAGAAGCTCTAAAATATTAATGTTATTCTATTTATAGCCCTGTATGCCATGCTTTTCTAAAATAATATCCAGACCCCTTTTGAAGGCACCTAATGTATTTGATAACGCCACTTCCCTTGGCAGTGAATTCCGTACCTTTTTAATGTCCTTACTGTAAAGAAGTCGAACTCTCCTCGGTAAAATGAGTACTGGGCACTAAGAAGTGTTGCAACACTGTTTCTCTTTTTTTTTTCTTATCATTCCAGGGATGGAGAAAGAAAAAGTATGAGCACAGAAAGGTATGTCAAACTGTACCCACCTCCACAGAAAGCTTATTCCACTTCATAACGAAAAGCAACATATTACCCAGTGAAATATATACCCTGGGGTTTACTCACTTAGTTGGGGTTGGCTGGAGAGTTGTGGTTTCAACTTCTTCATGGTTGTGGTAGCACTAAAATGTCCTCTCCTGCCTAATGTTTTCTGTCTCCAATTCTGACAGCACCGACTGGGTTGTACTTATTTGGGTGCAATGTCTTTCGTATGAGTCCCCTTAAATTTTGCATTTTCTGAGGAATGTACGTTTATCGTGGCTTACACTTTCAGGACCTTCAGTGAGATGAGTGCCCCAGAAGAACAGCTTGAATTATGCCAGGAGCTTTGCAAGGATCTCGCACAGGACCTTTGCAAAGAGGACCTAAAGGTTTGTGTCTACTATTGGAGGCCAAGACCACACAGTATGATTAACAAGTAAAAGTGAAGCTTGGTGGGGTGTGAAGCATATGTAGTTGATATAAATTATGGCACCGTTACAAATGAGGGCGTAGCACAGATCAGTTTACTGAAATAAACAATATTTCTTGAAACTGAATTAAATACAGTTATAATAAAAAGGAAAACAAAAAGAAAACTTAAAAAAAAGAACTAAGTAGATAACAATTATATTTGTGCTGAAGGTGATACATCCTTTACCATGTCCTTACATTTGAAATATAAATATGTACTACAGTGATGTGCAAAAGTTTTAGGCAGGTGTGAAGAAAATGCTGTAAAGTAAAAATGCTTTCAAAAATAGATGCGATAACAGTTTATTTTTATCATTTAACGAAATACAAAGTGAGT
Source organism: Spea bombifrons (assembly GCF_027358695.1). Taxonomy (NCBI): domain Eukaryota; kingdom Metazoa; phylum Chordata; class Amphibia; order Anura; family Pelobatidae; genus Spea; species Spea bombifrons. The sequence goes on from NC_071087.1 coordinate 143,967,595, forward strand.
AAACACAAGAAAACTCTAAATCAAACAACTATTTTGTGTGGCCATAGAGAAATAAAAATAAAACTTATAAAAATACCCCAAATGTACTCTGGTACCATGAAAGGGATTGTAGGGTAGGGGGAATAAAGAAAAATCATTAATGGATGGATTCTAAACAAAAGCACTAAGCCCTAAGGATCTATCTCAATGGCCGTTTTAAGGATTGATTTCAGTTATGTTTTAGTGGTCACATTTTTGCCTATAATTAACTACACATTATTCATGGAGTCCTTACATCGCGGACCTTCAGAACATGGTGGGACACCACTGATCTAGACAGTGATTAATCAAACACTTGTATTTTGATAACAGATAATCACTGGAGTCTGGAGGACATGAAATAGTTCATATAACCCAAAGCATAACAAAACAGAGATCTTTATTTGTATTATATAAGTACCATTCCATGATCATTTCCAGATGTAGAACCAGGAAAAATAATTTTAGGATTTTTCCCCCCCGTTTCTTTTCCTGTTTTGATTGTTCTAAGTACTTTTGTGTCCACAGTCCTTTCCTGAGTCCCTGGTACTGTGCCTATTAGTGGACAGATCTCCTGAATCGTTTTAGAATTCTGGGTTGAATTCTAGGGTATTTCCTTTAAATAATGAATTCAGTCACTGGGTGGGACGCATATTAACAACATGTCAGGGGATTATATTGTCTTGTCTGGCAGCCAAAACCTACACACACAGATTCCTCGATAGTATTCAATTTCACAGCGCAGAACTTTTCTTTTACTATTTTATTTTAGGGAAAGACTGTAACACTGAAGCTGAAAAATGTGAACTTTGAGGTAAAGACTCGAGCATCCACAGTTACATCTGGAGTTTCCACAGAAGAAGAAATATTTTCTGTTGCTAAAGAAATTCTTAAGGCAGAGATCGATTTGGCTGCACCTGAACCATTACGCCTTAGGCTTATGGGTAATTCATTGTGGTTTTTTTGCTTTGTTGTTTGTTTTAAGAACAAAAACTAGATGAATATTAATATTTTTACCTGAAGACACAAAAGGGACTACATCATAGTCAAGCTTTTTGCAACTCTGCAAAATATGACGGCGCTATATAATCCAATAAATAACAATAAACTATTTCACTTAATCCTAGAAGACAATAATCAAAGTGCCTTTTTTAACACCCCCCCCACCACATGGTGTGTGTTCACTAATTATGTTTCTTTTTAAGTAATTAACAGGACAAAACATTGGCAGGAGACTGATCATAAATACATCTCCTGTATAAGGTGGCTGCCAGATCCTACATCTTTCTGGTTTAGTAGATGGAAGCTCTGTTCTATGATGGCACAGATCTTTATCTGCTTTTTACCCCATATCCGCAAACAAAAACTGAAGGCACTAATGACACCCTGTGAAACTCTAAATTTTAGACCCAATTGAGGCATGCATGAAATCAGGGCAACAAATCTCATTGAATCAGAAAAATAGAACAGGCCAGAAAAGTGATGCGAGATTTAAAGCATATAAAAAGCATTGAAAATGTTATCTCAAATAAAAGTGATTAGATTGGGCTCCTGGTGTCCCGAGCATACCTGTGTCCAGTCCCAGCCAGTAGCCCAGTAAGCGTTCTAGATGCTCTGTGGCTTAGCTATGCAGCTTGAAGCGACTGGGAGGCTCTACAATGCCACCATGGCACAGAATTGATACCTGGTGAAACAGGGTGGCCACATAGTATCATAATCGCTAGGCTGCTTTAAAATGATTGAGACCTTCAAAAATGTGATGCTTTTATTATTTCTCATACTGTATTTTAAGTGGAGAAATGCTTCAACTTGGCTGATTATATTTATCTCTGTCTTACATTCGGCAGTGAAAATTATGGGATAAAGCTAATTTCCTCTCCCTATACAAACTCAACTCCTACAACAAATATATTATTGATCTTGTCGAGCCCTTAAGATTGCTTCAAATACCCATGTTGACTGCCAGAATATTTTACTAATGGAAATGCATGCATTCATTTTACTACAGCCAATATTACAATTAACCAACTAGTCAACTGACCTGTAAACATTGCGCAAACACTCAACAGGGGATTGCCCAGGGCCCAGACATATTTGGAACTTTAACCCCTTAACGACAAAGCCCGTACATGTACAGGCTCAAAATGCATTGTTTTCAATCGGTTTAGGGACCGCCCATTGTCCTTAAGGGGTTAATTCCAATTACATGGACCAGATAGTTGATGCTTTTGAAACACATTGTTTTTCTTGTAGTCAATTGTATTACTGAAGGACATGTGCTTTCCTGGGCCACCTGTCTCAAACCCTCTTCTGTAGATTCATGTAGGTATAGAAACCTACATATTAGTGATGAGCTTTTGATCATTCCTTATTCTTATTTTAACTTTATGGCAAAGCCAGTGTTACTTTGTGATTATATTTCCGCAATAACATTTTAATCATTTTTGGTTATAGGTGTAAGAGTTTCAGGATTTCTGTCAGAAGATGAGAAGAAGAATAATCAGAAAAGTATCACTAGCTTCCTGTGTCCGGGTAAAACCGCAGGCAGCAATTGTGTAAAACCACCAAACAAAGCAGATCTGGTAGTGGTGAGCCAAAATCCACCAAGAGAAAGCTTCTTTAATCAGAAACGGGCAGCCAGGCAACTCAAAATGCAGGAGCCCCCCACACAGGAGCCAGGGGTTCCCAACGCAGAGGAGAAAAAGAAACCAGTCTGTTCTGAGCCGGAAAGCGAAGGATCTGTTTTACAAACGAAGAGTCAAAAGGCAGATCTTATATGCCCAATTTGCTTTATAAAACAAAGTAGTTGGGATCTTGAAGGGTTTAATGAGCACATTGACAAGTGTTTAAGTAAGACACCCCTGTCCAATGAAACACTCAATGAAGGTGAAAATGTTGAGGTTTCAAGGAAAGGGGAAAGTGATATTAAAAATAATGGTGGCGAAGACTGTGTTAAATACATTGGAAGTAGTGATGTCCATACAAAGAATCTAATAAACAAAATTGTGGCTCCAAAACCATTAGAAGAAAGAAATGGCAGTAAGATTGGCTGTGAACAGGATCTGAAGATTGGATTTGAACAGATGGACCATAACCATTGTGCCTTGAGTATGGAAGATACACAGAGTGGCTACCAGATAGCCCATGAACATGTTTCATCTGAGATTCCGCCAGAAAATAATCAGCATGGTGATAGTATATGCCTAACAGCATCTGTTTCCATGGAAACAACAATACTCATCTGCCCGGTGTGTAATTCAAAGCAAAATACAACAGACCTGGCGGCGTTTAACAGACACGTGGATGTGTGTCTTAATAAAGGCATTCTAGAAGAGCTCACAGTGGAAACTGGTGTGAGAATAGATCCTACCATCTCAAGTCATCAACATGCCAGTGAGTATCAATATCTACCAGAATCTTATTAAAAGTGGATTTGTCACTTTCCCAAATACTATAGTTCTTTACACTAAAGAAAAGCTGTGTAGCATTAAAGTTGCATACGTATGCCTGGATGTAGTTATTGTAGTATATTCAAATGTGAATACGTTCTGCAACAGCTCAGGTTGTTTAAAAGGTTATTAAAAACAGATGCCTGCTAGGAAGTGTCGATGTGCAGAGGACAGATTTCACGTCTCGAAATAAGCTTTCTTTTTGCCTTTTGGGCTTTCGTGACAAGAAGATAGAAAACACATTATACCAACTGGGACAATCTGACAAAGGACACTTTTTTTAAATTGTCCCAAATTATAACGCATACATTTTGCAGATGTGGTTACATTCGATGCATTGTGCCCAGTGCGCTATATGCGAATTATCACATTTCCTGTGTGTTATATAGACTAAATTGAATACTAACATAGTAATTAAGTGTGATACTCGTGTTTCTTGTGTGTACTACATGGACACTCCTTAAACAGGAGAAATTGTAAGTATTATACACCATATTTAAAGGTTACAAGGTAACAGGAGCTTGTGGATTGTGCTTTCCCAAAGCATTTGGCTCTTGTGAATAGGCCGCTGTCCATGCTATCTGCACACGAGCCTACTAGACAGGTTAGCCTACTAGACAGGTGCTTTAAAGTAGGAATTGGTTGCTTTAATGTCATTTAAAAATAGACCTCACTATTCTCTTAATCTATGTATTATCATTTTGTGACAGTAACTGCTGGTTGACTCACAGCTTCCCTCGTTTTTTAAGCCTTTGAGACATCAAAAAGATCACCTTTGTCTCAATTTTCTTTCTTTCTTTCTTTCTTTCTTTCTTTCTTTAAATAGAGAATGGGAGAGAAGCGAAAGCATGAGGCTTGGTAGGACACAGTAATTCTACGTGGTTAGAATACAAAGGGGTTTATTCACTAAGGGTATAGTTTTTTGTTTTTAACGTTTCGTTACTTCTATATTCATTATGAAGGATCAACACTAGCAAGTTTCTCCAGCATAAAGGGTATAGCTGTATAATTCAAAACTCAGTGTATGACTGATTTAACTATACATTATACAGGGCCAGTCAAGTTCTTCTCGCAGCTGTAACACACTGTAATTGGCACTTTGCAATGCATTGTGAAGTGAAAGAATGAAACACAGCTATCCTTCAAAGTCATCCGTTAACTCTTCCTTTAGTGAATAAGCCCCACCATTTGCACTTAAGCCTTTGCAGCTTGAATAAGGTGCTGCATTGGAGACTGTTTTCAGTTCATTGAAGCGTCCTTCTTTCAAGCGCCTTGACGGGTAAAAAGATCAGCCTAGCTGTTCCTCTAAATCCCCTACATATGCTATTGCGTATTGATCTTTGCTTCTCTTACAGTGCCCTATATCCAGGTTAGACTTTTAATGTGAGATGAAAACAGGTAATCACGTTGTGAATGTCCACCCATGCCAACAGAATCTGGTGTCTCATTACCGTGTTTTGTATATATTGACCCAGAAAAGGATAAAGCTGACATGACAGCTGCTTTTGTCAGATTTTCTGGGATTGATCATAACATCTTGACAGCGGTTTGATATTTATAATAGTTTTCATTCCTATGCAAAGAAGCAGCGACAGGCATCTAGTTTCAATCCAAGGAGGAAAAAAATAACCTGCGGTAATAGTCAAGCTGTGAACGTTTTGATATTGGATGGATGCATCCAAACCCATAACACTGTAATGATGAGAGCTGCCCCAGGCGTTCTTCAAGGTTCTCTGATTAAATCTCTCCACAAAATGAACAAGAAAGTATTTCATCTGGAGAACGGTCAGGGAGCAATGGTGATTAAATAACATGCTTAGATCTTTGTGTTTCCTAAAGCACCTTAAAGGGGAATCGTACCCACAAAGCAAGCAGGCAGTCAGAAGCATAGATGCTTCTATGAAATGTACTTTTTTTTCCACAAAATTTAAACCTTATGACAGCATTGTGCAATTATTATTTTTGTGTTTATAATTATTTCCATTGAATTAACTATTTCTTGTCTCAGGCAGCCCTACCAAAGAAAATACTTATTTTTTGGTCTTTTGTGCATAACGACTCACATCAAAGATTGGTTGCATTAAGCAGCCGATCAGTGGCTGGAAAGCACGTTTTATACAACTCAATGGATACTTTTGCACACAGGCACTGGAGCCGGTTGGTGGTAGGTAAACCACATGTCAGGAGTTATGTTTAGCCAAACACATATCCTGCGGGGCCGGGTAGCTGGGGGACCAGGAAAAGGGCAAATGCATATGGGGGGTATTCTGCAGAATGGGGAACATAAATTTAACATAAATTTAAAGGGACCGTTCAACTATATCACTGTACAATGAGTAAACAGGACATAACAAATAACGCATAGCATAAACATTTTGATTTACAGAAACAAAAGGTAGGAGGGCATCATTAAAGTGCATACGATTGGCAGTGTCCCTTTTAAATGTTAATTTCCCATAGCTATAAACTATAGATTACATATAACTGTGTTTAAGCATATACCCGGTAAGGCCCCTTTAATTCCCTTTATGAAATGCATGTTTTCAAGCTTTGTAGTATTTAGTGTTTGCTATGTTTTTAGTAACGTGATGCATCATGCAGGGCAGGAGGGGGAAAACTGGGCACAGCACTAAATTTAAAGCAAATGTCACTGCAAACGTTAGCTGGTTTGCCCCAGAATGGCACCAGTTTTTACTTGATAAATATGGTCTGTTTTGAAGGAACTGAACACGCAGAGCAAAGCATGTAAGATTCTACATTTTATTATTCAGAGAACAATAAAATATAAAGGTACAGATCCGCTGAGCTTTATCGTGTGATTCTCGTTGACCATAATTACATTCCTTGGGCGGTCTGCCCAGGACATACAACGTCCAATGGAAAAAAGATGTAGACCGGCCAAGAGTTCTTTGCTGTGTTTAATTGGAACATTGTAAAATGTTAATGGATGTTTCCAGTGCTTAGTGATTTGTGACTATGTGTTGATGCACAAAAAGCTTTCTTGACAGTATTAAGAGCAAATACATTAAAAAAACAAGTATTACAGTTAGTCAAGTCTTGCAATTGTTCCTCTCCCCGTCCTCTTGTCCATTTGGACCCCTTCTGTCCTATGTGTCCATTTTCCTTTCCACAACACATGTCTATTTTGTCCCGGTGAAGAACACCAGTCCATGTCTTTCTGTTCCTTTTCCACTCCATACTCTTTGTCTCCTCTTTCCCCAGTATGTCCGTACCTTTGTGAAAGTAGCTGCCTAGTCTAGCAGCCGGTAGCTTGGCTGTAATGCGTCAGGGATAGGCAACTCTTCATCATCACAACTGTGCTCACCATAAGGCTTTTGGGGTTTGTGGTGTTGTGTCTGTCTCAAAGTCAGCCCCTTCATTACAAGTATGATGATTCAGTGGGTTTCATGAAGTCATACCGACCAAACCTCCCTGATAGTGAGTAGAGTAGAACAACTTGTTAATTTAGCGCTAACAATGGTTTGTATGACATCTGCCGATTCCTTGTGTGTCCTTGTCATACTAATTGATGAAAAAAATGAATATGGTCACATCTCACACAACCGAACAATGAGTGATTGATAATGCAATACATGTGTTTAAGTTTCATTTAACAGATGTAGTGACACGGCATTAAATTGCATTTTGTGCTTTTGCTGCCAGTATGTTAGTTGATATCCCTGCTTGAATGCAGATGATTCAATTTGGTGTATTTTTAAAATTAGTCAGTACTAATAATTAGTTACCACGAGCTCCCGGACTAGAGCCATTTGGTCACTAAGTAGAATCTTTGAGTTTATACAGTGTCAGCTTATTTAGAAACTGCCCAAGAATTCTCGTAAGACATTAATTGAACAAAAGCCCCTTTGCGTACTTGCTGATGCTCACGTGGAGATCCCGTTTATTTATGCGTTTCCAATTTCCTTGTCAGACTATTTCCTAAAAAAAAATGTAAAATGTCTGTTTTATGTATTGTCAGAGGAACTAATAAAAATAATAGAAATACTATTCTCCTTGAGCATAAAACCCAGGGCTTTATATACATGTCGGTCGGCATTGATAAAACCTGGTTTATTCTCATTTTGTTTCAATCAACTTCCTTCATCTGCAGACGAGGACTCTACCATCGCCATCAGTCGTGGAATTTTGGGTGACTTCTGAGTAGATTCTTTTATAGCAATTTGAATCCAGTCCGTTCCTCCATAGACTTTATTAGTCAAATCGTTCATCTGGCTGAGCCATTCTCTTGCTTCCCGCAGGCAGTGTGATAAGGAGTCGGGGGTTTGCCTAGTTGATTAGGCTAATAAAATAAAAAAAAAAAAAAAAAACATTTTAATCGGCAACTAGTAATTTCAAAAAAAAAATTGTGCGAGTTTCCCTTTAACAGTGAATTTTATGGGCAATGATGCCAATGCCGGCTAGCTTACAACTGATTACTGAATGTAGAGTAAGGGGGTGGTTTGGTTTATAGTATTTTTTTTAAATATGGCCATATTTATTGCCTTTTTTACTTAATGCTTACTTTTTAGCTCATTTATGTTTAAAGCAGGGCTCGACAAATCCCAGGCGCCAGGTCGCCATGGCGACAGAGAATTTTGTCCTGGCGCCTAGGTTTTGTCAGCCTCTTACATCCAGAAAAAAATGTGGATGTAAGAGGCTGAGTCACCACGCGGGGGCGCTGCTGCTGCCGTCTGCCCAGGAGTCTGGGCAGACAGCACAGCCACTCAGAGCCCGCCCCGAGCCTGAGATCACTCCCACGGAGTGAGCCTGTAGGCTGAAAACGCGGTTGCTGCAAAACCAGCAATCGTGTTTTCAGCTGCCATAGGCAGCTTCAGGGAAGGGGGTTGTGTGTTGATTGGGTCCCCACACAAGAGTGGGGATCTGACACAACACCCCCCTGCTGCCTGATCGCTCCATGAGAGCGGCAGTGCAGCATTAACCCCTTCAATGCCGCAATCGCGGCATTTAGGGGTTAATTCCCGTTTTGTACGGGGCTCTGCTGCTGGTGGTCTGCCTGGAAGCCCAGGCAGACCAGCAACAGCAAAAACGAGCCCCCACAAGCCCTTTGATGATTCCTGTTGGCATGGAAGCCTACAGCAGTCATCAGAGAGACCCCCCCTGCAATGGCTGGTCTATAGACCAGCCATTGCGTCCCAGCTGCCAGAGGCAGCTTCAGGGACAGGGGAGAGGCTTCTTCGGTCTCCACATGAGTGTGGAGACCAGCCCCAACACCCCTCTGCTGCCTGATCGCTCCCTGAGAGCGACAGTGCAACGTTAACCCTTTCAATGCCACAATAGTGTATGACACATTTGTGGCATTGCAGGGGTTAACATTTACTAAATATCAGTAAATGCTGTGCTCCAATGGAACATCAGCATCGAAAGAGTTAAAAAAAAAAATTAATAAAAAAAAACAGCACTTGACCTGGAAGTCCAGGGTGCTTCCAGGTCAAATGCTGTGAGTTTAGTAAGTGGGCTGATGATGATCAGATCACTCCTGACCAACTGTACGTTTAAAAAAATCCTGGCTCCTAACTTTTTTACCTGGTGCCTAGATTCACAACAAATTTGTCAAGCCCTGGTTTAAAGTAATTATTAAGCGTTTTAGAAAGTGGTTATAAGCCGTTTTAGATAACATTCGGTGAATGATTCCTTATGTGGCAGAAATGCCAGTCGCCGGCCTGAGCGGTTTAATGGATTCAGACCGCCGGGGTGTGTTCAGCACAATAGGATTATTTTAGCTGTGTAGTTGTTCTCATGCATCATAAAGCCAATGAATAACAAATCCACATAGAAAATTGTAAGAAATGTTTATGCTTTAGGGAATACACAAATTGTGATGTCTGGATAATGGTATTTTCTAAAGAACGGTTATATTGATTTTGAGTGCTGTGTGCAGGACTTCTGCCTAATGACTTGTTGGTGTGATCAATCCTGATCTTCCAGGAAATGTAATATATGAGATGTGCCAAACGCCATACTTACACAAACACCGTATTCCCACATGTTTCGGAATTGCTAACTTGGATATTTGGGGATTTAACCATTGCGATGTGTTTCCTCATTTGTAAAAGAGAGCTATGCTTAATGTGTAGCTGTCACTTTCCCCAGATCTTACATTAAAATGACAAAAAGCCTAAGAAACCCATGGAGTAAATCTGTGAATTATGTTTCTGGATACCGACGACCGCTATTTATAGATTAGAAACCCACCTAACGTGTATACTACCTCTTAATTTCCTTATCTTGGGATCTACATGATTATTCTTTCCTATTACGATATCCCCCATGTAGTTGAATGCTGATTGTGGTTGGCTGAGGCACTCCTTCTAAGAGCGAGTTGGAGAAGGAGAACTTCAAGGCAGGAAATGTTTCATTGTATATTCACCACAAAGCTTTTGTGAAGTAGAGTGGTTCCTAATTATTATTGCTCTGATTGAAGAGGAAAACCTGCAAGCCGTAGCAAAGCTGTCAAAAACCTGACGACCAGTAAAAGTCCTACTTATCCAGACTTCTTAGCATGTGCAGAGCCCAGTTATAGAATGTGACATTTTGAAGTTGGTAAATATGCTATCGGGAGTTATAATTGATGAGAAGGGTTATTATCATCACCTTTACTATAGCATTACCTTCATACCAATCTACTTTGGAGATATAGCCAGGGTCTGTGAAGCCAACATTACACCCCCAGCTGTTACAGAGAGCAGCGAGTGGAGCAATAAGAACAAAACAGGAGCACTTAGATGTCTAGAACAAGGCATTAAGGGTATATTCACATAAAGTGGGCTTCTTATTAATTATTTTAAAGTGACAAATCCACTATAATTCTTTAAAATCCATACTGTGTTAATATATTATTATTATTATTCTCACTTGTCTTTATTTTTAAGACTCACGCTCCCATATAATTATTCCTTCCTTTGCTACAATAATTATACTTCAAGCATCCGTTTTGTATTACCAATATCTTTTTTATATATATATATTTTTACACTCTAGGAGTTATGGGAAAAGGGAATCAAAGTAATACCACCCAAAGGAGGAAAAGGTAAGATGTGGAATGAATAGCCGTGAGATTTAATTTAGAAAACAGATCGGAATGCATAGCAAATGATGGCTTTATTTCTGCTTGTAGAATAGGAGATAGTACAGGGGATATTATTGTAAGAACATTGCAAAAGAAAACACTATTTTGAGCAAGGTGGTATACTCAAAGAACAGTTAATGGTCCCTGACAGCCCTACTAGGGTAGAATGCATATTAAAGTACTCTTTGAGGCACCTGTATATAATACACACATTTTCCCTAATTTCTACATGTACATGTAGGCTCAGGATACGCTTTCCTTGCGTCCATCAGGTGGTGAGATGTTTGGTCTCCTGCTTCCTTCATTAGCTGGAAAAACTGCATGAGTTAACCCATACATCTTTTTTATTTTTTTTGTTTGCAGGCCAAGTGTGACTGACCAGAATCCAGTATCTAAAAAATCCAAACCAACCAGTTCCACAAAGACCATTGACAGATTTTTTAAATAGTTCTTTAAGTGTGTATGTAATTTTCAGAAGGTACTTCAGTGCATTAGATCCAGCAGTGATGATAATATCACCAGCCAAACAATCGGGGAAATTTTTTATAGTTTATATCTTGGACTTCTGCGACCAAATTAGTATTTTTTTTTATATTGTTAAAAAATATTTACATTTTGCTGTTATTTGTGAAACTAATGTGTTGTTTGATTATAGATGTGTGTTGTGTATTTTTTCTCCTTATGAATTGGAGAGAACAAAAGAAATGTTTTTACCAACAAAATGATATCATAAAACCAGTGACTGTTGACCATTGGTTGGCCATCAGTGTATATACTCACGTATGCAGGATGCCTAGTCCCTGAGTTGAGTATACTCACAGCCTCTGATATATGGTAGAGAGTACCCATCATGGCGTCCTCTAGTTCTCTTAAAGCAGTTTGCACAGTAATTCCTCTTGAAGGAGAATGAAGAAGATGATCTAAAGGCAGTTTCCTGGAATTCACAATGTACAAAGTAATATACACAACCCGTGCCAGTAGATGTAGTACTTACTTGATCATCATTTTAAAGGCTTCAGTGTAATCTGCAATAATGCACAGAAAAAATATATTTTATTGTTATTGTACCTTGTAAATGAATTGTAAACTGGTACCTTACTATGTGCACTGTAGCTTCAGAAGATAATTCTGGGAAATATTTATTATAAATTATTGTAGAACTTGTTTTAAACCATTTTGACCCATAGCTTACCTCCTCTGGCACTGAAGTGATGCTTTGGCAAATTTGTCTCTTCTATTTCCTCTACAATGATTTGTCTAGTTTGGTGTATTTATCTTTTAAACGCTTATTTATAAATATGAATAAATAAATGCAAACTGTATGCAGAGATGTAAACCAATGTGCAATATATATGACATTGGTGGAGAAGTTTTTTCAACAGCTAAATTAATAATGTATAACATATGATCTATTTAACTTTTACTTGATGCAATAAAGGTCTTATGAAGATACTTGCATTGTGCTACGCCTATTTGTACAGTAGAAGTGATATCTGGTTGGAGTGTTAAAAGCCACAGAATGTGGGGGAATCGTGATAACTGCAAATTAAAATTCATGACAGCATGAAACTCTTACTTTTTACATTCTAATATATTGCTTTCATTTTTGCACAAGCAAAACTATTTTAGAATGTTTAAAAAAAAAACAAAAACCAATTATTACCTGTCACGCCAGCCACCAGGTCTCCGCCGCTCCGGTCCCACTTGCCAGAGTACCGGCAGCGGGTACCTCAGGGGCAGGGTCCTGATGTTGCTGCCATTCAGCGATGCACAGCAAGACTTTCTACACAGTGCTGCAGGTAAGTGGCGGGGAATCCTCTTCTCCTGTGGAAGTCATGGGTGACCTCCATGGGCATGTAGTTTCTTAGCACAAATAAGAAAAGGAAAATTAGCACAAGGAAAGGCAACACTTGCCCATGCAAGGGCTGTCTTTAGTCTCTGGGTGTTATTCCCTTGTCCTTAGTCATGCACCAGTTTCCAGTTCCTTGCCTTGACTACATGTTTGTTTTAACCTGCTGTACCGTCGCCATTGGATTCTGAACCGTGTGCCAGACATCTGCCTTGCCTTGACTTTTGTCAAGCCCTGCTGTTCTGCCTGGAGGCCCTGCTCCAGCTAAGTCCTGACAACGATCTTGAACCATGAGGCTCAGCCTCTGGAGGACCACAGTGGCTGTCTAGGGACAACCAGCTCTAAATTGCGGATCCGAACCCTGACACCTTTACCTGGTGTGACACAAAGGTTGTTCTGTATCAACCAATGTAATCATTGTGCTGATTGGACAACTCCATTGCTTGCTTTAAGACCACATTTGTACCAGAATAACTTGCCATTTTAATGGAGGCAACTACCTAATAGTAAAACAAATGGGGCAGGGACCCAGTAGAAGGACACTATCACTTTTAATTAATTCTGACAAAAAGTAAGGCCTCTTGGTTCTCTAACCCTTTTTTTGCCTCTAGAAAAATATTTTCAAATTCATTACTTTTCAGGGAGGAATTTAATTTTCTAGATTTTTTTTTTTTAACTCTTCTGTAAAAAGTTTTTGTATTCCATCTCTGCCCACCTAGGGAATACATACTTTATTTGAACTGTCAGGAAATGTCTCACCCCATATAAAGGAGTATCCAGTATCCACAATGGAAAATAAATATTAGCTCTGAGTAAAGTAGGAAATCTGCCATTCATCTCTGGATGATCAAAGGACAGGAAAAGATTAAACAACATCAATGAACTAGGTTGCCTTATTTTAGCACGTATTAATGGTAAATATTCATCGGTTGCAGAGAACAGCAGTCCCTGCAGGACACATGAGTTTCAGCGTGAGTGGTTTATTAACATGGAAAGTAAGGGTGTCCTGCCAGGCCCTCATATGGCTGTTAAGGCACCAAAACATTTTGCAACAAAGAGCTGTTATTACTTTTAATATGTTACTGCGGCTTGGGGTTATTGCTGTAACTGATTACTGTCTTGCAGGTTAAAGGGACATCCTTTCTTTAAAATGGGAAAAAGGTGAAAAATACTGCAAAATTGTATTGACTTTTTGTTTTTTAATTATTAGCTGCAGGCACCCAATAGGCTTGCATGTTTTAAGTGCTAGGCTTCAACACCGAAAAGGATTGCACAGAGATGCCTAAGGGCCGGACTGGGTTAGCTTGATTCAATGACCCATCTAAACTTTAACTGGTGTCTGCTGTGGTGAAAAATATGTGTTTGACTCCAACTGTCTGGCAAAACACCAAATAGTAATCATGGAGTCAATAGGATACAGTCTCTTCCAAGTGATTCAGTGGGATGTGCAGGATATTTTCACATCAAAAACAGGCACAAGCATCAGCAGCTACATCCACATTACTGTTTGCACCACATTGGCTGTGATGAGCTTCAGCCGTGGCATCAATCTGCACTTACATTTTATTTAATGTTATCAAGCGCACAGTGGTTTAGAAGTGTGATTAGCAGACAGGCGCAGAACATGTGTGTGTGCACTTAAGCAGCGATTCTCCTGCGGTTTATTTCTCAGAGCTGTTTGACAAACTGGCTTGACATATTAAACTTTTACGGTATATGGCAGGCCTTTCGTGTTAATAAGTTATAAACAAGATTCAGGTAAGCGCAATATTTAGTTTGGACAGACTTTATGGGAAAAGAATGTTTATCAAAATGTAAAACATAATAAGATCATAAGATAAGAACCAACTAGACCATCCAGTTTGTCCATGTTTGATACATTTTTCCCTCAGTGATCCACAGCACATTTTGTGATCATTTTCTATTTTTTTCTTCCTCATGTTCCAGTATTTCCATTTTTCTTATAAATGCTGCCCTTTTAAACTATAAAACGATGGTATTTTCCTGCTTGTCAGTTTGTTCAATTTCAGTGGCATTGCAGGACTCCTGCAAAGACTACCATTAAGAATTAAAACCAAAAAAACAAACGCTCACATGCTGTTTTATATGTTGTTCTCATGGTGTTTTGCTGCTGAATGAGGGTAAAATATTTTAAACAATATCTGGTTTAAAGATGTGCTCCTTTGGTATAGTCTGCTAAAGGAATGGAGTTACAAGACAATAGGAGATGGTTTTGGTGGAATGATTTTGTTGCCTCCTCTGATTTTTCTCCCACTACTCTGTAAGATCTCCAGACAGCTAAGGTTCACCTCATCCATTTAACTTTGTACTAAGATGATTCTAAAGATTATGTGGTATTACCTCTCTGCTTAACCAAAGTTTAATATACCATATTTTCTCAATTATAAGACAAGGTTTTTTTCAGAGCAAATGCTAATCGAGGTCGTCTTCTAATCAGACCTCAAATAGAGGTCTGACTGTGAGACTAAGATCCAGATCCCCGCAGCGCTGCAGGGGACCTGGATCCTCCTGTCTGATAAGCTCAGAAGAAAAACCGGGACCGGCGGCACTGTGTCGTCCCAAAGCGGATCCAGTACACTCACCTCTTCAATTTTCTGGAGGAGGCGGGGCCTAGCGGGGGTCACACAGCGTAATCCCATGGGAGCTGCAGTAAGTGCCTGCTGAGGCATCGCAGTGAGTGAAGTTCCTTAATTGCTTGAGTGGGTGTCTTGGTTTGGAAGTGTGTCTGAGTGGGTATATTAGTGTCTGGGTGTGTAAGTGTCCCCCTATATGCCACTCTGTCCCATGATATGCATGGGACCCTATATGCCAGAGTGGCATATAGGGGGTATAAGGCATTTCTGGAGGCAGAGTGGCATATAGGGGGTTAAAAGGCATAACATGGGGCAGAGTGGCATATAGGAGGATAAAAGGCATATCAGGGAGGCACCTTTTTCAGTTTCCTTTATTTGTTTTCCTTATTTTTTTGCATTGCTTCACTGGAATTTATCCTTTAACAAATGTTGTGCTTACTCAGTTTACCATTACAACAGCCAATGATTCCTTTTTAAACATGTTTAACATAGGAGATTCTCCTTTCAGAGAATTGACTGTTCTGTTCTAATTAGGGATTCATGTACTCTTGCTATATAATATTGCCCTTGTTCACACCTTTTGATGTGATTTTATATTATATATGTTTTCTGTGATTTTCGAATAAACAGAGATTTAATATAAAGATATGATTCTACAATTTTCTATTCTCCACTTTCTCTCTAACATCCCAAAACACACACAACCCTCTCTAAACATTTCATTTTTCATCCTGGACTCATGTTTTATTGTGATTCTGTTGTAGAATTGTAGGCTCATTCCAGCAAGGTCCACTTTACCTTTTGCTTCTGAAAGTAAAAATGGTTATGTACTATTTGTTATGTACCGTTTACCCATTGTACAGTGCTTCAGGATATGATAGCGCTTTATAAATCCATAACTAATGATAATATAGAACCGTCAAACCCTATCTGCTAATTCAAACATTTCTGATGATGTCAGATACTTTTGAGAATGCTTTACTGCTTTATAGACGAAGGAGCCTTGGATGGACTTACTCTCCTTTCTGAGATATAAAAAAACTATGTTTGAATTTGTTGTAGTACAAAGAACCACGTATAAGGGTTATGCTGAGCATCTGGTGTTCTATTTATTCTGCCTTGAAATTTAGTTAGATTCTCTGTTAATGGAGTTAAAAATCTATTTCTGGTTTTAATGTAATTTTTGTTTTCATCTATGAGTGGGGTTGTATTCAACAGGTATCCACATGAAATAAATTTGTTTGTGATAATAAATTACATCCCCTAGACCGATTGGGCCCTGGTAGCTTCTACCCAACTAAGCATCAGCTGGATAATGCTGATACTGATGGTATTTGATGGGGTGTATCAGCTTATTGAGTTTACTCATTGGCTCATTTGTTGTCTTTCCGTTATGTGTTTTGTGTATTCCCTTTCTGTTATTGTGTTTTGAAGATTGGATAGTGCACATTAGGCATGTTGCCTATTGCTAGGCCATACTCCTCTGTGGGCATGTTGCATAGAAATGATCATAGTGGGCACACAATGGCCATCAAAAGCAGATTTAAAGTGCATGCCTTTCCTCGACCTGTATTTTGTCGACCTCTAAATTAAAAAAAAATCCATGTAAAAGTAAAATCAGGGTCTAACCATCCCACTGTGCTCTGTCTAAGCCCCACTAACCCAATACTCAAGTAAATGTGCTTAAAAACCTAAACTCATTGAGTGCAATGGGTGAGGTCAGTTACGCTCTGCTGTCCCCTGTGACTCTGGAATGGATAGCCAATGATAAGAAATACATTGAATAAATAAGAAAACTGAGGGAGTCGGTGTATGCTTCGCCGATTATACTAATCCAAGTTCCCACCTAGAAAGTTCCACCTTGTGCCAAGTTCCAGAATTCTATCTCACCTGCCAAAATAACTTTATCATCCATCAGAACAGCTTGAAGTTCACCTGAGAGTACAGAATAGTAAATCACTGAGACCAGCACATTGCAGTCACTTTTGTGCCAGAGGCGTGAGCAACTTGTTGTTCCCTCTTTGAAGTTAAAAGGATTACCTTGTGTATATTTGCAGTCGCTGCTAGTGAAAAGCTGTCAGCGGCTAGAATTAAGGTTTTTCTTGTGAATAGATTTGCTCTCGGTGTGAATGCTATTAAAATAAAAGTCACGACAAAAGGTTTTATTGTATTTTGTATGTTTAATTTAAGGGGTGGTCTACTGCTGCCCTAGGTTGAGCGTAGGGTAACTGGAGGCAGATCGGGCTCCCTGCTCCATGATTCATTTTCATAGAATGTAACTATACAAAAAATGCAACGTTAAAGTCCAATATGTCTGCCTTCTACCTATGATGCAGAAACAAAGAATGAAGTTAGTGACAGCATGCTGCTAGTGGATCTTTTGTGTTGAGCTAAAATGGCTAGTGTCCACGAAAAAAAACATATCCTTGCTTAGATGCAGGGATCAATGACTGATCTTACATGTACCCTGCTAACAGAAAATGTGAAATAAGTGAAATAAAAGCAAATAGACATATACATTTATTTAAATAAATGTGTCTCTTCTGTTGTCACTGATAGGACAGCGCCACCAATGTTATATGCAAGTGCATTATTTTACATTTATCAACATTAAACTGCCTCTGTCACATTTTGAGCATTCTTCTAATCTACGTAACTCAGTTGCCATTTGGCTTATTCGACCAGGAATGTCTACCCTGTTGCAGACCTTTGTATCACCTGCAAAAATAGATACTTTACCATTAAGATCTTTTTTTGTAATATTGCTAATAAAGCTATTAAAAATTATGGGTCCCAATGCTGATCCCAGGGGTACCCTAGTAAGAACAAGACCCCCCTCTAAATATATACCATTAACTATAGCCTTCTGTCTCCTATAACTCAACAATTGCCTTATCTATATAATTATGTTAATAGCTAAATGAAAACACTGCAATTTATGTCAAATGCCTTACTGAAATCTGAATAGGTTATATCTACTGCTCATCCCTGGTCTATTATTTTAATTACCCAGTTAGTTTGACAAGACTCAAAAGAAGGCTAATCTTCCTTATTAAGCTGGATACAGCAGTTGGTTTAGTAAAAGATAAATCCAGATAACGTTTTCTTATCGTATAGCAGTACTGTTTTATACGGTTTTGGTTATGTAAGTGTTATTTCTCTTAAACCTTCCCCAGTGTTTCTGCATCACGACCGCAGTACATTTAGGGCATCCTGATATTCCTGACATTCTACTATTCACCAGAATAAGGCGTCTCTTCACTTTCTCTATGAGATCAGGTCAAACAAGTTTTAAAGGCAACAGATCTATAAGAGTTTTAAACCTAGTTTAAATAAACCACATTTAATAAGGCAATGCAGAGCCACGAGTATTATTTAATGTGATGTCATAGTTTTAGTTCTAATAACAGTTGTGTGTGATTGTTATACAGGGCAATATTATCATGCATTGTGTTAATGGCATGGTGTTATTGTATATAAAAACCTAAATTATTTTTATTCTATAAGCAAAATATTTTTTGAATTTCTTGAAATTAATTTGACCCTTTTTAGATGGAATCCATTATCAGGGGTAGGCAGCCAAAGGAATTGGTGTCCTTGTTATTTTAGTATAAATTTGTATCACTCCTAACATTTCAAATAGCCAAAGATGGATACTTTTGTTCTACGGGGTACCAAAAAAAAATGGTTACATGAGTTATGTGACTTTGTTTTTATTTTTGTAGCTGAGTAAGGAATTTAGAAGTAAAACACATTTTATTTATATAATTGCATTTCTGAACACATTCTCTGCTGTTATTATATTATACAAGATATTTCATGGCTGTGGAATAGGAAAATGTGACATCGGGGGAGAAAAAGAGGCATCAAGGGATTTTGGAGGAACTGCACCTCCTCAGGAAAGCAGGCGAAGTTAAGATATAATTATGATAATCATTTGCCAAGATAACAACACATTATTTAGTGTTAGTTTTACATTTTGATAACCATCTGTTTAATGTATGTTTAAACCTTTGAGTGACAATTAAGTACATGGTACGGCACAAATTAGAAGGGGACACCCATTCCTATATGTGCCTACCCTGGGCTGGGTGGGGGCTTTTAAGAAAATGAGTCAGTTTATGTCACTACTATTTGGCTTGGAATTTATGAAGAAATAAATAGAGAAAACTGTTTATTATACTTGCACCAATATATAATTAAAATATATCACAATTATATTATGATATATTATTATAGGATGTACTGTTTACTCTAAACTAACATATGAATAGTAGACCTGTGTACATGGACCGAAAATGATTAGGATGAATTTTGCATTTCTTTTTTTGGTCCATTTGCTTTTGAAAAAAAACATTCCGTCAACACTCTCTCACAGTCTCAATGACTCCTTACCTTCTCTGCCAGCCATTTACATTTCCCCAACTCCCTTTCCTCAACTTCTCTTCTTGTTCTTCTTTCTTGGTCCACTTCTCCCTGCTATCCGCTCTGTTAACCTAGCCTCCTGGGGCGCTTCTTCAATAGGGCAGAGGCTCCATATACACACCCTCTTCCCAATTTGAGGAGTGGGGGGTTCTCCTAGTTGGCTGTGCCTTGGCTCCACCATTTTGTGGAAATACTCATAAGAGGCCAGAATTATGGAGATGGATCCACTGAGAATGAAAAGTGTTTCTGCACATTGAAAGAAAGAGCGTGGGAAAAAAACCAACAAAAAGCGAACAAAAATTCTGAGCTCTCTGCTTTGTTTTCATGCTTTTGTGGCAAAATTCAGGCAGTTGATGCTGATGTAGTACTCTGACTCCTGGTTACATTGTAGTCTACCTGCCTTACAGAACACTTGGAAATAAGTCCCTTCACACAGTTTTGCTGTGTTGTAATGTGCCCAACACCCACAAAAATACAGAAAGAAATGAAAGTGTTTTACGAACAAAGCATTCATTTTACACCATGCCACATCATGTTTAATAAATGGAGAAGTGCCAAAATACAGCATGATTTAAAGTTGAAGGGTAATGCTACTTTAAAGAAAGCATAGTAGATACACTTCCAACACTGTGCAAATGTTTATAAAAGCCTGGATTTTTGTGGTTTAGTTGCACTCGTAAGCCTCCTATAGTTAAGTATTTAAGCCTTAAAACATATGGGGTAATTGCTTAAAGAACAGGATCTTCAATGGTTCAGAGTGATCAATCAGTTTTTATGACTCACAGTTTTTGTGCATTTTATATTACCGTATTGGCTCGGATATAGGCCGCCCCCGTATATAGGCCGCACCCTAAAAGTTTGGTGCTTTTTTAAAGAAAAAGTTTTTTTCTTAAAAAAGCACCAAAAAAACATGCTGCCACTCTGTCCCCCCCCCAGATATGCTGCCACTGTCCTCCCTCCCCGAGATATGCTACCACTGTCCTCCTCTGCCCCTCCCCCCGACTTACCGGAGCAGACTCCCGGGTGTCTTGCGGGGCCGGCGGGGGACATCTACGCAATACGCGTATACAACTTCCGGTGCCGGCACATCCAGTCCCGGGCGTCGGACGCTAGACCCCGAATATAGGCCGCACCCCCACTTTAAAGACTTAAAGTGGGGGGAAAAAGTGCGGCCTATATTCGAGCGAATACGGTATTTTGTTTCCAGTTATCTTGTGCATAGCTAGAGGCTTTTTTTTTTTAACAACAAAGACCCCCCCTTTACACTAAAATGGTTAAACAGCATTCGAAACACATATACTCTATTTACAGAGCGAGTGGTAATAAGTCACCCAATGCTCATTGATTTTACAGGTTGAACATGCACACGTAACCATGCACCTGCGAAGCCTTACATAATGCACATCCAGTGACACTGAACGATTAAATGAAGTTTGAAAATGTCACACAGTATAAAAGTAAAAATGAGTCACCAAGGAGGCCTAAACCTGCAGGGGACACCCATCCCTTAAGCACATAGCTATGTATATGCACCTTCAGCTATATAGCCCTGGGTAGGAGGGAGAGTCCTGATCAGCAGCCCAGCCCTTTTCTTTGGCCGAATGTGTACAAGTGTCAGGAAGAGATCACTGTGGAGAGGAGAAAACACAAAGAGAGACTGACAAAAAATATAGGTGGAGGAATAGAAAAAAGATTTGAAGGAAGGCGGAAAAAAGGTTATTTAGAAATAGAAGGTAAACTATATCGAGACGAAACCTGGGAGTCAAATAGAAGCTAGGATTTTGCATGGAAAAATGGGAAAAGACAAGATTACAGAAAGCCCTGAGACCCCTAAGGAGGAAGGAGAGGTATCAATGAACAGTGCACAGAAAGTGCTGAATACAGTGACTGGGATGGTACAATCGGTGAGACACAGGAATACTCAGAACCAAAACACGGAAAGCAACCATGAGATATGTAAGTTACAAAACAGTGTGCATGGAGAGCCAGGTAATGGCTAAGAATGTGTGTGTGGAGAGTTACGGGATGCTCGTGAGGAGTGTGGTCCATGAGATGGGATGTGAGTGTGTGTGTATAAATGAGGTTTATAGAATTGAAGTATGTGAGACGTGAGGTTTATAATGTGCAACGTGCGTGACGAGAATAAGCACATGGAAATGTGCAGAATAAACAGGGAATGGAAGCACACAGTTTTCAAGATTTTTTCTATATGGTTTAGCTTTGATTTTATTTTTTAAAGAGTAGCACAATACTGAAAGTGGAAGTCCAATGGAAAAACAAACATTTTTCTTTGAGCTGTGTATAGTAATTTAGTATAGTGTTGAAGGAAAAAAAAACCATTTTATTTTGTTTAAATGAATGTCTTTTATTTGCAGACCTGAGAGCTGCCATTTTAGGCACATTATGTAGGGAATGGTTGGCACTTTGTACCCTCCTACTCCTGTACATCCCCATAACCATAACATACACAAACACACACTCGTTTTTAAACACACAATTACCTTGATTGGAGCTCGTCTTCAGAGCTGCCTGTACATGGTTAATTTCACATACGACTACTGTGAGGTCACATGACGGCGGACAGAGCCGGCCTTAGGTGTTCTGGCGCCCTGTGCGGACTACTCCTCTGGCGCCCCCCATCCCAAAAAACCCTGCATACCAATCCACACGCATACACTAATCCACACATATATACCAATCCACACATATATACCAATCCACACGTATATACCAATCCACACGTATACCAATCCACACGTATACCAATCCACACGTATACCAATCCACACGTATACCAATCCACACGTATACCAATCCACACACATACCAATCCACACACATACACTAATCCACACATATACCAATCCACACACATACACTAATCCACACATATATACCAATCCACATTTACCAATCCACACACATACACTAATCCACACATATACCAATCCACACATATACCAATCCACACATGTACCAATCCACACATATATACCAATCCACACACATATAAATCCACACATATACCAATCCACACATATATACCAATCCACACACATATAAATCCACACACATATAAATCCACACATATACCAATCCACACATATATACCAATCCGCACACATATAAATCCACACACATATAAATCCACACATATATACCAATCCACACATATATACCAATCCACACACATACCAATCCACACACATACCAATCCACTCTCATCTAAATGCTTTCCTACCTTTCCTCTTTTCTCCATACAGCTCCTTTTCCTTCTCTTCGCTCCTCTTCTTCAGTTCTTCTGTCTTCTTCCGGGTCAGAGGGCACGGACAGCGGTGGGCGCGGCTTCAGTGTTGTGCGCCGGGATCTGACAGCAAACCCCGGCGCACAGCAGCTGTTGCCGCGCGGATCACAAGGGAGCGGTATCGGAGGTCTTTAACAGACCTCCGGCTCCCTTGAGTGATTTTAAGCCGGGTTCAAGGGAGATCCTTGAACCGGCTTAAAATCACTCAAGGGAGCCGGAGGTCTGTTAAAGACCTCCGATACCGCTCCCTTGCGAGCCTGCTCCTCCAGCGGCGGACATTACTGTCCGTCTCTGGAGGGGTGCCGGGTGCCCCCCTGATGAGCGGCACCCGGTGCGGAGCGCCCCCCCCGCTAGGTACGCTGCTGACGGCAGCGGTACGCTACGGTGGCGTCGGACCGCGCGGCGGCGCCCCCTGGAGTGTGGCGCCCTGTGGGGTCGCACAGGTCGCACACCCCAAAGGCCGGCCCTGACGGCGGATAGCATGTCCTGACTAAGAAGAAAGTTCCAGAGTATGAATCCAATTGAACATCTGTGGGGTGATCTGAAGAGGGCTGTGCACAGGATATGTCCTCGCAATCCGACAGATTTGGAGCACTTTTGCAAAGAAGAGTGGGCATATATATGTCAAGATTTGCCATGCTAATAGACTCCTACCCAAAAAGACTGATTGCTGTAATAAAATCAAAAGGTGCTTCAACAAAGGTTTTTGTGAGTTTTTTTTTGTTTTTTCCCCAACTCTGTTACTCACCTGTCGTCGGTTCCCACACTGCCGCCACGTAGGACAGGGAGACCCCCCTCCACCGCACAGCCACCTCCGCAGCAGCCGCCACGAAGGAGAGGGAGACCCCCCTCCACCGCACGGCCACTTCTGCTGCCGTCTTCTGAAGAGCCGCACAGGAGAGGCAGACCTCCTGCTGCACGGCGTCCTGCTTCAGCACTCGTGTAAACTGCAGATCTTTATGAAGGGAGATTACACCACACTCAAAATGGTCGCGATTCCCGGACACCGGAAGTGACGTCATGATGGTTTGCCGGGAGATTCAAACTTCCTCTGCGGTACCCTATTTAAGCTCCTCAGACCAGCTATACCTTGCCTTCTGATGGTTGTCTTGTGCTAGTGCCCAGATAGTGTTATACATTCCTGTTTCCCGTGTTTTGACCTTGGCTTGCCTGATCTCCTGAATCCTGACCTCGGCTACGTTTACCCTTGATCTTGCTCTCCGGAATCCTGACCTTGGCTTGTCTGAACTCATTCTGTCCTGGAGTCCTACCTGACTACGGTGTCTCCTACTACTTGTACGTGACACCCTCTCAAAGATTTTAGCTTGTTTTGCAATTGGATTGTTCATGTTATAGGTCACATTAAAGGTGGAAAAAGTTCTGACAAGATTTATCTTTGTCTCATTCTTTAAAATCACAAGAACCTGGCATTTTAACAGGGGTGTGTAGACGTTTTATATCCACTGTAGATTAGTCTTCACAAAGGGCATCAGATGACCCTGCCAGTACTGCAGCATCCCCTATTTCACACTTATGACTCCAGGGGATATTACTTCCTCCACCTGAAATGAATGTACTCATGTTTGTAAATAATCCCCTAATACATTATTATATTTATTGCAGTGCTGCAAAAAGAAATGGAATTCCATCAAGCTGCTAAGAAAAATGATGTGCCAACTATGACCAAGCTCAAGGAACAAAAAGTTAACATTAATGCTAGAAATAACGTGAGTTTCATTGTACACAAAAGTTAATTTCTTGATAACAGGTGTTAAATGAAAATTAACTATAACATTAACACTGACAATATCCAATTTGATAATAAGATTAACACATATTAAGATATAATAGTACAGAGAGAGAGTAGGGTCCTACTCTTGAAAGCTTACAATCTTGTACACCTATGTACATTTTGTACCATAAATGCATCTTCTGACTACATTTTTCACAATGGTTAACAGTAATAAAAATTAATAACCCACTAAAAACTTTTACTGCCATTCAGGAAACTCAGCTTAAATTGTATCAGGACACATAAGATCAAGTATTTTTAGTGATCCAATTTAGTGTGAGGTCACCAATCATAACCATGTAACTTTCCTGTATATCTATTTTTGTAAATATGTAATACTGAGTATTGTCTGTATAGCTGAATCGCACAGCTCTTCACTTTGCCGTGGCAGGGAATCATCTACAAGCAGTGTCATTTCTCCTGGGACATAAAGCCAGAGTAGATATGACTGATAAGGTACGTACCTCATTCAGTATTATTCCAAATGGACAAAGATGCACGTTGTTTAGTGCAAATATACACATACCCAGCACCAATAACTATGTTACACTACTAACATGTTAATCATGGAGCTAATTGAATGAATACTATATCATAATAATGAGCTCATAGTGTTCATAGAGCACTTAGGGTCAAATTCTCTTTCCTCTTTGCCCTCAGATTCTGATAGATTTAGCAACAGTGCAATGTGTAACGGGGGTCTCCTGCTGCTTTTAAGGAGTTGTATCTAATCACTTAAGGGAAGGAATCTCAACCTGTTTTTACACTGGGTTCCATAAAGGGAGACACGTGTGTCTGGGGATGTAATATGTATAAGGGGAGTGTGTGTAGAGCATGGGTAACATAGAAACAGAGAATTTGAGTCAGACCTTAATCAGTCATTAGTCTTAGGCTGAGAATAGTGTTATGTCTATCCCATGCATGTTTAAATTTCTTCATTGTATTAGCTTGTACCAACATGTAATGGGCCCATTATCTATATCAAGTATGAGCCTAGCAGAACCACTAAAAAAGTTAAGGATTGCTTGGTAAACTCCCATCATTTGTCCTACATGTTAAAATGCTACAGGTGCATTCCTAAATCTAGGAAATTGCCTTTCATTAGTCACAAGTGACCAGTTCAGAATTTGATTAGCAAATTTCTGCCCTGTAGGTATCTTGAGAATTCATGTTATACTCAGGACTTGAGGAAAGGTATTTCCCTGCCATCCCAGGTGACACTATGAGAGACTCCTCCTCCGTACCTGAGATAGGGCAGGACTCAGAACATTTAAAAGGCCCCTCCCCTCCTAGCACCCTCAGTGTTTTTTCCTGCCCTACATCAGGTAGGGAGGACTCGTCTCCCGTTTGTTATTTTATTTTCGGCTCTAGGTTGAGCCGTTTCTCCCTAGGGCTAAGCCCCCTCGGGTGGGGGTAGTCTCTGCACCTTAGCCTGTGGCTGGTGCCGCGCTGCCTGGCGCTTACTTACCTTGGCTGTGCGGTGATCCGTCCGGCTTCCTTCCCTCAGCTCCCCGCTGCTTCCACTGCCGTTCGCTGTTCCTAGACGCCGCGGCTCGGCGTCTCAGCATTTTTAAAGATGGCGTCTCGGCTTTTTCCGGCTCGGTTCGCCAGGCATGTCCGGTATGCGTTCCAAGCCTCGTTTTCGTTTCAATTCAAAATTTTGGCGCCAGAATTGCTGCTGTTGCAGCTTGTAGCCTGATTTGGAGCTATTTAAGCGGTGTGGTGAGTTGACAATGGGTTATTATATATTTTCTGACGGTGCTGTTGCATTTTGTCTGATTATGTCTGCTCCAGATAATTCTGAGCCTCCCTCTGTTGAGGAGAGACCTAAAAAGGCTTTAACTAAATCAAAACATGCGCAGTGTTCTGGTTGTCACAGGCCTCTGCAGGATGCTAAGAAAAAGCTCTGTTCTGCCTGTCTAAAGTCCGTTGCGGATTCGGAAGCCTCTGGTGGGAGAGAGTTTTTGGCCTGGCTCAAGGAGGAGATGCAGTCCACCTTTTCGGCTTTTCGTCAATCGGTTCCTGCTCCTTCCCATCTTCCGGCAGTTCGGGAACCATCGCTCCTGGGTTACCAGCAGTTTTCTGACTCCGAGTTTGATTATCCTGAGCTGGAGGAATATTCTTCTGAGGAAGGTGAAATCCGAGAGGAAAGTTCCTATTTGTTCCCGGTGGAAGAAATTGATACTCTCATTTCTGCGGTAAAGTCTGCCATGAACTTGGAGGAAACAGCGACGCCTAAGAAGGATCACTTCTTTGCCGGCTTCTCCAAGCAGTCACCTTCTTTTCCTGTGCACCCTGCCTTATCCGACATCATTAAGCAGGAGTGGAATCATCCAGAGAGGAGGGTTAACCTGTCCAGGCGGGTGAAACGCCTCTTTCCGTTTGAGGAGGACTTTGAAAAATTTTGTGCAACTCCGCTGGTTGACACCGCGGTGATGAAAGTTTCCAGGAAGACTGCCTTGCCGCTGGAGGATGGCTCTCATTTCTCGGATCTGATGGAAAAGAAGGCTGAAGCAGCCGTTAAGAAATCTTTTGAAGCTTCCTCTGCTGCTTTTAAACCTGGCATAGCATCTGCCTCTGTGTCTCGAGCTGTTAAAATCTGGCTGTCACAGATCGAGGAAGAGGTTGCGGCAAAAACGCCTAGAGAAACTATCCTCAAGAACATTGCTGCTCTCAAATTGGCAGTGGATTTTATCTGCGATGCCTCGGTTGAAAATGTCAGGATGTCAGCCAGGGCCTCTGCACTTTCGGTGGCGGCCAGACGGGCCTTATGGCTTAAAGCCTGGGGGGCTGACAATGCCTCAAAGAACAGACTGCTAAATATCCCTTTTAAAGGAGGGTCTCTGTTTGGCGAGGAGCTGGAGTCCCTGCTTGAGAAGACGACTGGGGATAAACATTGGATGCCTCTACGCAGAACTGCTCCCAGGAGGCGGCAGTCCTTTCGTCCATACTTTCCAGGCCAGTCCAGGGGTTATGGTTCCGGTTTCTTTCGCCCTGCAAGGGAGCATGCCTTCCGGGGCAGATTCCATCGTGAGAGAGGTAGACACGACAGGTTCGCCTTCCCCAAAGCGGCCCAGGATCCCAAGGGTTTTGCATGACTCGTCAGTCATCCCGGTGGGAGGAAGACTTCGGCATTTCATGGACTATTGGTTCCTCATCACCAAGGATTCCTGGGTGAGATCCATCATATCCCAGGGTTATCGACTGCAATTCGAAAGCAAACCTGCAGACCGGTTTTTGATCTCCCACCTTCCTCAGAACCTGGAACAGCGGGGATTCCTGCTGTCGGCTGTCCATCAATTTGTACATACAGAAGTCCTTATTCCTGTGCCCCGGCAGGAACAGGGTCAAGGAGTTTATTCTCGGGTCTTTTTGGTCCCTAAGTCACCAAAGGGGTTTCGTCTCATTATAGACCTACGTTTCCTGAACCGTCACCTTCGTTTCCTAAGGTTCAAGATGGAGACCATAAGATCAGCACTGGACTCTCTAAACCTTCAGGACTTCATGGTCTCCATAGACCTAAAGGATGCGTATCTTCATGTTCCTATGCATCCCTCCCATCATCGGTTTCTGCGGATAGCTATTCCTTGGGGTTCAAGAATCAGTCATTTTCAATTTCAAGCCCTGCCATTTGGACTGTCTCCAGCCCCCAGAGTGTTTACAAAACTCCTTGCAGTGGTGGTGGCCCATTTCAGACGTCAGGGCATTTCGGTCATCCCTTACTTAGACGATTGGCTGATTCACACGCATTCAGCGATTCTCCTTCAGTCTCACCTTTCCCGGGTGGTCCAGACGCTTCAGGATCTCGGCTGGATTCTAAATTGGGAGAAGTCCAAGTTAGTCCCTTCTCAACGATTGGAGTTCCTCGGCCTTCGCCTGGATTCCTGCGAAGGAAAAGCTTTTCTTCCTTCGAGCAAGATCAGCGGTATTTATTCCCTAACCTGCAAGGTGCTTTCTGCACGAAAAAGTCCACTAAGGCGGTGTATGTCTCTTCTCGGCAAGATGACTTCAGCAAGATATGCAGTTCCCTGGGCCCTGGCTCACATGAGGGTCCTTCAGAACCATATTCTTCATTTGATGGAACAGAACCCATTCGCCCTGGACAGACTGGTTCGTCTTCCTCCGCATGTCAAGGCATCCCTCTCCTGGTGGCTCCTACGAGATACTCTGGCCTCGGGAAGACGATGGGCCTGGTCATCCAAAGAGCTCCTGAAGACGGACGCAAGCAGTACAGGCTGGGGGGCAACTTATCGGGACGACTTTGCTCAAGGTCTCTGGTCGCCGGCCACTCAGCTCCTACCCTCGAACTGCCTGGAGCTGCTGGCGGTGGAGAATGCCCTTCATCACTGGGAAAAGCATCTCTTTGGCGGCAACATCCTGCTTCGTTCCGACAATCGGGCGGTTGTCGCCTACATCAACAAGCAGGGGGGTACAAGAAGTCCTCGCCTACTGCGTCTAGCTCTCAGGATTTCCTTTTGGGCAGAATCTCGTCTCATGACTTTGTCTGCGGTTCACCTTCAGGGGGCTTTGAATTCCCAAGCCGACTTTCTAAGCAGAACTCCCGTTCTAAGCCACGAATGGGCTTTGCATCCGGCAGCCTTCCACATGATTGTCCAACGGTGGGGAATGCCCGAGATAGATCTCATGGCCTCCAGGGACAATGCTCAAGTTCCGGCGTTCTTTTCTCTCAATCCTCGGGACCAGCCTTTGGCGGTGGATGCCTTCGCTCAGACTTGGAGTTTCAACCTCGCCTATGTTTTCCCTCCATTGCCTCTGATATCCAAGGTTCTTCAAAAGATCAAGTTCGACCGGGCATCAGTTATACTGGTTGCCCCGGACTGGCCCAGACGTGTCTGGTACGCGGGCCTAGTCTCACTCAGCCACGCACCACCCCTACGGCTCCCGGCCTGGGAAAACCTGCTTCACCAGGGTCAGTTCCTTCATCCAAATCCTGCGGTATTTCAGCTGACGGCTTGGAGGTTGAACGGAGGATTCTGAGGTCTCGAGGCTTCTCTGAGCCGGTTACGGAAACTCTTCTGCGCAGTCGTAAGAAGGTCACATCCATCAGATACATTAAAGTGTGGAAGAAGTTTTGTAGCTGGTGTGGATCCAGGAAAATTCTTCCTTCAGAGTGTTCTCCAGCTGCTATTCTGGAATTTTTGCAGACGGGGTTTGACCATGGACTTCAGCCTTCTACCATCAAGGTTCAGATTGCTGCCATTAGTGCTTTACTTGGCTTTGATTTGAGTTCTGTTCCAATCATCAGGCGTTTCTCCAAGGCTATGGTGCGTATTCGTCCTCGCCCTGTCTCCAAGATGGTTCCCTGGGACCTGAACCTGGTCCTTCGCAGGCTCATGTTGCCACCTTTTGAGCCTCTTCAATCAGTGTCCCTACACCTGTTGTCTCTGAAGACGGCCTTCCTGGTGGCCATTACCTCTGCGAGGCGTATCAGTGAACTCCAGGCCCTTTCTATGAAAGAACCGTTTCTGCGTTTTTTTCCGGATAAGGTCATCCTCGCCTTGCCCCCGGAATTCTCACCCAAAGTACAGACGGCGTTTCACAGGGACCAAGAAATTGTGTTGCCTACGTTCTTCTCGTCCCCTCAATCGGCAGAAGAAGAAGCGCTCCATACGTTGGACTTAAAAAGATGTCTTTCTATTTATCTGGAACGCACGCAGCCTGTGCGCAAATCATCTAGTTTGTTTGTAGCCTCTTCTGGTCCCAGTAGAGGTCTTGGCATTTCTAAGCGTACGGTGGCGAAATGGATTGTGTCTACTATCTGTTTAGCTTACACAGCAGCTGGCGGGGTTCCCCCTCCGGGGATTCGTGCCCACTCTACCCGCGCAGTTTCCACTTCATGGGCTGAACGATGTCTTGTCTCGCCTGAACACATCTGTAAAACAGCTACGTGGGGATCTCTAAGTACTTTTGTTCGACATTATAGACTCGATCAGATGGCTCAGGAAGATGCCCTGTTCGGTCGTACGGTTCTTGGGGCGGTGTTTTCCCCCTGAGTTTCTTTGTTTCCCACCCTTCTTCTTTGTTATATCTCTCATAGTGTCACCTGGGATGGCAGGGAAACATTAAGTTCTACTTACCGAGAGCTTCTTTTCCCTGCCAATCCCTGGTGACACGTTTTGTTCCCTCCCTTCCTTTCAATAAATGTTTGTTTTTGCAGCGATTCTGTTTTCCTGTGTGGTCTTTGATATTCACTGAGGGTGCTAGGAGGGGAGGGGCCTTTTAAATGTTCTGAGTCCTGCCCTATCTCAGGTACGGAGGAGGAGTCTCTCATAGTGTCACCAGGGATTGGCAGGGAAAAGAAGCTCTCGGTAAGTAGAACTTAATGTTTCTAAACTCATTAGTTTCATCATGTGATATAGTCCATTCTGGGAATGTACATTCCACAGCTCCACAGGTGACATGGTGTGGCCTAGGGTTAGACAGGTGTTCCTGTACATAGGTACTGTTCTTGCTATCCATGTTCTCACATATCTGCATCAAACTAACCACTTTGGGCTGTTGGTGCACAAGATCACCCAGATGCAACCAGAGGCCATTTCAGAATCTACTTTGGCATTGAGCATGGAGAGGATTTGTTTATTTTTTTATGTCAGTCATTTTTTACATTTTATTTTCATTGATGTATATCAGAAGAGGGGAGAGACATCCTTAGAGCCTTGTTAACCTTCCAACTGATTCCCCCTCAGGTTAACCCTTTGGCGTCTCTTTCGATCTGGTAGTTGGAGAACAGTATAATAATATGTTGAGCCAAAAGGTCATGTTAGGATAAATCGTATAATCAAATGCCAAAGCCAAGGTTAAGATGCCAGAAATCAGATAATGGAATGCCAGGTCAAGGTCAAGTTGGCCACTGAAAACAAGCAGGGTCACAACAGAAACTAGATCAACAGCAAAGCTCTGGTTCTAGACGCAGACAGGACCATCCAAGGACGAAGGCTGGCTGTGCTGGCTTTTTAGGGCCGAAAATGATGATAAAATGATGGAGCTAATACCTTGATCCTCCACAAGTGCAAAATCTCTTAGCTATAACAGGTCTCTTGAACTGAACAGTCGAAAACAAAGGCCTCTTGTGGTGAAGGTCTGGGGTTCCACTGAGCAGGAACTGTGATACACCAGGCATTGTTTGAGTGTGCTAGATGGCCTCATAAAAAGTAACTGCTTAATTTAAAAAAAAATATATGAAACTGTTGCTGAGTGAACACGTAATGTATTTTTCTTTTAAGAATATTTATTTTCATTTTTTTCAATATTTTTTGCGGGAGTAGCACTCACAACACAACAGAATGAAACCCATAAGCAATTTGCAGATTAATGAACCAGTGAAACCAATCATATGTCGCATTTTTCAGTCAAAATCTGATTTCTCTATTAACTGATTTGCTGTGACACCATCGATCTCTGTTTCTTTAAGCATGGCCTGAGTGTGCTTCATCTGGCTGCCTGGTCGGCTGATCTCACTGTCTTCCAAATGTTAATAAAGGCAGGTGCCAATCAGAAGTCTACAAATGAGGTTTGTGTCCTTTATAAATCAGTTTTCATTTACTTGCAGAATATATTTACAAATAATTTGAATTTTGATTCATATAAACACCTACTTTCCAAGATTAAAATATCCACATATTGAATTATATATACATTATATATACATTATTTATACAGTAGAATAAATAAAGTTAGAAAGTGCACTATTTTCTACGGCAGTAAATAACCATAATTATATTATTGCTTCCATACTGAGCAACTTGCACATTCAACTCTATAAGTGCCACTCTGTTGGACCTGAACCCTCAGGTTCCTCTTCTCTAGAAATGTAGAATATTTGCCGTGTATGAGTGTATATCCTTTTCTGTGGACATAGCCTAGAGCGAACTTCAGCCAAAATGGCAGTTTTTCCAGTTACGTCCTCTCCCGAGATCCTCCAATTGGAAAAGAGGACATCACTGAAAAAGCCGAAAGTTCACCTTAGGGCAAAATGGTGGCGCTTTCGGTGAGGATTGGATGATCTGGAGAGAGGATGTCACCGGAAGTTCCGCCATTTGAACCAGTAACTATGTATGAGCATAGTAATTTATCATTTCACTTGCATATAACCTACTCACCCCGTATTTGCAAATAACAGCAGAACTGCTAACAGTGGTGAAAGCCTGTAGTATGGTGCCTGTAGTGGTGAAAGTATAACACATATTTAATAACTTAACCCGTTTATACTTTGTAGGATGGAATGAACATTCTCCATTTTGCGGCTGAGAACAATAAGAATGACATTGTGGATTATGTTCTTAAGGAGCTGCAGCTGAATGACCTGAATGTAGAGGATGAGGTATACAGCTAAGCTAATCATAAGATGTCTAAAATACCGTGCCGAGAGGTATCATTAATGTTGCAGGCCGCACAATTAATAACGAAACATAATAAATACTAAAATTGAAAAAAATAAACTGATACAAATTGAAAAACCCAAACATACATATAAAAAACTTATATAGATTCTTCAGTTAATGTATTCCAGGGGAAATCTTACCTCCCTCTGTAAAGGAGACAAAAATGTGAAGAGAGGGCAGGAGGTTCTTCGTAGCATGATTTCCTGCTGATTGAAAAGCCTTCACGCTGCGCTAAAATTTTAACCCCATAATCTGCCTAAACTAATGTATTTGTGTACCTTAACCTACCTGATCAATCCCAACTAGCCCTACCTGCCTCGCGGTATACTTTTACCAAGTACCTGAACATAACTGTAAAGATGATGGACGAGCAAACCTCCATTTAAGAATCTGCTCAAACTTAACTGTTTGAGTGCTGGGCCCAATATACGTTCTATATTGACTGGGTAGTTAGGTTTTTAAGCATACAGATTCCTCTACCTATGCACAAATATTATGTGACTATTTACATTTTCTTCCCTCTGAATTAGAAAAGTATATTCTAAAAACTGTACAACATATCTTTGAGATTATATTTTTAATATTTCTGTATTTTATGCTTTTATTTACAAAACATTCAAGTTGCACAACAGAACAAAAACATTGCATACCTTAGGACAACACACTGCATTTATTGTCCAATGTTTACTGTGCTCAATGAATGCATGTTGCGAAGCTGTCACGGGCATACAAATTAGTTTTATTATAATTTAATGTGGGCTTTCAGTGGCTCCTAAGGCAGTAGTAGGATCATGATGCAGTTAATATTCCTCCCATAGAAAATGGATATTGTCATATTAGTCTTTATACGAAGGTGATACTTTTTATTAGGCCAGCAAAGAAAATGATGTAGAATGGCATAGACTTTGGAACTTCAGAGATTATTCAGAGTTATTCAATTTAAGAATTCCATTTGACCTACCAGGTCCAGAAAGCTTCTGTGACTCTACATTGCTAATTCCCAACAGCGCCACAGATCTCTTCTGCTCAGGTCCCTTTTACAGCACCATTAGAGACCTACTAATTATCACTGCCAGACTTCTCCTGAGAGAACAAAGATTGCAGGTGTACATATCAATTCTATGTGTCATTTCAATGGAACATTGAAAGTTGTTACTCCTTGGATTATTGATTAGAATGTAAACCAAGGATTGTTTGAAGTTACTTTTACTGATCAGCAGCCAGTTCCCTATGAATCAAATGGATTACTTGGAACATATGGGCAATAGAAAAAAAAAATCCTTCCAGTCATATAACATAATAAATAGCCTTAATGGGCTTTGGATTTGTTGTCTTCCCATTATTGGCTTTTACCTAGGTGTAGCTATGATTTTAGCATCAGTTATTTACAAAAAAGTAAATCGTGAGACAACAAAGTTATGTGTTGAGAGGTTTTATTAAATGGCCCTATTTTGCACTCATGGGGCTCAATATGTTTCCATATGTTTTCTTAATACAAGCCAAGGCTTTAGCGTCACTGAATGCCACTTACAATAATGCGGTTCTGTTTTCTTGAAATTTGCAATAGGTTTTGCAATAAATTGCTTACTGTAGCCTATATTGTGAAAGCTTTAACACAACAAAAATGTCCCATGAAAATTCCCATGCAGAATTGTGCATTTACATTTAAAAAAGTGTGATTTTATGGTCTTGTATTGGTGTACATTACAAAATATAGTGCATAATTAGAGAAAAACTAAAGATATTAAATCTGTTAACCATATGCAATCTCATTATAATTATATCATGCAATAATTTGTATACTGTAAAAATACAGAAACCTCCATATAAGTCAGATATATTATATTTTAATATATTTAAAGGTGTATAATTTAAGCTTCTAGCTTTAGCATTGAATTCAGACCACCTCATTTAAGTCACTTATGTTATAATTTTATCATATTTAAAACTGGATAACATTATTTAAAAGTTCTACCTTCAGTCTTAAATGCAATCCGCCTCATATAAGTCACATCTATTAGCCAAATGCTCCTCTTACACAGCCCCTGGCACATACTTTTGACACTTGGAGCATTAGGATGTTGCCAGCCATGGCTGAATGCAGCTGCACCTTGGCCAGTAGACCATCGGAAATGGAAATCTTATTCTTTACTATAGGGCAACTTTACTATAGATCCAGAGCAGAGTCTTACATATTGTAGGGCAGTCCATGGAACCCCACCTTCTATGCCTTTCCGAATGTGAAAATGTGCAATTTAAGAATAATTTCTGGGTTTCTTGGGAACAATATAACCCTTTCCGGTAAATGGCTTTTCTGCGAGAAAAGTATTACACTGCTCAGGTTAGAATAAATACATGACAGACTACATTTGCAAGTGTGCTAAGTAAACAATATATAATATGCTACTTACTGTCTGTGGAAGAGGCTAAGGAAAAGTGGCGTACAACTTGGCTTTTTGCATTTTGAAATGCACACATACAGGCCAGTGTCACACATATGTGATTTTTTTTCAATTAATCTGCTATCAGAGTTATTTGAATTTTTCTAACTAAAAAGCATTTCAGTTTATATGCTTCTTTAAAGTATTTTCTGTTTCGTGTTGCAGAAAGGTAGGAAACCTTTTCACCTGGCAGCAAACAGTGGACATGTGCAAATGATCAATAATCTTCTGTCTTTCCAGCTGTTTACTTCCGAGAAAGACAAGGTATGTTCTCAGGTGAATGCCTCCTGCCCGCCATCACAGTTAAAGATTGTGAATGTATATAATGTAATATGTAGGTTGAATTAATGGTCTCCTCAATGCTGATAAGTACAGGCAGATCCATCATGCAATCTCAGATACTGTTACATTTTTGTTATTTTTGTTACATAGGTTATATAAGCCTTCAAGACCTCAGAGGTCCTCTCTTCAGCCAGCTTTAGGACTAAGGAGCGAGAATAGTATTAATTTAAGATGCCTTAGTTTGCCATTACATGAAGGGACTGAGGCCTTGAAAGCTTAAGTGACTATAAACTATAAACTAAGTGACTATAAACATTGGCCACTAAAAAGCCCAATCTTCTCAATACAATACTGCAGTAACCATTGTGCGTGTTACACACTTGTTGTCTCCCACAGGAAGGTAACACAGCCCTTCATCTGGCTGCCAGCAATGGACACAATGATGTGGTAGAAGTTTTAATAAACCTTTGGGAAAATATTGATGACCCAAATGAGGTAAAAATTCAATGGATTTCCTGAATTGAGAGCCCCTCTGGCTCTGTATATACATGGAACAGTAACCTTTGTCCAAACTAACATTGGATACTCATTGCTGCTCATTTTAAAGACATTACCAAACTGAAATACTAAAGAAAATTAAATATTACAATACTGAACTAATTTTTTTTTTTTTTAAGATCACCCCTGTTTACAAATTATTTAATTCTAAACAATAAAAAACACACAAAGTTCACTTACACAGACCTGACCCTCATTAGAGGGAAATCCAGCCCTCATTCCAATAAATATTTTCATATAAAGGCTTTTAAATATTATTTTAATTGCTCTGTGAAATATTCATGAACATTTTGCACCACCACCTGGCTTGTGACGAACCCACATTTTTAGGTATAGTGTACTGGGTCAGAAGCCTGATTTTGGAATTAAACATTTTGGTTTCTAAAGTCCTATATAATCCCCAGCTATCTGAAGGAACATCTGGTTCCCACCTCTTTCATTTGCACTCTTAAAATTAGAGTTCCCACAGTCTGCGTTGGACCAGAGTCATGCTGCACCTCTTTCTGGAATTTTAGTCCTCCAAATTCCTCACTCCAAATATTTACACAGTTTGGCAGTCTATCTGTTTACCCAAGTATCTACTTAAGAGTATTCGTTCCAGAAAAGGTGTCTTTTGAGGGGTGAATACATGTCAAGCAGTTGAGTTGGGCCTCTAACGGCTCTTCAGCTGTCAGACTGTAGCTGGTAGCGATATGTTTTGCGAGCTTTCACCTGGCCTCCCTACTATATACCAGGTTACTTACATTATTATCTCCTCTACATTAAATCTACTTTAATCTGGTTTGTACACTGTTTACAGTATAAAATGCTGCAGTCTGTGTAATATAAATTAGCTTTTACACAATGCTGCAGAGCTAAAATAAATATCTGAGGTTAAAACATCTTATTTCATTAATAACCAAGGCTTATGTCGTTTTGTAAGTTTATTTTGTGATGCATATAATCAATAATATGTATATTGCTTTTCTAAACAAACATGCTTATTAGGATAGCCATACCCAGCTCATAATACACTCATGGGAAGAGCAAGTTTATGAAAAATACGAAAAACTGAAGCACTCCCTAAAAAGCATATAAATTCATTTTTAGGGTAATGCTGACATGACCAATGTACTGTATACATACAACAAAGCAAGTGTATTAACATAAAGGTAAAGAGCACATCTTTATGTGAAATCGTCAGTAAGCTTCCTTTTGGTTACCTAATCTCTTCAAACCAGAGAAATCTGTGGGGCAGATAACAGGAAGCACGTAATAGGCATGCTTTATAAATGAGCGCTAAGTTTGGAACACACGCAATACCCCCGTTGTTGTGTGCTATGTGGTGGATCATGAATGTGCAATAAAGCAAATATTTTTGCACATTGATAAATTTCCTCCTCCATTTGTTGGCTTCCATGTGGATCTCCTGCCTTCCTGTTCATCAGTGCTACATGGTAGTATTGGTGAGATTCCACAGAGATTGCGGGGGAAAGGTGGAGACCTGAATGCTACGGTCCCTATTTCATTATTTCAATGGAAGATAACAGGATTTCCCCAACCGGTCCATGATTCCTATTGCCCACTAAAGCAGTACAGTTCCTGAAAATAAGGACTGTCCCATGAAAAGCAGTAATACATCTTACATACTAAACTAGCATGCTGGTGTATGGAAAGTGGAGGGGCCAAGTAGCTCTATAGAATGTTCCTCAACAAAAATACTCTACAAAGCACTGGAGGCTAGGGAGACTTTATTGAAAAATAGTAATAAGTACCATATCATGGGGTTTCCTTGTATAAATGTATGTATAACTAGATAACATGTGTATGTGTGCTGGATAACATTATATTTATACCACAGTTCTCTAACCCCCTGTGTCATTTTTAATCAGAATAGTGCCACTCCATTTTACTTGGCTGTTGAAGGAGGACATGAAGTTTGTGCTGATCTTCTACTGAAGGCAGGAAGTGATATCAACATTAGAACCAAGGTTTGCATAAAGTATTGTAGAACTAACCACCTGGTATTATGCGTGTTCTTGAAACTAAATAGCCTTAGCTGCATTTGTCTATAGAATTAGGTGTATCATACTCAAGGCTGAAGGAATAAAGGGCACCTTATGTCATTTCATTAAAGGATGCAAAACAGGAGAAAAAAAAACAAAAAACAAAATGCAGTAATGTGCTGATGATTCTGGGTGGCACTGAAATTTCTAGGGCAGTACTAATGCATTTTAATTGAGTGATGATCACTAA
Organism: Spea bombifrons; assembly: GCF_027358695.1. Classification (NCBI taxonomy): domain Eukaryota; kingdom Metazoa; phylum Chordata; class Amphibia; order Anura; family Pelobatidae; genus Spea; species Spea bombifrons. The sequence goes on from NC_071087.1 coordinate 144,006,031, forward strand.
TACATTTCCTATTAATTTTATTTACATACTTAAATATGAATATTTTTAAAATAATATATTATATATAATTGCTAGTAGTTATTTTCAGCTTCAAGATGCTAACAAGAGCCTCTTCGATAACCCCCAATAACATTTTGATGGAATATTAAAGGGACTTACGGTATTTGTTGTAGAGGTTTGGGATATCAAGTTATGTGTGTTTTGCTTATGTATTCATACTAAAACTCTTTCCTAAATTCCATTTCTGTTTAGGATGATTACAGTGCATTACACATAGCAGCACAGAATGGACACAAAAATCTGATTCACTTCCTCCTTGCTAGAAATGTTGACCTCACTCCTAAACTTAATGTAAGTAATAAAACTGCTGTACTGTAACACAAATTCTTTTACAGCGCATGGTTTGTAATTATTTTAATGCTTAAATACAGATAATGTTCCTTTACCTTAAGTGTTCTCTCCAACATTGTTCCCAAAATATTAATAATAATGATGACTTTAACACATTCCTTTTGTCATTTTTGACAAAGACAATGAATCTACCCAGAAGGAGGAATTACTATATTAAGTCTGCAGAAAGCAGAGAAAACCAGTTATAGTCTCCATGCCACCACTTATGATATACATAGTTTCTGGGCACATCCCATATGAGGATGCCACAGAAAGGTTAAAGGTATGTACGCCCAGGGCCGGCCCTACAATGGAGCCGACTGGGGCAATTGCCCCAGGCGGCACTTTTGAAGGGGCGGCACTTTGCCGCCCCAAGCGCTTTTTTTTTAAGCGGAGGAGAGAGAGAGGCGCCGAGTGGTTTTCGCTTACCCGCTCGGCGCCCCTCTCTCTCTCCTCTGCGGCGAGTCTCCGTGCTCTGTCACGGTGCCGGCTTGTAATGCTGAGCGCCGGAAGTGACGTCAATTTACGGCGCTCAGCATTACAAGCCGGCACCGTGGCAGAGCAAGGAGACTCGCCGCAGGACTGTTTAAAGGTAAGTACCGGGGGGGGGTGGTTAGAGTAGATAATGGCGTCGGCGAAGTTTAAAATGCCTGCCATTTTAAACTTCGCCCCAGGCGGCATTAAGTCTTGGGCCGGCCCTGTGTACGCCGTTCCAAAGCTCCCTTCGTTAAAAAGTGCTCCTGTCACTAGGTGCTTCTAGCAGCTGCCTAGGGCTTTCTTACAGACCTGCGAGCCTTGTACGTGATACAGAAGGTGTTCATTTGAATTTTGAATGAAAAATGGACTGCTAGACTTCCTAAAACAGGACTTGAATGCCCTTGTAAAATAACAGTTACCCTCACTTAATCAACAAGGTAAAGCTATCTCAGTTTCTCAGTGTTCCTAGGGGAAATCTAGCATACGTTAGAATATAGTGGTCATCAACCCTAAAACCATATACACTAGCGTTCAAAAGTTTGGGGTCACATGGAAAAGAAAGACATTAGAACACAACAGTGGTGGATGCTGATAAAGGGCCTACGCAGATATTCCAATAAAAATCAGCCGTTACCAGGTACAATAGTCATTTACAACATTAAGAACGTCTACACTATATTTCTGATCCATTTATGTTATTCTAATGGACAAAATTTTCTTTAAAAAATTAGGACATTTCTAAGTGACCCCAAAAAATTTGAATGGTAGTATGTATATTTCACAATTTTACCTACATCAGCCAGTTCTCTTTTGTATATTAAATGTTGCGGCACAGAAAGGAAGTGCAGCTTAATTCTGTGAAATGTCCCGTGGAATATGAAAATGGAAATACACATAGTATATTCAGTGGCAGATATTATTTATTAATTTTGTATGTATTTTTTCTTCTTTCTTTTCTTCGTTTCTTTGTATTATTGCAATGATTTCATCTTATTTTCCTTGTGGTCTTTACCATAGCTGTGAAAAGCTGTATTTTTTCTCTGCAATGTAACTGTAAATGTAAATGTTAAAAAAGTTAAAGAAATATATTTGTATATAGTGGTCCTAATTTAAAATTTGTAAAATGGATTTGCAAATGAAACGATCTAACACCTGAAAGGATCAGGGCGGCAAATAACAGAAGAGAAGTGTTATATTGTTATTGCTACTTATTGTTATATAAATGTATCTTTGTAAAAGATGATAAAATATGCTTCCGTGAAAAACTATTGGCTAGTATATAGTAGTGATAAATCTGTAATTTTCCCAGGCAGGAAGGGGAGTCCAAGTTCATGGGAAAAAAACTTGAGCTATCTCTTACACCAGACTCCGAGCTTAATAGGCTCTGCCAGTGATCATCTACTTATACTGATCCACAGCGAGAGTCTTTGATTTTTTTTATAGTTGGACTGTCTGCCTCCTCCAGTACTCCTCCTTGGGATTGCAGTTTAATTATAGAACTATCAGAAATATTTTAGAAATAGATGAATGGTTTTAAAAAAAAAAATACACAACACACAGGGCTCCTCATATGCTTCAAATAACTCACAGTACAGCTACACTATAGGGATGACTAGATAGATAGATAGATAGATAGATAGATAGATAGATAGATAGATAGATAGATAGACAGTGTAAATAACAAATTGACCCAATGAATCTGCCCTTTTTTAACTTCTTTACTTTTTACTTTCCTTAGATTAGCTCTGTGCAAATCCTGAGCAGGTTTCTGGAATTCCTGTGCTTTGTTTGCCTTTATTATATCCACTGGAAGTTTATTTACCCCTCAGGTTTCTACTCCCTACCTTTAAATTATTCTCTCGCTCTTCTAAGATTTTATTGTTGAATATTAAAACAGATTTATCTACTTATTATGTAGTGTATCTTTTATTGGACCAACAAACAAAAATAAAATCAGAAATGTGACTTTACTTCGTTTCCTATGTTGGCCCAATAAAAGGCATCCACTTTGTCTAAAAACTCCCATGTTGTTATGGATTACTACAGCTATATCCGGCTTTCTTCTTAATCTTTTAGTACAGTATTTCTAACTGTACGATATGGTATCATCTATGTATCAGACTTCCCACTTATCACTCTCAGCCAGTGCTTTCCATCCATTGATACAGGATCCGCTACAGGAAATAGAGAGAATAATCTCTTTGATGTAAAACCTATTAAAATAAAGGGCAAAAGACATCAATGTCCGTGGTAAAAATAACTGATATTTCACATTTTTTCCATCCTCAATACTGGATAATAGAAACGCCCGTGTCTTCTGGCTCGCTTACTTTTCCGGTAAGTCTTGTGACAGCGCTACACCTGTCCAACGGCTTCATCAGGTGCAAAAATAATCCATCATGTATTAATATTAACCCACTAACGCTTCAAGTTATTTGGAGAAAATAGAAATTTAGTAAGCTCCCTGGCAGTGTTATCCGTTACTGAGGATGGGGGAAAAATGTGTAATATATGTGGGCGTTTTTGCTTTTTGCCTTTTATTTTAATAAATAGCAATACCTTTGTATCAAAAAGATTATTCTCTCTCCTTCCAGTGGGGATTCCTTATTACTAGCGGAAGAAAAGCTCTGGCTGAGAGTGATAATCGAGGGTGGCTGTGACCTCTCCCTGAAAGCTGAATGATTGAACAGTGTGTCTGCTCAAAACCATGCGAGTGGACACAATCTACCTTTACAGTATTTCATATTATTGAAAGCTTTTGCACCATTTTATGTGTTATACTTTATTGTAGCCCTGTTGTGAGCTTAAACAAAGATTACGTGTGGATCTTGCGCAGAAACTTTTTCTATATGTCTGTTGTATGTTGTTTGAGTGACAAATAATTGGGTGTTTTGCTGTCTCGTTTTTGGCGCCTGAAGGTATATGCACCCTTTTCACTAATAAGTTTGTATTAAGGGTTTGTGTTTTTGTAAAGTTCTTACTATTTTTGTTGATCTATATTGTCTATGTTTAGTGGGCCTATGATTGATGGGTAAAGGGTGACAGATAAATAAATAAATAAAAAGAAATTCCTACAAGAATATGGAACTCTGTGAATATTTAAATGTATTAAAGATTTCAGTGCCGGAATTTAAGCTATGTGAATGTTATACAGGATTATGTTAATCAGAAGAAAAGGAGATTGGATATTTGCTTTTAGCTTCATTTGACATTTTATATTTATTTTCTATGCAGGATAAAAACCCTCCCTTACATTTGGCTATCCTAAATAATCAGATGGAAATAGTGGATGTTCTTCTGGAAGGTGGATATGATATAAATACCATCAACACTGTAAGTAAGCACCCATTTTAACTTTAAAATATAAATTAAATTGGCAGTTTAATATCACAAAAAAACATATACAAGGAACCCTTGTGTTTAATTATACGCTTGTAATAGTGAGCTGAACAGCAATAATCATAAAAAGTCCAATATGAATCATGTCCAAAAGTCTATATCATTGGATTGGTTCAAATATCTCCAGATTCTGAGGATTAGCCTTATAGCCAGAAACAATTATTTATTATACATGTCTTATGGGCGTATTTGTTTTAAAATGTCCTGTGCTTTCTCTGCTGTGCCATCCGCATTATAAAATCCTAACGTATGCTTTACAAAGAGTATGTTTCTTATGCTACTGGACCTCTGTTCTATGCTTCCATCCGATCATGCCATATGCAATTGTGCGGGTTGCGCATCCAGCCTCACCTCCACATGTTTCATCAGCAAATGGCTTTTTCAAGATGTAATTAGATCAACATCAGGCAAAACGGCAAGAAAAAAACACAAAACTAAACTTTTGAGAAATATCTGTCCTTCTACAGCTGCTAGCTCCATTAAAATAATCCAATATAATTACCTATGCTTTGTACTTTTAATTTTTTTTGTTGTTATTGTCTTGAAAATATTTGGTTTAAAGCTAGAGGACTATTTTACTTTAATGATGTTCTAAGTGAATTCCATAGAAGATGATGGCAAAAAGCTCATTCTACTGACCTGACCTTACCACCATTCTCCTTTCTTCCCATTCTAAGGCTTTCAAAGCTTCTGTCAAATGAAAGGAGTAATCATGAAATCCTTACAGCAAAGTGTTTAAGATTGCTGCCCCAAATACACTTTTGTTGTTGTGTATACGTCTGTGAAAAATTACTAATCGGTATCTATCGGGTTAGACGAGGTACATTTGTAGCACATACCAGTTTCTTCACTAACAGTAATGAGATTGTAGTCATTGTGTATACTTTGAAGTGATGGAGTAGTAGTAGAGATGTAATTTCTCATAGTCCAACCTTAAACTGTAGGATACCTGATACAGGATTTATTATATGAATGCCCCACATAGCTATAAACATTTTATACGTTATTCTAGGTGTAACAGTCCCTTTAAGAATATTTTACATTGTATTTTTTTTTCTCCAGAGACAACAAACTCCACTGCATCTAGCAGCTGAACTCAAGATCACAGATCTGGTGGAAAAGCTCCTGAAAGCCGGATGTGACCTTAGAATGGCAGACAAGGTAATGACATGTGGATAATGGTTTACATCATTCTTGCGTGTAATTGTCAGGTAGCAAATAATCAGGTTACCTGTGTGATAAATATGTATATACTGCGCCATAATTGGTTATGGGGTTATTTTGATCATTTTCTCCATGCATTTTCAATTGATTTAAAGGGGGGTACTCAGTTAGTGCATATGATATCTGTCTCTTTAAGAATCAGTATTTAAATAAAGGATAAGATGCCGTATCTTTATGGCCACATAGTTGTTACAAACAATAGCAATATCTTAAAACTCTATGACCGTAATCAGATTTTTTATTTGTACGGGTCTTATTTACTGTAAAACAATGCTATTTAAAGCACACAATCTATATTGTCTGGGACATCCCAGCAGTTAAATCAATGAAAAGCAAAACCAAGTTGTCCCAATAATTAGGGCATGTAAATCAATCACTGTATTAAAATGAGCATCAGAATCCATTTAAACACATGGCAGCCAGATGATAAGATTAAACCATGAATTATATATATATATATATATATATATATATATATATTACCCATTACTCAACTTACATGAGTACTATACCAGCCGACACATGGGCAAGTCAGGAGATGATACATCAATATCTTGACGTTTGAGTCCCGCCTGGGGACTTTTATCGCATGGGGACTTATTAATACATTATTACCTGAGTTGTCAGGCCAGGAATTAAGGATATGCTCATGCGAACAAATTAAAGCCATCCAAAATAACCTGATCAGGATGTCAAATAAGCAGGGCATCCACTGATATTAAGACTTTTTTTTCTATTCCTGACATAATGTACTTTAAGCTTTCAAACTAAATGACAATGTTGCTTTTTTGACAGAAAGGAAAAACAGCTCTTAGTGTGGCAGCAAGAAGCAATCATACCCTCATTGTGGATATGATTATTAAAGCAGAAAGATACTATGAATGGAAAAAGGTAAATTGTGTGTCCTTCCAGTGAGCTGTAATGGGGCACAGCAATTATTCAACCCAACAAAGCCAGCCGCACCCCCCCCACTTTAAGTCTTTAAAGTGGGGGTGCAGCCTATAATCAGGGTTAAGCAGGGGCGTAACTAGAAACCTCAGGGCCCCGGTGCGAGAATCTGTTAAGGGCCCACCCCAACCCATCTATCCCTTTCTCACAATCTACCCTCTCCCTCCCTACCCCCCTTCTCACAATCTACCCTCTCCCTCCCACCCCCCTTCTCACAATCTACCCTCTCCCTCCCTACCCCCCCTTCCTCACAATCTACCCTCTCCCTCCCTACCCCCCCTTCCTCACGATCTACCCTCTCTCTCCCTACCCCCCCTTCCTCACGATCTACCCTCTCCCTCCCTACCCCCCCTTCTCACAATCTACCCTCTCCCTCCCTACCCCCCCTTCTCACAATCTACCCTCTCCCTCCCTACCCCCCCTTTGTAGGTCACTTACCGTCCACTCTTGTGTTGGGAGCGTGAGGCGTTTGTCTTGGGTGCCGGCGCTTCACTGCTGAGCGCCGGCATATGACGTCATATGCCGGCCCTCAGTGTGAAGCGCCGGCACCCGAGACAAACACCTCACGCTCCCAACACTGCACTCTGGGCAGCACTGAGGCAGGCAGCGGCGGTGACTGCGGCAGCAGCAGCGGCGGGGAGCAGAGGCATCCTTGATTTCTGTCAGCCAGGGGGGCCCAAGAGTTGCCGAGCGGTCGTTTTCAGCAACCGCTCGGCGCCCCTTGGGCCCCCCTGACTGGCAGAGCTCCAGCGCCCGGTCGCAGTCGCGACCCCTGCGACCCCGGTAGTTCCGCCACTGGGGTTAAGGCAGGGGTGAGCAATTCGTATCGCCCGACACCCAGGACGTCGGACACCTGAAAGCATGTTGTTACAAAATACCGCTAGTCCAATAAACAGGTATTACAAGATTCTGCAACATTCTTTTACTTTGCATGAAAAACTATAAATAGAATTCTGACACATCATGATTTTTATGTCACCGTATCTTGTGTTTTGCAGGGAATTAAAGACATTAACCAAGAGGAACGTGAAGATGTTTGTCTAACATTTAAGCAAGATCATAGTTCAAAAACCAGTCAGTTGAGATCAGCTATGTGGAAGCTCGCTTACAATGAGCTTAAGCCTCACGAGTGGAAAAAGCTGGCTCAGTTTTGGAAGTTCACAGAGCCTCAGATCAAAGCTATTGAACAGCAGTGGACAGGCAAGATAATTAGTGGGGACATCATAGCGTTAACACATACCCCCCAACATTTCAAAAAGAGCACTCACCAATACAAGCAATTGCACTTTACAATGTTGCGCTTACATCGCCACTTAAAACACGCTTCATTTTTGTCAGCACAGTCATCCATATTAAAAATAACTAATACATCGAATTGAATTCCTACGAGGCTCAGCCAGATATATTACTTCCATAATGCTGGCTGAGCATCATGGGAAGTGCAGTTAACAGTAGATAAAGCTGCATATGTTAGCTGTGAATTACAATCCACCATGATGCTGGCTGAGCATTATTGGAAGAGTAGTCCACAACAGCAGAGATTTTTTTTCTGATAAAAAAAAGGCTTATGTTAGCCTCCCTCTCATGACCCTTACAGACTGCCTTTACACACACCTGCCCATAAACACACATATACACATACACTACCCTGACACATGACTGCCCATACCGCATACCTGCCCATTAACACGCATATACACACACCTGTCCATATAGATATACACTGCCCATATACACACACATACACATACACTCCCCTAACACATGACTGCCTTTACACACACCTGCCCATTAACACTCATATACGCATACACTGCCCAGACACACATATACACACACCTGCCCATATAGACATACACTGCCCATATACACCCACATACACATACACTCCCCTAACACATGACTGCCCATACACACACCTGTCCATAAACACATGTATACACATACACACACCTGCCCATTAACATGCATATACACACACACTGCCCTGACACATGACTGCCATTACACACATATACACATACACTGCCCACACACACTGCCTTTACACGTACATACACATAAACACACATTTGGCCATACAAACACAATCTTACAAACACACACATACACTGCCTTTACACCTCTTTCTCCTCATCTTACCTTTCTCATTCTCATCCTCCATCCTGTCGTGGGAGCGCGGTGTCCCTCATTTCAGACCTCTGCTTTAGTGCTGTTAGAGGGGGATTGTGATATCCCCAATCAGTACTGCGGCCTGCAGCTGCTGATCGGGCGGCTGTGCACCCCCTGGCAGCTGCATCCGGGGAGAGCTCCTCTCTCACCTCACCCTTCCTACGACCCTAACAAAGCGAGACAGAGGTAGGGATAGGCAGGACAGAGTTCCAAAATCGGGACTGTTCCGCCCAAATTGGGACAGTTGGGGGGCACGTATAACAGCTACTTAATGTCCTCATCTGCCTATACGGCTAATAAAAGAGGATGCAATGTACACTTACTAAACCTAGTGTTGTTAGTGTCACTTTCATCATCAGACCCTTGTTCAGTTTCTTTCCTACATGCAGAGTATTATGTTGTCACTTTCATGCGTTAACATCAAAGTGTACAATTATTAAGAGCAGAATACTATGCATTGAGATCATTATAAGGTACACGTTTAATTAAGTTCTGGCCAAAAACTCTTGTCTTAAAGTTAAACTTTTCTGTTAGTATTCCTTTAAACCAAGAGCCACCATCAAAGGTGATAATTTTTTTGGAAATGAGAGGACACTGAAATTAATTTAACATTTTCTGTTTTGTTTTTCTGTCAACAGGAAAAACAAGTTACAAGGAACACGGTCATAGAATGCTACTCATCTGGTTACATGGTGTTTTACTAACAGAACAAAATCCAATTAAGTCACTTTATGAAGATCTGGTAGAAACAGGACATCACCAACTAGCTGGTAATCTTTATAAGCACTAAACTATAAAAAGCAGAATTTTTTTAGTTATTCTAATCATTACATAAAATCCCATGATCAGCGTACCTTGCATGGAGCTGTTGCTGTTTCAGCTTTTAACTTCATTTAATTATTTAAATGTATTTATTAAAATGATCTATAGCTTGTGGTTTTGCTTGTCAAGTGCTGTTGTTTTGGAAATATTTATTTTAAAATTTTATCTGGTAGCTGCGGTCTCAGTACCATTTGACGCAGGTATCAGGGGTGCGCCGCTGCACCAAGGCACCCCTTTAAGCAGCCAAACTACTCCTGGAGTCGGAGCTCAAAGGGTCACGCAGCATAATGTTACGCAACCCAATGGTGGAAGTGCAGCAGCTCATAGGAGCTGCTTTGAAGAAAGGCTCAACACACCGTAGATAAGTAGCAGGGAAGGGGGTTATCTATCACCATGTCAGCTCTCTGCCCGCCGCTGGAGGAGCAGGCTCAGTTTGGGAGATCTTCCTGTAACCGCCCCAAAATAGAGGGCAAGCAAGGCTTGTTCCTACATACCTCTGATTATGTCAGTTGTCAATGCAAACAAACTATTCTGCAAGAGTGGAAATGTTTACATGGGTGTGTCACTTTTCTATTCTATGTTCTAAACATAGAATATGTATATAGTGCTGAAAACATACATGATATTCCAAAACAGGTTAAAAACTAGAGGCCAGAGGAAAATTCGCGTTAGCTTTCGGGAAAAATGTTTTTTTTAAAAATTCATCCAACATTTTCCTTTTCGGAAATCCTATAAGTCCATCAGGTTGCCATGGAAACAAGAACTAAAGGCGTAGAAAATAAAATGGAGATTCTCCTCCTCTTAGTGTAGTTAGAATGGCGGCCACGGCAACGAACAAATGAACTAAGATTGTCATATTGTGCACAATCCTTTTAAGTTTCTTTCGGACGAATGGATGAAACTGTAAAAATTGTACAAATTTATTTCTAAAATATAGAATGGCTAAATGATGCAGGACTGGATAAGATGAAATCTAGAGAAACGTGAAGTACTTCAAGAGGCACCAGCGATGTTTAGTTAGCGAGCAGGTCCAACCAAGTGGCCCAATGCCATAATAGCCCAGAACACATATGGGAGTCAGATCATTCACATTGCACTATACAAGAATATACAAAAAACATTATTCGCTAAATTGTTGACCCCTTACCAGCCCTCCCTGTGTTGTTCAACTAGCCACAGGCATACTTGCAAGCCAGAGTGGGGGTGACTATGCGGCTCTGGTGCATTAAGACCAGTGACTTACTGTAAAGTCCTGAATATAGACTGTGCTAGTTTTGTGAATTTTTGGGAACAGTGACACTTAGATTCACTCCGATACTCAATATGTATAGCTTGGAGGACAGAAGAGGAAGATGAGGTGTGAAGGAAACATTTTCAATTCTTAAAAAGGATTCAAGAAAGTACAGGAGGGAAGTTTATTGAAATGTTAGAACAAGAGGTCATAATCTAAAACAAGAGGAGCAGACGTTTATATGTAATGTAAGGAATTACTGAGAGTGGATAAATGGAACCACTTCACATCAGAAGTGGTAGAGGTTAATACAATGAGATATTTAAACATGCATGTGGTAGGCATAAAGCTATACTGAATCTAAGGCAAGACCCAGGACTGGTTCAAATCTGGAAAAACTTGCAGACCAGATGGGCCGAATAGTTCTTACCTGCCATCAAATTGTATGTTTCTATGTATATGTGGGAATGGCTGGTTCAAGCTTTCCTTTAATATACATCCGTGTGTATGTTTTAGGAAAAATAAAAATTGTCTGAAATTTAAACGTAACTACATTTAATGTTTTGTACATATAAACAACTTTCTTTTTGTTCCCCTCCAGAAAACGTCAGAATGCAAAGTACAAATAGCACGGAGCCCAAAAAATGCATCATTTCATGACATGAAATCTTTGGAAAATAACATCCACAAGATGGCACCAGGAGCTATTCCTCCCGAGGAACATTAACATTCAAAGTACATAATATCATATTAAACAGCAATCCATAATACTGCAAGGCCTCCAATCTATCACCAAAGTGTGTGTGCAAGAGACGGCTTTCCGAAACAAACCCAAGAATGGTTCAGATTTTTGTAAAGGACGCAGGCTTTGTATTTATTATTTTATCTGTGCTTTGTGTTAATGATCACTGGAGGGGGTCATTTAAACTCATTATTCTCCTATACACAGTATTATAAAAGGGACACTACGTTTCTGTCCCATAGAGTTAATTAGCCCTGGATTTGCAGCAATATAATATTGCTAGCTCTGTTTACCTACCAATTATCTATTATGGGCCTAACCCTATATTACCAACGGTTTTAAAAATACATTGTTCTATCTAATGTGTATAATATGTTTTGGCCCTGGTTACAAATATATAAATATTCATAACCTCAGATGGCTTACCATAGAATGGATTCAGCCACCATGTATTTTTTTATTTCATTTTTATTGAAAAGACAAGATCCACAATTTATAGCGGCGAGGACATTCTGTTCTATCGTTATCTAAACATTTGGAGTTAGTTTCCTTTTTCTAACACTGGATTACTTTGTTTTCCTTTTCTTCGCCTTTTAACCATCCATCCTTTTCTTGTACTTGACCAATGATTCCCGTTTGCATTGTTTCATCATTGTCTTTCCACGTGATGTATGGTTTTTACCATCTGTTTGACTTCCTTTTCAGCAGATCAGATGAGAACTTTTCTCCTTTATTGACCACTATAACTAGCCTTGTGAAAACACGCTGTTTTACTTAATTATTTTGCAAATAAACTCATTTGTACTTCTGTTTTTATGACTTATTTAAACTTTTGTCGCAGAGATTACAGATATATCATTTATTCTGTGGTTTGCATGTTATATGAATATATGGTCCTTCATTTTTACTTTAACCTATCAAGGACAGAGCTGTTTTTGTTTTATTTTTTGGACCCTTTGTGACCAAGGGTGTATATACTTTTGCGGTGCTCGTGTTTAGCTGTAATTTTCTCCTCTCCCATTTCGTGTACCCACGCAAGTTTTATATTTTTTTTTTTCCCAGTTAGTAAATGAGATGCTATAACCCAAAAAATAGTATCAAAAATACTATGATAAAAAATAGAAAAAAAAAAATCACTTTTATTTGAAAAATATTTTACTCGTGTAAAAAGCTAATGAAAAAAACCTGCTAAATAGATTCTATTTGTCCTGAGTTTAGAAATACCCAATTATTTTTTAACTCGGAACTTTGACACATGGCCCTTCTGCCACTATGTCCTATTTGGGACATAAGTTCAAGTTATCCTATCAAATCATATATTTTTGAAAACTAGACACCCTAGGGTATTTCAAGCCCTTCAATTTTACCACCAACCTTTGTCAAAAATTGTGGAAAAGGTAAACATTTACATGAGTAAAGGACTATTCTTCTAGGAAGTGTTTGGGCATTCGACAATACTGTTCGTTAATGCTTTTTCTAAAGAATATTTCAGCAGAATAGGTGGAACAGCACCTTTAAGGTCTGTGAGGTACTTTGTACTTGTGTACAAAGTACATTCCAAGCATTGAATCCAGAGGTAAGATCCAAAGTCCAATACTTACCTGCCAGGCTACAATTAAACTTTGATTATGTAATGTAACATTAAGCCACACATAGATTATATATAAATATTTATTAAAAAACAAAACCATCAGCAATGTACAAATCAGTCAATAATCAACTAATCGGATTATGCAAAAAAAAAAAAAAAAAAAACAAAAGGTCATCCATTCAGACTTTAAAAGAGGAATTTCGATTTAAGGCAGCAAAAGTTTTTTACAGCAAGAACAATAAAGATATGAAATTCACTGCACACAGCGGTAGTGCGATCAAATTCATTAGAAACCTTTAAATATCAGCTAAATGAGTTTTTAGCAAAGAAGAATATAAAGGGATATAATTGGCTGCAAGGACAGGATTAGTTAAAGTTTGTTAATCCGGTGAGAAATCAGATTACCATTTAGTATCAAGAATAATTTTTTCCCCTGTCTGAGGCACACTTGGAAATAGCTTCGATGAAGGGTTTTATTCTGGATCAACAGCAAGCATGTCTTTTTTTTTTTTAAACCTAAATTACTATGTAACTGCAGTTTTATGGCTTCCCCATGTACATTAACCTGAGGATTTGAGAGTGTGTTCTACAAACCAGGTTAATGAGTCTACTAACACACCAATTCCTTTTTTAGATTTTGTATTTAGTTTATGACACTATTTGATAACTTAGGTATATGGTACCAAGTTTATTGTTTATTAAAAATACCACATTTTAGTGTTGCCGGATTAAATCCTTAGTGTATAGATAAATTAATGAGAGTTTTGAGAAGTCTTCCACGTTGCCCATGCATTATCCAAAGCTCACTGGGTTTGATAAAGTATAGTGATATCATGGAGTTAAAATGTGAAATTCTCTTGCAAACAGGCTATTCAGCAAATAGACCTCCATGAAGCTCACCTGTCTAAGTTTGGTTATATTGGCTACTTGTACAAACAGCAGTTTGCTGCATTTCTTAAAGACAACCATGATGAGTTTCTTCTGAGTTGAGGCCTTGTCTCACCACAGGTATACATCAGACTCACAGAAAAGCATCTTTGTAGCACTTCACCTGTAATGCTTTGTAGCACTTATGTTTATAACTGTATTTGCTCATTTATAAGACGACACCAAGACTACCCTATAGGGAAAAAGTTTTACTAGTAAATATTAATTCACATGTAAACTATTTTTTCATATTTAATAAAAAGTACAATTGAGAAATAGTTTTTATTTCCTTTTATTTGCCAAAGGGCCTTGTACCCCCTCTATGCCACTCTGCCCCCAGATATGTCTTATACCCCCTATATGCCACTCTGCCTCGCTGATATGCCTTAAACCCCCTGATATGCCACTCTGCCCCCCCGACATACCGATGCATCCCCGGACTTGTCCTCCGTGTTTGACTCCCTGGTGTCTAGTAGGGGCAGCTGGTTGACGTCTGCACGTAGACAACCTCCACTTCTGCCCGGCACTTCTATGACTGAGCACCAGAAGGTCATGTCCTGCCGGCGCTCCGCCAGCAGAAGTGCCGGCAGAACCAGGTACCCTGCAGCGCTGGGGGGAATCCTCCTCTCTGGCAGCTGGTGAAGTCTACGCAATGCGCACAGACAACCTCCGCTTCTGCCCGGTACTTCCGCTGGGGCTTCTATGGTGGAGCACCAGAAGGTCATGTCACGCCGGCGCTCGGAGGATCCAGGTCCCCTGCAGCGCTGCAGGGATCTGGAACTTAGTCTTAAAGTCATCTATTTGAGGTCCAAATATAAGAGGGGTACTTTTCAGAGCATTTTCTCTGGGGAAAAAACCTTGTCTTATGTTCAAGCAAATACGGCATTTCTCCTTGGAGGACACAGGGGCTAGGGTCAAACGTCTACTCAGTATCAGAGAGGTCTGTCAAATTTACATAATATGGCATTGGTTCCTTTATCCTTGGAGTATTGTTGCAGTCAAACTGCACATGTACCGTGTTTCCCCGATAGTAAGACACCCCCGATTGTAAGACGTATCGGGAGTTTCAGAGGGGTCAGCTAATATAAGCCGTACCCCGAAAGTAAGACATATGTCTTACTTTCGGGGAAACACGGGGGATGTTAAATAAAGTTTTTTTAACTTTATTTAACATGGAGGATGTTAAATAAAGTTGAAAAAAAACCCCAATGTTTTTATTTAAACCCTGTGCGGCCGCAGACCCCTAAGGCCGGCCCCTTAGAGCAGGGCCGACCTTTGGGGTGTGCGACCGCACAGGGCGCCACACTCCAGGGGGTGCCAACCTGCGGCACCCGGCACCCCTCCAGAGACGGACAGTAATGTCCGCCGCTGGAGGAGCAGGCTCGCAAGGGAGCGGTATCGGAGGTCTTTAACAGACCTCCGGCTCCCTTGAGTGATTTTAAGCCGGGTTCAACCCGGCTTAAAATCACTCAAGGGAGCCGGAGGTCTGTTAATGACCTCCGATACCGCTCCCTTGTGATCTGCGCGGCAACAGCTGTTGTGCGCCGGGGTTTCTTGTCAGATCCCGGCGCACAACACTGAAGCCGCGCCCACCGCTGTCCGTGCCCTCTGACCCGGAAGGAGACAAGAACTGAAGAGGAGCGAAGAGGAGGAAAAGAAGCTGAAAGAAGAAAGGAAAGGTAGGAAAGCATTAAGTGAGAGTGGATTGGTGTATATGTGTGTGGATTGGTGTATGTGTGTGTGGATTGGTGTATATGTGTGTGTGGATTGGTGTATATGTGTGTGTGGATTGGTGTATATGTGTGTGGATTGGTGTATATGTGTGTTATGGTTAAAACAAAAAATTCGACAATTTTTTCCCAATATAAGACATACCCCGAAAGTAAGACATAGTGGGGCTTTTAGGGATAAAAAGAAAGTAAGACACTGTCTTACTTTCGGGGAAACACGGTAGTTATCGGAAAGTCGGTGCACAACCAGGCTGTGGCTAAATATCATTAGAGCTGTAGTATACAGCATAGCTTACTGTCAGCACAGCTCAGAGTGAAGAAGAATGAACCAAAAAATGTTCTCTGTAAAATTGTGAGATATAAGGCCACTTTATGTGTATATGTAATGCTGTTTTAATCAACACGGAGGTGTTGTCAGGTCCTCTCTGAAAAGCGGTAATTTTGAATTTGTAGCTATAAAGATAATCACATTGAATGGATAAATATAAACAAATGCAACAGGTTTAATTGTCCTATTAAAAATCATATAAAAACAATAAAACAAGTTTAAATATTAAAAAATAGTTACAAAATATGTATATAAAAGCCTCAAGGAATGCATTTATAAATAGTGAACAGTTACAACACAGCAATGATCATTGCACTCACAGCTCACTCTGGCTCTGCGCCACCCAATGCACTGCTTAGTCCAGACGGTTTCACAGCATTACATGCTACAAATCTATAATTCATGTGTCTCAAAAATTACTATAATCATTGCAAAGCTAGGTGCATGGATACATTTGTGGGCCTCATACAGAAGAGGTTGCATTTACCACACTAGCCATGACGACATATCAATCAACGACCTTTATTGAATGGACGCTGGGGTGAGCTGTTCTTCCACTCTGGCTGGTGCTCCTGCCACTCATTGAACTTGCACTTTGAAGTGAGGTCCGAGGGTACTTTGCAGCAGTGGCTTGGGAGATAGTTTGCTTTAAGGAAAAAAACAAAGTAGTTTTAATTTAAAGTTATCAAAATCACAGACTCACACATACGTGCTGTAACTTTCCTGCTGCTGCAGGAAAGTTAAGGGACATCTGGCCAAAGGCCTAATATATGGCTCATATGGCAAGAGAAGCACATTAGGGTTGCCCCTCCATACATTAAACATATAGTGAAGGAGGCATGATGGACCAGCCAACCTCCTGCAAACTTCTAGATTCGTTAATAAACCCTTGTGAATAATACTTTGGCTAAAATGCAGAGCCTAACAAATAATAAACTCACCTGAGTTACAGGATGGTGTTTTTCAACTACAACAGAACTCATGGGTGGTGAAACAGCCATCGAACCTACACTGCTCCCAACTTTATTCATCTTCTGTGTCAGATCTGACCGAGCTGTGATCCGAGCTGTTATAGTCCTTCCGGCCTTCTGCTGACTTGATGTAACAATCCTTGCTGAAGGCTAAGAAGCAGTAACACATGTCTAAATAGATGCATATTAAAATAACACAATCAAGTATTTGCCAAATGTTTTCCATTCTAGTGACTAACGATCAAATAACACCTCGTTCACCAACATACTGAATAAACATTTATGTTTAAATGAATTATATAAAGCAAAACATAAAATTATACATTCAGACATTTACATTAATAACAAAGGTGTTTTTTAGATGTAGAGTATAGTCCTCTCTCTAAAATTCATCTTGTACTGGAAATGTGCAGATAATTACCTGATAACTTCAACATAACAATGAATAAAGCCGCAATAGCTTAAAGAAATCCCATAACTTATGCAGGGCAAGCTTCTTCTAGGAGAAACTCATGGGGTTTGATCTTTTAGAATATAATATGTATAATGGGGGGGGGTCTACATCTAAATACAATTTAAAATTTAATTTATTTCCTGTTATATATGCAAATTCATAATAAAGGAACACAATTAAATAACTTAGTTTTATAAAATGAGGGGAGGTACTAAATTATATTATATATATATATATATATATATATATATATATATATATATAAACATGCAAAAGAAACAGGATTGTTACATGTGGAGGGCAGGTACATATTACAAAGATGCGTTGCAGTGAATACATACAAGCTTTTGTGCTGGAATTGCACCTGATCCTGGAGCAGTAACAGAGAAGATGACGGGAGTGTTTGCACTTTCCTTAGATTGGGAGGAACATGGGGCACCAAAAGGTGGCCTATACTAAAAAGGGAAAAAAAAAGGGGTAACCTATGTTTCTACTGGTTCCTTTTGTACGCAGATTTACATTTTATAAACATCACGCCCCCATTCTAAGGATCATATAATATACTAATAATATAATGTTGTGATCACACTATATTTCTGTGCTAATCTTTGTTGCATATTTTATTCTCTATTACAACTGTTATCCCTATAGCTGGATTATTGAACAAACACAACCGTTGGGCTGAAGGTTAGCCGTGGCAGCTCTGGATTCAAGGTAAAGACTGCAGATGATCTTGTTTGTGGGGAGCTTCTGGCGCACTGGGCTAAAGTAAAGGAGCAGCGAGTAACTGCTAACAATTGGAACGTCAGTGTCATCAGTTGGCTAAAGAAAACATGTAATTTCAAAAAGTATAGCCTACTTTCTCGAAATACCAAGAGAACTTAAAGACTGGAACATTAGTACTTAGTGTTGGTAGGAACTTTAATAAGCATTCTGTATTGTGTGAAATATATTTTCATTCATTCTTTATAATATAAAATCACATAAAAGAAAACACACGGTTGGCTCTGATGAGGCAGGATGGAATCTTGAAGGAAGGTCATGGTCGGATGAGGTCATAGGATGCTGAAATGTAACGGAAGGATTTGAGCCAAGGTCTTCTCTTCTGTGTGCTGGATCTGTTATTTAAGATGGGATTAGTGTCACTTGGAAACCCGAGGACCTCATACGTAATAACAATACTATAAAATGCATCTTGGGTAGAAAAAAAATGCATAAAATGTAAAGTGCAGCGGACAATGTTCAAGGAATATTACGCTTGAACAGTTTAATGGCCATCTTTATACAACCGGTC
Organism: Spea bombifrons; assembly: GCF_027358695.1. Lineage (NCBI taxonomy): Eukaryota > Metazoa > Chordata > Amphibia > Anura > Pelobatidae > Spea > Spea bombifrons. The sequence goes on from NC_071087.1 coordinate 144,024,731, forward strand.
ATTCCGTATAACACAAAAGGTGCATCGAGACTTTGTGACCTCTGTATTACAGTGACATCTTGTGGTCTGTTTAAACTTGCAATTATTTTAGGTCTGTATTCTTTGCAAGTCTTCACAAGCTGGAGAGCAAGGTCTATAGCGGGGTTTTTTGCATGTAAACCAGGGCTCAACAAACACCACATCCTGGCGCCCAGGTTTTTGCAAATCATGAATCTGGCACTGTATGCTTTCCTGTGTGTGTGTGTGGGGGGGGGGTAGCGGGTGCCGTGAGGCTCGCAATGCATGTTATGTGACCCAGCTGGGAGCCTCACGGCACTTGCCATCCCACGCAAGAAAGCATAGGGTGTCAGATTCACAATAACAGAAGACATTCATTATATTTAAATGGTGGCGCAGGGCAAACAAATCCTTTCCTTTAGACTATTAACTTGAACTGTAGCTTTCATGGGACAGGGACCTCTGTTTCCTAATGTATTCATTTATATTGTGCCTCAGTTAAAAGGTCTCTGTATTTTATGTATCTAATGTACTTACTATAAGACTGTACTTATTGTACCTCCCCTTTATTATAGCATACAGCACATTTGTTAGTACTAAAAATACATACAAACTACTAGGCCTACAATAAACTACTCTAATTTATTCACATATTATTAATACATTTAAATTAGTCACATTTAAATGAAGACATCCGTCAACATGGCTTGAGTTTGTAAGTTAATTATGCTTAAACAAAAATAATGCTGGATTACAAACCATCATCCATACGACTTTCTCTTCCCTGAAACATTGACATTGCTTCCATATTTAATGCACAGACACCACGCATGAACGCTTTCTTCATGGAACCCTCAAACTGTCCTCTTTCTGCATGAAGTCGCTGTACTTCTGCTCTGGCTTCTTCTAAGGCTCCAGACAACTAGAATTGGAGAGTGTGCAAGCAAAAAAAATCCCCCAAAAAATCAATCAGTACATTTCTCTCCCCTAAGTCCACGTGGGAGCGAAACCATGAGTAATCATATAAGGGCAGTTGTTAGCAAAAAACAAAAACAAAAAAAAAAAAGAAGGTCCTCTCAACCTATAAAAGAAGACACTATCTTTGTGAAGAAAAATAACTGCACAAATATATGAATTGGGGGAAATATAATGTCTCTGTTTAGGGACCCAAAACAGACTAGCTTTATATTTTCCCTTGTTGTTGTAAGGTCTATACAAGGAGTCCTCATCCCTTGTGTTAGCTGTTGGAATACCTCTGGATTCAACGTCCATTCTTCTTGGAGAGCCTTTTATCGGCCTGGATATTGTCTTTTCTTTTGATGTGTATTGCTAAAATCTGTTCTAACAAATATTTGGTCCAGATCAATCATTTTGTGGCGAGGCTAGGACGCCATAGGAAACATGTATCTCTCCACCTAATGTATCAGGTTTTCTTAGTCTGTCAATTCTTGTCTTGTCATACCCCTTGAATATATGTATTGTATTAAGTGCTTACAACGTAATTGTTGGCGCTATATAAATAAAAGATAATAATGTTGCTTGTTGATATAAGCTGTCATAGCGTTGTCTGACGGAACTTGCACCACTTTCCCTTTTAAGAAGAATTAATTAATGAGAGCCATCCATACTGTTCTCATTGGACTATAAATTGGATCAATGGGACCCCAAGTGCCGAATGTCTCTTGCTGGCCCATATATGCTCCTAAGCCCAGAGTGAACGCATCTGTATTGATCGTTGCCCACTTTGCAGTTTTTGACCCCCTGTTTTCGAATTTGACCCCTCTCCCTCTCATCTTGCGTTCCAGCATGGTTCACTTCCGGTTCTGGTCCCAAACTTCTGCTTATGCTCTGTGCGGTGAGAGAAGCTTGCTGCACTATCCCTCCAACAGCCCCAAACCAGGAAGACAGTAAAAACCACAAATGTACTTGGGGCACCTGTCCTACTTAAAGCACAAGGGTGATTACCCATGGTTTGTCTGCCCCATACTACAAAAATAAACATACATGACATATAAATGGGCAACACATGCATTGCTATGTGGTTCACTGTTCCTGTATTGGTCTGAATATAACATCCAGCTGTTCTCTAAATGTATCAAGACAAGCAAAAATTTATATTATATATCTCATCTATAAATAGATGAAATGAAAGTGTATCAGGCCAGGGTCAGACTGGATGGTATACAAGGCTACTCCAATTCATAGTAGTGGAAGTTGGAGGTTAAAAGCCAGCCAAGCTTTATAGAAAAGCTACATCTGTACATTACCTGTGTAATCTGGGACTCATAACCGTTGGACAGCTCCACACAAACTTCTTCGGCTCTTGTCCGACAAGCCTGTTCAACTTTCTCCTTCCAGTCTGACTCAATAGCTGAATGCCAAGCCCGCCACACATTCTTCATTAATGTTTTCTGATAGTGTTTATCAGCCATACTAGATGCGTAGTCCTAAATGAAGAATCAAAAAAAAAAAAATTACTCCACTACATAAGCATTTTTACACATTGACAACACAAAATGGAATTCTTCAAAAAACAATGTTTCTCAGTTTGTTTATATCGATGATAGTAGCCAGAGTTGTCAGTTCTTGCATTTTTATTTTAAAAGGAAAGAAATGCAGCACCACTGTATTTATTACTACGTGGCCTGTCTGATTGATTTACATTACTTACAATTTACAAACAGTAGCTAAAATGAATGACCATGGAAGCAAATGCCTCCCAAATAAAAGGAGTTATATTAGTAGGTAAAATCCTCCCCAAGATGAGGAAACATTTGAAAGATAATTATCTAACTATCCCTGTCCAGACTGTTCTTTTCTTTGCCAGTGGCTTGGCACTTTCTGGTGTCAGTGATGACAAGTCACAAGAACACAACTGGTTGAGAACAAGTGGTAATGTACCCTATATAACACGACACACTTGAAAAAGACATACTTTGCCTTGACCTGGTGACAGCATTTACCTCTTGTCTGGCTTCTAAATGTTGGAGGCGCCAGTGTGTAAAGGTTCTCATTAGCTCAGTTTTCTCTTTTTGTTTCTCTAGAGCGCGAGTCAAGTTAGAAATCACCTGAAAAATAATCCAATTCAGTTTCAACATGCAGGGAATCAAAATATATACTTGGGAATGCTTGAAAATCCTCTCTTACTAAATGTAGTGTCCCTTTAAACAAGCTTGATTATTTTCAATAATATTTATGATGATAAAGAAAAAAAGCATAATTACAGGCTGCATGAAAATTGCTCAGAAACCCTCATCATTAGCTTTAATCAATTACCCATGGACTCTCCCTCTGAACAGTTTTCACGGCGCCCACGCAGCCAGCGGGAGGAATATGGAAATTAAACAAATCTTTTCTGTACATTTTTCATAATACATACATTTAATGTATTACATGTAACCAAATGATCATACTGTGTACAGTTAATGAATGACGGTAGTGTAAACTGGCTGTCAATTCAGTGGATTTATGCAAGTCTTTGGCTGGTTGACAAATCATATTGTTGTTAACCAATTTAAATTTGTACTTTTTACCTAGGAGAGATCTTATTTTTGTGTCGTTTCTTCTGCCAGGAGAGAGAAATTAATGCTGGAGAGAAACGCATATTCCTGACCGAAGGGTCGGTACAGACTATGTATGCTCTTATGCATTACAATTTGAATTTAAATATAGGTTTTTTTATTTTTCAATTACACTTTATTCACATTGGTGTTACATTGAAACAATATATATATTCTTTTTTTTTTGAAGAATGCACAGCATTTCATTTATTCACTTTTACGATATATTTGTTATAAATTAGTGAGCGCTGCACTTTATCTACTTAATAACATGACATCAGTAAGAGGACATGGACAAATACGAACGTGATACGAGCAAAGCGACGGCCATTGGTAATTTGCAAAGAGCTACATTAAAAATATTGTTATTCCCAATATTTTTTTTTTTTTTTTTACATGCTCTCTTGGTTACAAATGTGTGGGGGCAATAAAATGTAGTTTTAAAGGTAGAACATTCTGCACGCATACATTACCTCATCTTTTCTTTGTATAGAAGTTGTATATGTCTCTAGTAACTCCTCAAGGTTATCTACTTGGCTGCTCAGCTTGGTAATGTGTTCAGCGTGCTTCTCATCCTGCTTCTTCATCTCCTGTTTATGCTGCTCAATTATGGTCAGTCTCCATTTGCTTAATTCTGCCAGGACATTTGTCTGTAGAAAACATTAGAATACATCATTGTGTATTAATTCTATTTAAAAGTACTAGCAATTTGTAAAGTATGTGCATACTGTAGGTCCTTCTGCAAATACAATGGCATTTCTAAGTATTGCTAGAAACAAAGCTCACATTGACTAAAACTCTTGGCTTCTAGAAAGATTGATGCATCGAACAACAAGGTTGATTAAGCATGATCATCTACTCTGCTCACATGCTTAGGACTTTCTTGCACGGAGATGGATCCTCGTGTTTCCCAATCTCCTTTGGAATGAATATTGATTTTGTGACATGGTTATTTTATCTTGATAGATTTACACAGTGCAAACAGCTGGTGTATCATAGTATTATCCTTGAATTTTAAGGGGCAACCAAATTGCACAGTAAAGTACAAATAAGTACTTCAAATAAGTTAAATAGCCTTTCCCCCACATGTAGAAGGGTGAAAGTACATAAATCACAGACCTAAAATTGGCTGAATGGTTTTATAGTACCCTCAACATCACAGATACAACACACTACACCGGGTCTCCTTACATACGATCTGTATTTATGTCCACGATCACGCCTTCAGTGAAATCAATCCTAACACTGAAACACACTTGCAACATGTGAAGTAGATGATGATTGAGGGTTACATCGGCTGGCAGCATAATAGTTTAGGTTGCCAACCCAATTCTTGACTTATCTCACATTTGTAATTTATTTTTATATTATTTAGCTACAAATAGAGCTCTAACACCTTTGCGCTTGTTCAGGTCAATCCAGATATGATGTGAACACGTCATAACTAGTTTGTTATCACACGTATGACCTCCCTAATGAAAATTCACCATTGTTTTTTCTTGTAATAATGACTAATAACTCAATTTAAGTTAAGTTGTTCTTGTACCTTAAGGTTTCCACTCCAAAAATCAAGCACATTTTCCACGTGGTTCATGTTTTCAGTGGACACAGGGAGCTCCATCACTCTTATCTGTTCAGTGTGAAAATCAGTGGAAGATGCGGAGCCTTGAAGAGAAAGCCCTTCGGAACGAACAGGAGAAAATGCCTCCACACCTGACAGAAGAGAGTATTTTACATTATGTGGCATTGACCTTCTAATATAACAGCATACCTAAAAATCAAATTTTATATTAAACAAAAAAAATATTATTTGTGGGCATGGTAAAAGACACTCAACATAAGAAAGTTACATAATGTTAGCCAGACTGAGTACTATGGAGTATCTGCTTGATTATTTCCATTAATATGCATGTGGTTCTCTTAATTGTACCCGCCACAAATACACAGTAAATCAACTATATAAATAATATTACACCCATGAATATTTTAGCTAAGTTTCACAAGTTTGTGTAATGACGAGAACTACTGAATTAAAGGCCAGCACTTCTCTTAGACCTATCAATATTTTCTGGTTAGGCAAGGTTAAAAAGAAGCTGTGAGGTGTATAGTATGCAATATCTTGAGATCTGGGTTTCTTAACACACTGGGAAAAACACCAGAGGGAGTCAGAGGCTTAAATGTTAAGTAAGAAAGCATAACTTTGCTGAGTTACTGAAGTGATGATTGGAATGGCGTTCTAGCAGATACCGTAAAACTGTGGGAATGCATGGATATGTATAATGATACGCTAAATATGAGTTCATTTTTTTTTTGCAGCAACACATAGAAAGAAATGGATAAACTAGATGGTCCAAACGCCACCTTCAGATAACCTCTGCAAATTTATCAGTATGATTGCAGAAACAAGTAGATCTCAAATACCTTGTATTATGTTCAACTACTTGCATGAATCTTTTCTAAGTGCAGTCCTTAAAATAGTTGGTCTGGCACAATTATGGATGTGAAAATCCAGTCAGCCCGCTATGCTAAGGCTCTTCCCACAATACCTCATTCTCTGTCTGCGTGAGAGAAAGTAGCGAAAAGGATCCCTGAACTTTATCAAAGGTAACACAACCTGTTAAGGTCTTATTAAAGATATGCAGCTACACCCATGGACAGACTACAGTTTGCGTAACCTTTTTCCTGTCAATATTCCGTCATCTTGGAGTAAACGTAATATATACTTGTTTCTTGCTGTTTAGTTGAAAGCGTGAAATCTGTTTCCTCATTTCTTCAGATCATTTTAGTAGTAGAAATTCAGAGGAGTATGGGAGAAAAGAATCATACCCTGAGCCACACTATAAGACTTGAAGAGTGTGTTTGTGCAATATGGAGTTCTTGACACAATAATTAAACAAACCTACCTATCCGTGTGCATAATCTCGCTCTGTATTTGCTGGTCACATTATGTATGTATATGTATGTATGTATGTATGTATGTATGTATGTATGTATGTATGTATGTATATATATATATATATATATATATATATATATATATATATATATATATATATATATATATATATATATATATATATATATATACACACACACACACACACAGACACACACATACAGTACATAAATGAATGTATGACTATATAATTTGTGAAGATATAATCCTGGAAAATCCTGGCATGCTGCATTTTTATTTTCCTTTCTGTTTGTCAGTAATTATCTTATTTTCATATTCATTTTCTCTTCTTTTTGTCTTTTGTTCAGTTGTATCAGTAAATTTGACAGGCATGTATGTATAAAGCGAAATCTATATTTATGCAGGGTAATGCATATTCATAACAACGTACCTTATTCATTTATTTCTTAACCTCTCTGGTTTGCCATTTTGTGTTTTTTGGGAAATACAATTTTTTTTTCGATTTTATTATGGTTTAGAATAACAAAAAAAAGTGGAAAATCTATATATATAAAAAAAAAAAATCTTTTTTTTTTTTTAAAGTCACAGTTAAGACTACAATAACATTGGTGCCTGTTGGTACTGAGCATTGTGGATGTTGTGGCATGGTTTCATTATTTTACTACATTAAATGACTCTTACTTTTCCGAATATCCGGCGCTGGAAAACCAGGTTTGGGAACAGCAGACCCCGAAACAGTTGTTTTCAGTTCACTTGTTAAAGACTTGTTAAAGCTCTCATTTGAAGATTCTGTTGAAGCAGTGGTTTGCCTTGCTACATAGGAAATCCAAATAGATTGACAGGAATTACAGATGACAAATTCATATATATTTAACACATATCTTCACGAAAAATAATAGCAATCAAGGACAGCAATGGACTCACTTGTTCCAAATCAACCAACGGACAACGGAAAACAAGCAAGTCATTCACGCGACCAATAAAACATATGTAGCCAAGGTAGCATTTGCTTTTTTTCTTTCAGCAGTTTTGTTACAGTAAAACGTTAAAATATTTAATGAAGAGTTAAAGCTGAAATAGAAGATGCACTCTATAACTGTCACAAATATATGTGTATATTTAAATAATTTAATAGAAGTTAAAGTATTAATGATAATTGGACACGCTGGAGAATATATTTTCTGTATTTTATCTCCTTTTACATTGTAATGTCAAAAGGAAAAGAAAAACTACTGCTATTGAAGGAGTCATAGTTTTCCTGCATGTTTGTAAGATTTCCTTAAGGCAAATTTTAAAAAGCATTATTATAGTTATGAATCATAGGACAGTGAACTCAAATACGCCGATATGCCAACTGCCTAGACGTACAGGCTCTGGTTTCAGCAATGCATTTATACAGAACGGCTCTCAAGCGTGGCTACACATTACCTGGAGTTCGCTCTTGTCCAGTTTCCGTTAGACCTGAAAACCTGTCACTTGAGGTTTGCTCCGCAGCGGGTTGATGTTGCCTGAGGAGATGAGGCCCAAACTTTGGAGTTACCACCGCGTAACGGAGAAGTTCATCATATTCATCCTGTCACGGGGGGAGCAGAAACTACTCAGCTGCGTATTGTCAAAAGAAAATCCTTCGGGACCAGAAGGTTAGAATAAAACTTTCATTCCAAAAATGTACTCAGAAGGCAAACAACATCAATAAAATGCTCAGTGCCGCATGCTAAAACAGACACACAAATCTCCAGATGCAGGGTTTATTGAGCTGGACAACATGCATGTTACTTTGCAAAATAATACTGTACACAGAGGTGGCTAGCAATGACTGTGAGATCACACACAACCTATCTCACCCTAGCACTACAATACAATATAATGCGGGTTTATCATTTAATAATAGATGTAGAAAACGTATGTGCCAAAACACAAACCTGTTGCGTGTTCTCTGGTCGTAAACGATAATTGGACTAAAATATATGAAACTAAAATTTCAATTTTATGAATGTTTAGGCCATGTTTGGGGTCATAAATGAAACAAACAAGCTATTAAGATATACCTCAGAATATGCTGATATAATAGAGGAAGTCAAATATAGGAGTTAAAAACTGAGAAATGAACTTTAATACTGCTCTAAAAGGGGGCTCATAGCAAAAAGTAGTAGTTTGATTGTTTAATTTTATTCTTTGCTATTCTATTTTATTAGTATTGTTTCTGATATATATTTTTTATTGACATTATTGATTAAACTGTTGTATGTATGTTTTCTTCTTCTAGACAACCACTTGAATCAAACTAAAATATTGCTGGCCAAAATATTACAATACTATTAGTGGAATATGTTTTAGGTTTTAGTAAATCTTATGGGGGGGCTGTCTGAAATTGTTTGTTGGGAGATCTGTTTATATTCCAATTGAAAGGTGGGGGATCCAGTACAAGGTGACGAAGCTGTGCAGTATTTGCATATTTCTCATGCCACTCAATACATTTATCAAACATTGTTTGGTATCACTGCAAACTCTGTTATTGTTGAAAGCCATGTAATTGATTGCTTTGGTTCATACCTGAAAGTCTGATGATACTGAACTGCCATGGTCTGAATCTTTAGGGATGATAGGACTTGCACTGCTCTCCTCATCTGAAGACATCTGCACAAAAATATTGTACTTGATAATGTTGTATCTCCTCTTACAGATAAAGAAGTCTACTCCGGCCCAATTATTTGTAGTTGGAAAAAGGATTTCTTTATTTATATTTTTTTTCTGGTATTCAGGGCATCATTTTACTAAATGTCTTCCATTTTTGTTTTTCTTCCAGTTAAGTTACTATATTTACCGGTTACTCCAAATCTTAACTTTCACCTAAAAAAGGTTTAAATAGTGGAAATTTTCTATAGAAATGATCAATTTTAAAATATTGATGCCTAACATTTCTGTATAGATCACGCTTCATATATAGCATACATCAGCAATCCTGTAGAGAAGAGTTGAAGACACAGAGATTATGTGTTTGTGGAGACGGATGATTAGGGGCATAAGGCAAAAAAAAAAAAAAAAAAAGGGAGCGCTAATGAAGTAACCAAGTGCTTATGTCTCAGGTTGATATTGGCGCACAAAGATGTATGCTTGAAATACTGAATTGTTGTGTTAATCCACGTTCATTGCATTGTAACATTTAAGGCAGACTCGCTCTAATAGTATACAACATGAACAGGGTTAGCCAGTAGGCAGCTCTCTATCTGCATCTGCCCTAGGGTCGGTCAGCATCAGGAAGGATTCACTTAAACATCATCTAAACAACTACTTATTGGGAAGTCCTAGCCTGGGAAGAGCCAATTTAACTCCATTTCCACAGAATTTTGATTTTAATCCCTTCATATTTGCCATACACCCATAAATCTGTTCCCCATAACCCCACTATCTTAATCGCTACAGAAATAAAGCAATGACAGCATAAAGAAGAAATTGAGATGTAACTTCGCGTCTGGAAGCATCCTGACCGAAGGCACTATTTTGCTGCCGAACCGCCTTTAACTGCATTTACTTTTGTTGTTGGGTTAGTGTGCAATGTCAGCTGTTTTGCTAAAGCAACACCGGTGGAAGTCTTCTGGAATAAAATTAGTTAAACAACTGGTTGACAACCAAAGGTAAGGGAGTCCTAGGGACCTCATATTTATGGGAATTTTGCTACTTTAGCTCCTTAGGTTCCATTTCCAGAGAATATGGGGAAACATATTAAAGAGTCAGAATGCATGGCAGATCTACTTTAAGAAACCCCCCCCACTTGGTGGTTGAGAGTTTGCTCTGACTACTACTGCACAACGTCATATTACCCCGGATGAAGTGAGCGCGCTCCCAGGAAACACGTAGGGTGAGACACATCCAAATACCTGACTGCTAAATCTCACGCACGGGAACCGCAGGAGTACCACCATTTGTCTCCAGCAGAGAGGGGCAGCGGATAACACACCCGAGCGTGGTGAGCAGTATCAGAGTGGTCATTTTTTACTATTGTATGCTATTTTAACATTTTTTTCTTGTAATTTATTTATTAAAGAGAGCGCTGGAAACAGAGTGTTTTTATGGAATACACTATAGTCCTTTTCATTTAGACGTTATGTCATCCATTGGTGCTATTTAAATCTGAAGTGTCTGGAGGCAATTTATGAAATATTGAACTTTTTATTATTACTGCATATAGCATTTGGTTTTACTTATGTATTCATTGATTGTTTTACTGATTCTAATACATATCTATGTATCCAGTTATTATACTTCTACACATTGTCTACATAATGTATCTATTTTAATTCATTGATTTAAAAAGGTATGTATCATCTCTTTAGTTATTTAATACTATCAATAAGACCTGATCCTCAGTCTGCGCAGGCATCCCTTTCTGTAGGGTCTCATCCCACCCAATTACTACTAAGATAAAATCAAGACAGGGCATCCAGGGGTATATTAGATCTACTTTGGTGGCAGCTGATTTCTTCTGGCTGCTGTTGTAAGCATTAGGAAGATAATATCAGGGAAAGAAAAAACACAAGTAACACCCTTAATGACAAAGCCCGTACATGTAAGGGCTCAAAATGCATTGTTTTCAATGGGTTTAGGGACAGCCCATTGTCCTTAAGGGGTTACGATACAAGTTACGATTTTTGTTTCAAGTCTGATAAAGCGTACAGAAATGGCAAGTAACATTCATTTTTAGCAACACAACTATCCAACTTCAGTATCTACGGATTCCTGTAACTCATTTTAAACCAGCACAAGGGAATAACAATTATAAATGTACTTTCTACAGTTTAAGCACTTATTGTTTCTCAGGAATCCTTTTATACCCATTTTGAGAACCTACAAATTACATCAGGATAGGAAACCCGTAGATCTGAATGTGTGCCTATGATATATATATATATATATATATATATATATATATATATATATTAATTACAGGTAGAGTATCATGTATCACTGTTGACTTATGGTGTTTATAACCTCACTGAACAATAAACCGCCACCCTCATACTGCTTCTATAATCATACATGCAGCGCTTGTTCATTTAGCATTTATCTGAAGTTGAGATACCTTGTCAAACGGATTTAAATAAATCTTTCGGGCTGCTGCACCGTTTTAGTGGCTTCTGCACACTTTTTCGGCCTCTTCACTTCCTTATGACAGGAACACAGCTGACCACAAACAGTTTCAAACTGCGGGAGCAAGAACAAACTGCTTCCGGATTGGCCGAACACCCGTGCAAGCTAAACAGAGATTGGCGGAATCCTTCCGTGACGACATTCGATTTCCCAAAGATGCAGCGCGCATGGACGCCGGTCCTCTGGTTTCCATAGTAACGACTCCAAATGTAGTTTCCGGCTGAAACGGCTTTGGTGATAGCTATTAGCTACGCGCTTGGGTAAGGTGCGAAGGCGGGAATATAGTGGTATTTAGTGTGAACGTAGCTTATGTATACATCTATTTTCGTTGCAATTTGTATTGTACGTATATGCAGTTATTAATATTGGAGACAAAACAAAATGCATGTAATATGATGATATATTATTTTAGTATGAGATACTAGAGAATAAAATGATTGAGTTTTATTTTATTGGGTCTTAGTGTTATTTACAGAAGCTGAAGGTGTTGCAAATTGAGCCAGGATATAAACAATAAGCAATATATTGCTGATTATTTAAAGTATTTTTTTTCCCACTCAAATTAGGGCATTCTAATTCTAGCGACATGGAGGCATTCAGCAATACCAAAACATGTAGGGGCCCCGTTTGACGGCTCCTAGGAGCGATCCTGTTTATCATATTGAACGGCTGTATGCCTTTCAAAATATGGTAGATAAAAAAAGTGCACAAACATATCAGGAGAAGCAGGTAAAAACTAAATGGTTAAATTGGTAGCCCAGTGATGTCAACATGACATCACCGGTGTGAAAATTTATTAATGATCTCCAAAGGGATCTGGAGGCATTCTGCACTTGGAACAGTGCAAAAACCTAAAATAAATAAATAAAAATTATACCCCCCACAAAAAAACAGTGCCCCTTCCTCAAGGGGCAATAATAAAAAAAAAAATCATGACCCCCATGGGCGGTAACTCTGTCTGCACACAGTGGTTGGGAGGCGTTCTCTTCACCACTCTTCTGTTTTGTGTACATGAATGTGTCCTTACAAGAGCTTTATTAGTATTATTTATTGTTTTGTATTGCGCCATCATATTCTGCAGTGCTGTACAATGGGAAATAATACGTAGTGGATAACCTAACAATTTGACTTACAGAAACAATTGGTTAAGGGGCCCTTCTCAAACAAGCATACATTCCAGAAGGAGTTAGATAAAAGTGCCACTGTTAGGGAAGGACCAGCCACAGTAATATATGTATTTTTAGAAGCAAGGTAAGGGACTAGGAAAGGTGAGCTAAAGGAAGATGGGAGGATATGCGTTTACATATAAGTTTGTAGGCGTCCCTAAAGAAGTGGGTCTTGAGGGATTTTTTGAAGGCAGGGGAAAGACAGACAGGCCAGGGGACAGCATTCTAAAGATAGGGGCAGCCCTTGAGAAATCTTGCAAGCGTGCATTAGAACTAGAAATCAGCATAGGGCAGACAGAGATCATCAGATGATCGGAGAGACCAAGTGGGAGTGTATTTGGAGATTAGTGAGGAGATGTAAGTAGGGGAACTACTTTAGGGGAAGAACAGTAATGATAAGGATTTTTAAATAAATACTGAAGCCCATAGGCAGACAGACAGAGGATGGCGGTGTTAGTAAAGTGTGGAAGATAAATCTGGCAGCAGTGTTCATGGTGGATTGTAGATGGGTGAGAAGGGTATGAGGGTAGTCTGCTAAAACAAGGTTACAATAATTACAAGGCAGGAGATAATAAGAGCACGGACAAGAGCCTCAGTGGCATTTTGAGTTAGGAAGGGATGAACGCAGGCAATGTTTTTAAGATGGAGAAGGCACAATTTTGAGAGAGACTGGATGTGCGTGGGGGTGAATGAGAGGTCAGAATCAAGGGTGACACCAAGGAAGTGAGCCTAAGGGGATGATGAGATGATTACACTAATGACTTTGGAGGGAGGAAAGATAAGAAGTACAGTTTAAGGAATCACGAAAACTTCCAGTTACAGACAGAAAAGACAGGTAGTTACACAATCTAAGAGGGAGGGAGATGAAGAGAGGATAAGCAGATCTGGGTGTCATTGGCATACAGGTGGTATTGAAAGTCAAAGATTAGTTTGCAAAGTGAGTAGTGCAAAGTGAGAACAGAAGGGTCCCTAGAACCGAGCCTTTGGCAACACCAACTGAGAGGGGAAGGAGAGAGTATTACTGGAAAGTGAACAACTGAAGGAATCATCAAGACGACCATGATCGTGAAGTTTGAAGGAGAAGACAGTGGTACACTGTGTCAATAGCAGCAGAAAGGTTCAGTTAGATTAGCATAGTGTAGTCGCCCTTGGATTTAGCAGTGAGTAGGTAATTTAGTAAGGGCGATGTCAGTAGGATGTAGAGAGCAGAATCCAGATTGAAGAGGGTCAAGTAAGGAGTTAAGAAACATAGTTATTTGATTATGTAGAATTTGTTCAAGAAGCTTGAAGGCAGGAGGTAGAGAGATGGGAGAGTAGTTGGATAGATCAGTCTTGTCTAGGTAGGACTTTTTTAAGATTGGAGTTATGGGGCAAATCCCAGTACACAGAGAAAAGCTGAAGTTATGAGCTAATGTAGGGAGAGAGTCTGAGTGAGATGTAGGGAGAGAGTCTGAGTGAGATGAAGGGATAGGATTAAGCAGAGGTGGTTGGAAAAGGGGAACGAAGACGGGCACAAACCTCATCTTCAGTGATGAGAGGATTGGTTTAATGTAGTGTTTGAGTGGATGTAGAGTGAAAGGGAGGACAAGGGCAGCAGGTTGACTGTGCAGATATTTCACATCAATTTCAGTTTCAATTTTATTATTCAAATGGCAAAGTCAGAGGCAGTAAGGTTAGTTGAAGGGGTAGTTATTATAAGGAGAAGAACATTGAAAGTATTGAAGAGGAATTTGTGGTTTTGAGATAGGGAAGCGATAAAGTAGGTTTCCTTAGGAAGAGTGTGAAGAAGAGTAGCAGGAATGAAGCATACATTTATAGTTCAGGAAATCAGACAGTATGAGACTTCAACCAACTACATTCAGCAGTGCGGGAAGGTGTCAGGTTAGCGTTGTGTGCAAGGGCGTTAAACTTGAGCATAGTGAAGAGTGAGTTGTAGTAGGGGCAACATCCTTAAGAGCGGATGCAAATTGATGAAAGGAAAAGATGTACACTGTCTTACTTTCACAAAGCTTGTACAGTTTAACCTCATACTTTTCCCTCTTAGAAGGTATATATTGTTTAGATTGTAAGCTCGTTTGAGCAGGACCCTCCTCACCTGTTGTCTCTGTAAGTCAAATTGTTATGTTTCATATGTACAGCGCTACGGAATTTGATGGCGCTATATAAAGAAATAAATAATAATAATAAATATCAACCATCCTCTAAATATGTTAGATAGGCTTTTTACGATCAGTCTTATTTTATAAAGCCTGTCATACGATGGGTCAGTTATAGGAGGGCACATGGTGATTTAAATTAGAAAGCTATTACTGGCTATCACTGCTGGAAAAATAGGGGGGCTAGGTCAAGGATTTTGCTCCAATAGGAAGGAATTTACTTTCTTCCAAAAAAAATGTGTCTCACAAACCGCATTCGTGACAACATGGCTACTTATGCCAGGTGTTTCTATAAAAGGGGACACATTGGGTACAATAATGTTGGTAGGCACCCAGGTCTGCTGTAATAGACTGAAAGTGACCCTAAAGTTTTATTTTTAGGTTCAGAGTGTCATTGGACAGAGGACATGCCAAAGTTTATGCCTGCTACAAAAAAAATTATTTAAGAGCTCTTAACTTACAAACTAAACCACCTCCCTGTTCCTCACAAAAAAATTCACGATAGTTTTATTTTTTTCCTCCCTACCTACTAACAAAATGAATTGAAGAAAAAGATGGACAGCAATGCACTTGAATACAATGTATCACTTACCGAAAACTAAAGATTTAGGCAGAGCCGCAACTTGCGTGTGCCATGTAGTAGCTGTGATGGGTTAATGTAGGTGGTTGGTAATTCTCTCCTGCGGACTGCCTCCATTTCAGGCAGTCCCATGGAACTGGTTGGTAGCAGTGTACGCAGGAACGCAGATCGCTACTAAATACATGATGTTCTGTGCTGTCAACATAGATTTTTTGGGGGCATAATTTTTTATTATGTTAATACTTGTTTCAGAGTTAGAGCCTGAGAAAGGTAGCTGGCGTTTTTGCTAAGGCAATCTGTATGTTATAAAAGGGTTAACTATGATTCAACATTGAAGATATATACTTCAGCTACATTTGAGCTATGCAGGAAAGTACACAGCAGTGAAAAAAAAATGCTTTACATGCATCGTTGTCATTGAAAGGGGTAGCCCAGTGGAACTACAGGCTAGACCAATGACTACCTGGACCCAGAAACTAAAAGTGAGGAAATACAATATAAATGTGAATTCCAAAATCATTAATTTGTTTATTGTGATGTTTTCTTTCCATGTGTGCCATATGTGAAATATCTTATGTAGTTGTAAATTAATAGATAGTATCCTTTCGCTTGCAGTTAAATCCATTATCTTCCTTTCATTTGAATTCAGTTCACATCAGCTTCTCGTAGACTATAAAGAGCTTCAGTCAGTTCCAGAACAGTAATCACAATCCATTAAACTCTATTCCCTGTAGCCTTTGTTCCAAGTTACATGTAATACTGTAATTCTGAGAAAAAGGGAAAAAGTGATATACATTTAGAACATATTAACTCCTTAGCCTTCGTAACATAATTGTAGAACATAAGTATTTGTGCATGGGAATAATGAGCAGTAGTTTGTGTATCACTTTGGCCTTCATACATGTTTAGAGGCTAATTTATTTTAAACCATCACGTATACAGTCCTATAGTGTCTGCACATGTCCTAGTTATATGGATGTGTGCTTTGCATATTTTAGTATATCTCTCTATGTATAACATAGGGCAAAACTAGCTTAATCATGAATGGCTAGTGCTTAAATAACTTGCCCTATGGTGAGTCCCCACTCAGAAGGTTCACCACATTTTTAAGTGATGTGTGTTATTAAATAAGAAAAATAGCTCATTTGCTATATATGAAGTGGCAAAAACCCTTTGGAATTATGAGAATTTATGTGTACATTTGTTTTAAAATATGATATGATCTTCATTTAATTTAGAATAATCACTTCAACAAAAGCTAATTGAAGTCAGGAGTTAGCAAACCTGAAGTCCAATCAATGAAACTGGATTGGAGGTGCGTTTTACAGCTACTTTGACATTACAAAAAAACTCAGAATTTGAGTTATTCTCAAGAAGCATCTCACAAAAATTGAATCTCAGAAGACCTATAATAAAGACTTGTTTATTTGCGTAAAGTTGAAAAGGTTACAAAGTGATCTCAAAGAGGTTACATATTCCATCGGTCCACAGTAAGACAAATTGTTCATAAATTTAGTTCTGTGGCTACTCTCCCCAGAAGTGGGCGCCCAGCCTGAACAGCATGCCATCATTGAGGGGACAATGAGTTTATTAAGATATCATAAAGGATGATGTCACGGTGGCTGTCCGCCAGCTGCATCTTAAATTGTAATGTCTTTATTTATGTAATAGATATGTCAAATGTATGTTAATCAACGTACAAGGACATTTGGTGAATATTTCACCACACAGAGAGAGACTTTATGCATTTTCCAATCACTCATCTTTTTTAAGAACTGGTATAATTTTGGGGGATGCCTTCCTTTAATGGATTAAAAAATAACATGGTCTGACCATAGCCTGCTATTTTTTTGTTTTTATGATACTTTTTCAAGGTACCTTTTACTACATTGCGACTAGATGGCTTTCTTATATGTAAGCCAGAGAATAGAAAACATAGAAATATTATTTCCACTGCTGACAGCGACCGGAAGGTAAGCAGAGAACAGGATATCCCCTGCAGAGTCTGTCCCCTGCTTACCCTACTGGCTGATGGCGCACATTGCAATCCCCAATGCAAGTCTATGGAGACTTTCTTGGTGATCACAGTGATCATAATTTTTCTACCTGAAACAAGTAAAAAAACTCATTAAAAATAATAATAAAAAATAAATGATAAAGGGAGCTAACTGATGTCATTGTAACATCACTGGCATAAAAACATTCAAGAGGTCCTCAGATGGATCTCTATCCGTACTGCACAGATAACAGTGTAAAAATAAAAATAATTAAAAAAAAACCTCTCATCCCATTGTCCTAGCTCTTCATGTAAATCATATGCCATTCACTACTGCCACACCCATTAAACTATTACATTTACTACTCTATAGGGTACTATGTAAGGGATGGATGTTGATAGATGGAATCAGATTGTTTAAGCCTAATTAGACAAACTAATTAATGTTTCAAAAAATGAAGACACACCAAAACATCATTGTGGGGCATGATTAATATAATTAAATCTAGGGATGGACCGATATATCGGTGGCCAAAATATCGGCCGAAAACGGATGAAAATAATCGTCCGCAGGGGCCAGGCTGCTTACCTATGCGTCTCTTGTACCAGCCAGGAGAAGCAGCGGAGTCACGCGAATGGACGTCACATAACTCTGCTCCATTACTTCTTCCTTCCATGGGGGGACAAGGGAAATTGTTCGCACACAGTGAGAGCAACACAAAGGGAAGCAGCAGGGCCCCTGCGGAAGTCTGCGAGTGAGAGATCCGCAGTTCAGTTAAGGGGGTGGGGAAGGTCGTATGATCACGTATGAATGAGTATATGAATGAGTGAATGAATGTTTGCAGTGTGATTGCTGCTAGCAATTATATATATCTATATATATCCCCTTAGCGACCTTTGACGGTTCAGGGCCATCATGCAAAAACGGTCTGTTAACGACCTTTGACGGTCCTGTCATTAAATTAAATAAGCTTAGAAAGTGCTCAACGATCACTTTCCTCGCTTGAACAGCGTTGCTGTAATGCCTCGATGTCAAGGCATTCAGTATGCCGAGATTGGCATCAGGGGCGATGTCTGGCCCCTCCCTGGGGCGTCAACATCCGCCAACGAAAAAACCCCAAAAAACAATGGAGGTCTTTTTCAGATTTAAGACACTTACATTAATATATGTAGTAGTATTTTGGTCAACTGAAATGGTTTGGGTACCCTTTTCATAATAAAATATAAAAAATATATGTTTTTCCCAACATTATTTTAATGTATAATTTGGGGATTTGACTGCAAATTCATGTGCCTTCAGGTCGCTCTCCAGTGACAGACTATTGTGTGTAGAAATTATATCTGGGACATTTACTCACCAGGAGTGCAGAATTGCTGGTTGTTTGGTACTTGATCAAAACTGTATCAAGTGCAACCTGCTGAACATCTTTATACTACAGTATACGTATCAGTAGTATGCCTGTTTGGTGATTGGCCCCAGGACAGTGTCTCATTGTCTGATTTATGTAAGTGGAAAAAAGATTTACATTCTACTTTAACCCGTTGTTTCACTAACTGCAACTCAAACACATATGTTAGTGCCCAGCCTGAAGAGAAGTAGAGAATTTGATGGTAGCTAAATATCATTTTGCCCAACTAGTCTACCTACAGAGGTGGCTGAGGGGAAGTTCAAATGTCTGATTTATGAATTATTGCATACACATTTTATGTTCCAAGAAATATAGTGCCTCAGGTCAGCGGAAATGACTTGAAATATAATATGTATATATTAGCAACCAGGAGCTCATTGGCAAATGGGAATGAAATCCCATAAAACTCACCCAATAATAATGCCATGAGGCTTAAATAGCTTAAATATAATGTGTAAACTGTTTTGTTCTTGACAGCCAAACCTCTTTTTCACCACTAGTTCATAAATGTGTTTTTTTGTAGCTCTTTTCAGCTTATATGTGATGCTGAGCTTTATATGCCATTTTTTCACTGTTTCACTTGCAAGGGGAACGGATGACCAAAGAATATCAGCATATTTTGAAAATGTAAAGGGTTTTTGTTGTTAGATTTTATCAAACTATATTTCAAATTTATTTTCAAACTATATTTTTGCAGTGCCACGTAAATGCTTGACTGTCCTTTCTTAAATTCACCTGCAGTGTCTACATCACAGACCTGGTTGCTGAGTCACTTACTCCTGCAATTAGTGGCGTAATTTTCACCAAAATTGACAAGGGCAATTTAACTAGATCACCTTTACCAACTGTGAGCTGAAACAAACAATCTTCGGTTGGCATCCAGTTTTAGTTAATTGGCTAAGACCCTCACCCAACAGGGAGCTGCAGAAAAAAGTAGATAGACTCTAAAAATTCCATCATTAAATACATTTTTGCTTCACCCATCCTTAAAGAGTTAGAACTACCCACTAGAACTACCCATCTAATGAAAAATGCTGATGACCATATACTAATATGTGTCTGAAAAGTCCCTAATGTGATTTCATCAAGACTATATGTGAATTCCCTAGATATGGCTAGTTTGCAATTTAGATTATTAGAGACACTTATCAAAAGTCTTAATGATGTCTGTCGGAACACAGACAGTGGATGAATTATACACAAAATAATGAACACAATTCAAACTTTCAATATTTTATATTTAAACATTATAGACGATTAGTGAGAGATAATCTGTAGAGGGTTGATAATAGATTAATGAGGGTACCTGGTGGAGCTGCTTAAATAGTAACTCAGCATCTACCTATTGTCTATACATAACACAGGCTTGTGTACCATACTGGTGCTGTATGAGAATGAAGAATAAGTGTTAAAAGAATACCATACATGTTTATTTCTCATTTCTCATTTTTATGTAATGTATATTTTTGAACATCGCGTAGCATGCCCATTTGTTTAAAGTATTCAAAGCACATTCTGTGTAATGAGGGTAAAAGATGATCCAGGTCCGGAAATAGACATTCACACACATCAAGGGAAGACATTCTGTCTTTAGAAAAAGATTAAGCAAGAAACTGTCAGCTTAATGCTGAATCAGTCTTATCTGCAATTTGACAGAATCAGTCTTATTCCTTGTCTGTAATTTATTTCTAAATTACAGGCAGTGGGTATGTGGCACAACAGATGGATGTATTAAGTTAACCAGCACCAGTTCAGAAAATAGAACATGAATACATTTTCTGTATTCCTTTTTATCTTCCACACATATGTGGAATCTATCTGAAATGAGAGGAAAATAAAGCTTACATCTTCTTTGATGTTCTTCGAAAGGTCACAGAAGAGATGTCACTAATATGATCTCATGAAATGTAAGCTATTAAACACATCAATATGTTTTACAGCATTAAAACACCCACATCATGTTTTGATTTAATAGCAAGTTATTTAGCTTCCCAACTCAGTTGTTGATAACCTTGAAATCTATTCCTCTATGATCCATCTCTGTCATAGTAAATGGCCTTTGAGTATAAATACTTTGTAATTTTAAATAGATGCATAGGTTTAAAACTGCTAAATAAAGCATACGGTATCTGTCAGCCTTAAAAATGTTCCTCTAGTTCATGCCCACTGTAATTGTCATTGATAATTTAGGGTACAAATGACAAAAGAACATACAAGCTGAAGATGCAATTATAACATGAAAGAACAACATGAAGAGACCTATAATTAAAATCTGTATAAAAAATATGTTGCATTTTAAAATCGGGTAAAAGGTCTTTTCATAGGCAGCACACACAAAATATACTATATAAACTATACTAATACTAAACTATACTAATAAATCAAGACATTATTACATTTCGTTGGAGGACCTATTTTTGAGATGGTGTACGCATCAGCGATGTCATATACAGCCACATGCATTAGCAGCATGTTCTCATTTGATGGTGGTGTTTACTATTTAAACCTGATACACTGTTCAGTCAGTGCTTGGCTATTCTGTCCTCTGTGGTGGCTATCTGGCATTCCTTAAATCTGCCTAACTCCTGTGCTTGAGTCTGGTTGTTCTTCTGGATTCTGTCCTTGTTGCCTGTAACCCTAACCTTTGGCTTGTGTACTGGACTATGATGGGGACTGCCACCTGCCGCAACCTTTGATTGCACCTGCTGCAACAAAATCAGTGTACATTGGTTAAGGGTTGGTCAGTCACACTGCTCTCATTGGATCTGGTTTTTAGCAGTGGTCCTGTATGCAGGAGATTGCAGACTGCTAGTAAAAAGACATTATTGTGAATGAAAAGGCTTGTGGGTCTGGACTGTTGCATTAGGAAGCTAGGAGACTCACATACTATTGCCCAGCAGGTATGTAGGTCAGTATTAAGCATTAACAAATGCAAACGCCACAGGAAACAATCAAGGATAGGGTGCAAAAGGTTACCTACTGCAAAAGAAAACAAAGGTTATAGTTAACCATTGCAATGCCAATGTCAAGCAAAACACCAGCTTATATACCGTATTGGCTTGATTATAGGCCGCACCCAAGTATAGGCCTCACCCTAAAAGTTAGGTGCTTTTTTAAAGAAAAATTGTAATTCTAATAGATATGCTGCCACTCTGCCCTCCCCCGAGATATGCTGCCACTCTGTCCCCCCCGAGATATGCTGCCACTCTGTGTCCCCCCCAGAGATATGCTGCCACTCTTTGCCCCCCCGACATATGCTACAACTCTGCGTCCTCCCCGAGATATCCTGCCACTCTGTGTCCCCCCCGAGATATCCTGCCACTCTGTGTCCCCCCCAAGATATGCTGCCACTCGGTGTGTCCCCCGAGATGGGCCCCCCTCCCCTAGACTTACCAGTGCAGACTCCCGGGGTGCGGGGCCGGCGGTGGACATCTATTCTACGCAATAAGCGTATACAACTTCCGGTGCTGGCGCTTCCGCCGTGGGAAGTGCCGGCAAGGAAGATTGTTAAAGCGCATCGTGCAGACGTTCACCGGCGAGTGTAAACAACTTCCGCTGCCGGAACGTCTGCATGATGCGCTTAGACAACCTCCCGTGCCAAGACTCTCCCCATGGAAAGTGCTGGCAGGGGAGGCTGTCTGAGCATATCAGAGAGTAGGATGCAGGTCCCCTGCAGCGCTGCAGGGGATCTGTATCCTAACCTTGCTGCCTGCCCAGCGCCCGGAACTGCATGTCCCGGGAGTCAGGCTATACAAATTGCGCATTCCTGCGCTAAACCTCCTGCGCACTCCCATCCAAATACGGTATATAGAGAGGTGCAAAGATGAGGAAAAGTTTAATAAAAATCTCAGGGATTTTGTGGACCTTAAATTACTTCTGCTGGGATGCATCACCCTCTCATTTATTTCATTAAATACAAGTAAAAATGTCAGGAGGAGCATAAACAATATACATTACAGGAAAACTGTGCATTAATTTACCTCTACAGACAATCAGGCACTGTGTGTGTGCACTACATGCCCCTCCCCTTTCTCCTGTGTTTTTTCCTGTTTCACATACTGACCTCCCACTCCTCCCGCTTCTTGTCAGCATGGTCTCTGCATCTGCTGAGAAATCAGAGAAGATAGGAAAATTACTGGATAAGGTGAATGAGCAGGTGGAGGGGTAGATACAAGGCAGGGGGGGCAAAGACAGGATTGGGGGACATAGAGGAAGATGTGTTTTTTTACATCAAATTCTGTTTTGCCCCCAAATTTTATCGAAAATGAAGGGACAAGAAGTGAACTTCATTGTCTGAAAAAGTTAAAAACAAAACTAAAAATTAATCTGAAATGCTTTTGGACCTCGTGCACAAGTCACCATCCAAGAGAAAAAGTTAATGGCAATATTTTCCTTAGCTCTGGTGCACTCTTAAAAGTCTAGGATCAAACTATATCTTCTTGCACATTTTACAAACATGATGCTTGGTCACCGTCTTGGACCAGTCTCTCTGATGTGAGTGGTCAAGTTGATCTAGAGACATCTTCAGGAGGTATAAATGATAATCCGTGAAGGACCCAATGGAGCGAGTAAAATAAAAAAGAGGTTGCCACAGATATCCTAAAGGACACTAGGATGAAAACCTGCGTAGCCAGGATAGCAAAAGAAAATACTCTACAAACCAGAAGAGGACCTTAACAAAAAAAAACCTCTTCCTACCTTAAGGAACGGCTGCAGATGCCCTTACCTTTTAAAGACAGATCTTAAAAGACACAATAAAAAATAAAAGTGATTAATATTGAATTCTTTGGTGCTGTATTCTATGTAAGGCGAAGCATGAAAATAGTTACCTTGCCACTAAATTAGAATTTAAGATACCCCTGTTGGCCACTAAGCAACAATGTGGTTGTTAGCTTCAGGCCCTATTTGATCTAGGTGAATAGGCTGTTGAAGCCAATCTCCCTGATTTTTCCCTATGCTATTCTAAGATATTCTAGGTCTGTTTTTTTATTACTTTGTTTCTTCCTGCCCCTTGACAAAAATCCTGATAAAAGTGGCCTAAAAGGGCCTCTGCTAAAACAAAGCAACTCGTGTGCTCAGGATATGATAGATCTCTGATACATCTTAGGAAGAAGAAGTGTCCTGTCTCAAGTCTACGGCAGATCAAGAGACTTCCGGTTCTAAAGCTTTTCTTTCATGGCTTTGGTCAGAGATACAGTCCACCTTTTATGTAATCAAGTCCCAGCCTGCAATGCCTGTCAAACCATATCCGTGGGGGTCTGGAGGGGTGCAAGAGGGGGCATTTGCCCCCCTTGGAAATTCAGAGAGACCCACTAGAGCTGCAGGAGGGAGGGAGAAACAGTAGGCTATTTAGAGTAGGTTAACTAGATACAAAGTGCAGAAAAAATACCTAGTAGTCAGGAGAGTGCAGCAAAAAACCTTTATTTAATTCTGTACACCCCCTGCTGCCAGAGTGGTTTTGGTGTGCTCTCTTCCTCTCCCTCTGGCAGCTGCTCCTTCACAGGCACAGAGTTCCAGCCTGAGCAGAGACTCATGCTGAAGACAAAAAGGTATTCCAGCTTGGGGTAGTTAATACTCCAGTTGATGAGGAATGTTACTGTACAAATGTTAGGTACAACTGCTGCCCCTCTTTTATGTAATACCTCATAATGTTTTATGTGCATCAGAGAACTACACTACACTACATTGTAGTGAATTGCAGTTATAGACTGGGTTGTGGAGATATACACTGCAAAATTTAAAATAAACTTTCTCCTAAATCAACAATGGGGATGAGGTTAAAGAGGCATTGGGGTTGGAGAGGGTAAATGTGGGTAGGATATTTTACTCCCCCCCTCGAAAAAAATCATGTGGATGCCCACAACCATATCCTGAAGCTCCTGTTTCTCTGGAGCTGCATTTGTACCTGCTGGTCCACCTCAGCCTTTCTCTGATTCAAAACATGAACCTTTTGACTATGGGAAAATGTCTTCTGACAAGGAAGGCCATGTTGAGGAGTCCTACCTATTTCCAGTAGAGAAAATGGACAAGTTAATTTATGCTGCTTACGCAGTCTTAGATATTTAAGAGACTCCTGAGGTAAAGGGCAGTAACAACCCATTTGCAGGCCTCAAGAAAAAGAGTATGAATTTCCTGATCATAAGGCCTTGGATGATATCATTTTGGAAGAATAGGCTCATCCTAAAAAAGAAGTAATTCCTCTCCAGAAGCAACAGATGACTTTTCCCTATGGAAACTTCAAAATCTAAGTTTCGGGAAGTTTCCTAGGTGGATGCTGCAGTAGCAAGGTTACCAGAAAGACTATCTGAATTAAAGCAGCCCACAAAATAATGCTAGATCATTGGGATCTATGTAATAATGTCCAAACAGAGATAGACTGGGGTTAACCCATATACGTATCAGAACAAGCAACAAAAATCAATTAGAATCCTAGCAAAAATAGTAAATATTAGCATTTGGATTTGCTCAAATTGTAAATTTATGGAATTCTGGTAAATTCGGCAATTCATACGAAGCCCCGAAAATGAAGCCAGATACCTTACGAATCAGATGAAAAGATGCAAAAAGCTCGAAACTTTCGTTATCTTACAGCATCACTCATTTATATATTTTTTTCTCTTTAATGATTGTGCCCCACTAACAATATAAAATGGCATCTTAAGAAACATTATATAGCTTTTTTTATGTACTTAATAAAAAAATAGACAAGTCAGCACTTTTTTATTCTGGTTGCTTTTTTGCAGCTCCTACACTTTAAAAATAACCATCCGCAAAATATCAAATTTTGGCAGCTGGTACTGATATGCATATTTTTACTGTAATTTCCTAAAAACAAACATGCAGATGAATGTAAATGTGAACAATTTTATTTCTAAATATCAAATCAAAGTTAATTATCTTGCTAAGATCAATATTTTTTCCACTGCATACATACAATTTTCATAGTCTGATTAGAGACAATAACCTGCAAAACAAAGAAGGTCCATCTGCATTTAACTTATGTATTGAAAACTTGATGTATTTGGTTTAAGAAATAAGCTAGCAGTTGGTTAGTTTGTCAGTTTCTTCAGCCAGTAGGTATGGACCATGTCTGGGCCAGGTCCTGTCCAGCTCTTCATGTTTTTGACTCGCTGTTGGATGTCTGCTACTGTAATGGTGACTGGTTTATTGGGCAAACATTTTTATGTACATTTATGGCTCCTTATGTGTCAGATCTCCTCCTTTGTGATCAGCTGCCATCTTGATACACACAGCCACTATAACTGTTC
Organism: Spea bombifrons; assembly: GCF_027358695.1. Lineage (NCBI taxonomy): Eukaryota > Metazoa > Chordata > Amphibia > Anura > Pelobatidae > Spea > Spea bombifrons. Next base: position 144,050,928 of record NC_071087.1, read on the forward strand.
CTCCGTGTAATGGACAGTCATGAAAGTATATTCATCTTGGTGTAAAAGACACTATTACACTACTGAAATTTTTTTCCCATGGTCTCATGAGGCTGTTAGGGCTATTACGGATGATATCTTGCCTGTTTTGGCATTGAACGAGTTAAATGTATAGGCTATTTTAAAATTGATATTACAAGATTGGCTGACTAAGATGTTCAACATCATTCCAGAATTTATTCCTTTTCCATGCAACCAACCCTTTTTTAATAGACATTTCAACTGCTTTAAATGATCAAGGCTTTTCATGAACACAATTATATATATAGTAAGGTATTCAGTGGTAATAATATGTTCTTGGCTTTCTAAAATGTAGTAATTTCTTAAATAAATGGAGGCTACAACAAAGCTACATTGATATGTAGTGTGATTGCATTTATGTCATTGATATCTAACTGTGCATGATGAAAGGCTTTTTAATTCTCACAACAAAGAAACATTTCTGGACAGCTAAAAGGACACTGTGAAGAGTATAATTGTTCTGTTGAATAAATCACCATAAAGCAACTTAACACATAGCGTCTAGTGTTTCTACATTTTAATGTTTTTCTGGTGCTTTGGACCAGGAATAAAGCTGCCCCACTGATTGAGCCCCTTGGTAACATATATATATATATATATATATATATATATATATATATATACTGTATTTGCTCGATTATAAGACGACCCTGATTATAAGACAACCCCCCAAATCTGAATATTAATGTAGGAAAAAAAAGAAAAAGCCTGAATATAAGACGACCCTATAGGAAAAAAGTTTTACCAGTAAATGTTAATTCATGTAAACTATTTTTTTTAATAACAGCTATGATTGAGAAAAATATTTTGGTTTTATTTCCTTCTATTTTCCAACCTGCCCCCCAGTTATGCACATCTGCGCCTGATATGCCTTATACCCCCTATATGCCACTGTGCCCCATGATATGCCTTTTAACCCTATATGCCACTGTGCCCCATGATATGCCTTTTGACCCCCTATGTGCCACTCTGCCTCCAGAAATGCCTTATACCCCCTGTATGCCACTCTGGCATTTAGAGGGTTAAACGGCATATTATGGGGAAGAGTGGCATATAGGGAGGTTTAAGGCATTCAGGAGAGAGTGGCGTATAGAGGGTTAAAAAGGCATTTCTGGAGGCAGAGTGGCATTAAGGGGGTTAAAGGGCATTTCACAGAGCACTCTGCCTCCAGAAATGCCTTATGCCCCCCATTTAACACTCCTCCGCCCCCCCCCCAAACTTACCGGTGCTTCTAACTTCCCTGTCATGTAGCCGGGGCAGCATGTAGATCCCACGCACTTACCCTGCAGCTGGAAGGAGGCGTGGCTAGCAGCGGGGGTTGTCTGCGTCCATCGCGCAGACCTTCCCCGACTGTCAGGGATCAGAGTTCCCCGCATCGCGTAGACATCTACACGCTGCCCCAGCTACACACCGGGGACTCAGAAGTACCGGTAAGTGGGGCGGGGGGGGGGGAGACAGGAGGATCCAGGTCCCCTGCAGCTGCGGGGGATCTGGATCTTATTCGTCTCATAGTCAGACCTATTTGAGGTCTGATTATAAGACGAGGGGCGAAAAAACCTCGTCTTATAATCGAGCAAATACGGTATATATATATATATATATATATATATATATATATATATATATATATATATATTAATAGCAAGTTAAAGATATGCTCAAAATAATGGTATGTCTAAAAAAATATCAATATATAACTTGGTACACTAAATGAGAGTGAACTAAGTCATATATAGCAATCAAAGATAACACTCTTGGTGGCTAAGAATGTATTACCATATTTGTTCGATAAGACAAGGTTTCTTTGAGAAAAATAACCCTCGTTTTATAATGTAGGTCATCTTATAATCAGACCTCAAACAGAGGTCTGACTATGAGACTAAGATCCAAATCCTCCGCAGTGCTGCAGGGGACCTGGATCCTCCTGTCTGGTAACCTATGCGCATCGCGCAGACCTTCACCGGCTGCCACAGAGGAGAATTCCCCACGACGTTGCGGGGAATTCTCTTCTCTGGCAGCCGTCAAACGTCTGCATGATGGATGCAGACAACCCCCGCTACTGCTGGCACTTCCGCCGGGCTTCTATGACGGAACACTGGCGTCACATGACCTTCCGGTGTTCAGTCATAGAAGCCCCGGCAGAACTCATGTCGGCCTCCACCCGCTGCCCCCACTAGACACCAGGGAGTCAGAAGCACTGGTAAGTCGAGGTGGTGTTATATGGGGGGCATGAGGCTTTTCTGGCAGAGTGCCCCATGATATGCATTTTAACCCCCTTTATGCCACTCTGCCTTCCTTGATATGCCTTTTAACCCCCTTTATGCCACTCTGCCTTCCTTGATATGCCTTTTAACCCCCTAAATGCCACTCTGTATAAGGCATTTCTGGAGGCAGAGTGGCATATAGGGGGTATAAGGCATTTCTGGGGGCAGATGTGCATAACTGGGGGGGGTAGGTTGGCAAATAAAAGGAAATAAAAACAATATATTAGCTTTTATAAAATATGAAAAAATAGTTTACATGTGAATTAATATTTACTAGTAAAACTTTTTTCCTATAGGGATTATATTCAGGCTTTTTCTAAAATACTAAAATACTAATTAACTCCCTTGTGATATACCATCTGGATTCTTACTACTCCTTGTTAACTGACCACCCCATACCCTCCAAATATAGAGATAGGTGACAAGAGGCAGGGAGGAATGGGGGCCATCTCCATTAGTGGGTGCGATCCACAGTCTTAGCCCCAATAGCTATCTTGCGACAGCATTGAAAGGAGGAAAAGTAAGAGCTGCAATAAAGGCCGTGCTGAAATAGCACAGACCCCCATTCGGGGACGGGCTGGGCTGGGGGCATGGGGCAATTGCCCCCCAGGCTGCCCTAAATCTAAACAAAACAAGAGTGTGAACAACACAGAGGGGAGCAGTGGCCCCTGCGGAAGTCTGCGAGCAATAGATCTGCAGTTCAGGTAAGGGTGTGGGGGAGGGTGTATGAACGAGTATGCATGATTGAGGGAATGGATGAGTATCTGTTAAAGAATGAGTGAATAAATTATTATCTGTGAATGAGTATATGAATGAGTAAATGAATGTTTGTGAATGAGTAAATTAATGAATATGTGTGTGATAGTATGGATGTGTAAGTGAGGGGGCATGACACAAGGAGGCTGTTTAGCAACAGGCAGGTTGCTTGCGGGCAAAGGTGGCAAGTTCTATGCTTCCAATCTGGGTGTTGGGCAGATCCTGTGGATGCAATCAGGGTGCCAGGGCTGACATGATACTAAAGAGGGGGTATTAATTCACAAGGGGGTGCTGGCTGGGAGGATTAATTCACAAGGGGGGGCTGGGTGGTGGGATACATATACAATGTTGGGCTAGCTGGGGGCAATACACAAGGGTATGGGGGCATTAGGGTGACCACATTGGCGATATAATGCTGCCCTGCAGTATGGGGGATGTATAGACTCATGGAAGGGAACCAGTCAGATATACATCCCCCATACAGCAGGGCAGCATTTTACCTGTGCTGGAGGCATAAATACACAAGGGGGCAGCTGGGGCCATTATATAAATCAATACTTAAGCTAGTGGCAGGTTGGGGGCATAAATACACAGGGGGGGGGGTCAATGACAAAGCAGTGTGGAAAATACTTTCTTTTTTTTATTGTTGTAGCTTAGCCTGTCCGGATTTGGGTGTCAGTGTGGCAAAGCCTGTCCTGCTGTCTGCTGTCCACAGATTTTTACTTACTGTAGGAATAAACTGAACTATTTCATTTTTACTTATTATTATTTTACTATTATTTGTAGTTACTTCAGGGCCCAGAAATCATTATTTCAATCTGCATATTTTAATAAAAAGGATTAGTCGCACTAAATTGTGGCTTTGGGCGTACTATTTTTTTAGTGTACTGATGTACTCCCAATCCCATCACATTACATCAATATGCGTTAGAAAGTCAGGAAAAGATGGTCATGGATGGTGGGCTGATTCAATGGTGCAATGGGCCATTTGACTAGACTAGCCCCCCCCCCAGGCCTTAGGCTGCCAGCCCTCCCCTGCCTCCATTGATATTGACCACCCTTGGATACTTCTTGACAGTGGGACAGCTGAAATCCCTGAAAATTAAAAGACTAACTCTCACAGTAAGAGCTTGCATATTTTGAAAGTGACTGCATTTTTCTAAGTGACCAGTTCATGCACCACAGCAGCTGAGAAGTGATGGTGCTTGAAATCAATTACCTGTGTTGGCCAGTATAAAAAAGTAGCAAAACTCAGAGCTTGAGCACGCTTTTCTCAAAACTGCTTGCGATTGTATTTTTCCCAAAGTGACCAGTTCTTACGCCACAGCAGTTAGTTCACATCAAGAGTTAGAGAAACAATGGTAAGTCATAAATTAACTGAGCAGCGTTTAGATGGGGCACCTACAATGAGGGAGGAAATCAGTCAGAAGGCCGCCAGGAACATAGAAGGGTGATGGTTAGACATGGTCAGGGAGGGAAGAATGAAGAAGAATCACAGAAAACTGTTCTTCCTAACATCTGGGATAACAGCTCCTCTAGCATAGAGGGGATCCAGAAGAAAGGGAAGCCTAGGCAGGTTGTGGTGGTATGGGACTCTATAATTAACAAGACAGATAGGGTAATGGCTCTGATCTTAGTAAACAAATGGTTTGCGGTCTCCCTGCATGTTTCAGGCAGAGTGGACAGATTTATCCAGAGGGGCCGGAGAGGATCCACACTGGGTCAAGCAAAGGATACACAGGCAAAATACAAACATTTGCAATTAAAGTTGAATTAATTATTTGTTGAGCATAGTATGCTTAATCACAAAAACTTTGATATTAGGGGCAAGGAAACAGAGTTGAAGTATAGGATTACTAGTTGTCATATGGAGTTACGAGAACTAAGCCCAATTGTCAAAAAGTGTACAAATCCATGATACATTTTTGTGTGGTGAAAGTGAGCATTCAGGTGATGAAGGGGTTACAACCCACACCACTGTGACTGAGCCTCCTTCTCAAAGCTGGAGTAAGCAACTATAAACTTTGCAGGAACAGGTTGATCAATTGGCTTCTGTCCAATCACAAATCTCAAAACAACGGGTAGCGGAGAATCATATGCGGGGGGGGGTCAAATTATAGTGTAATACATAAATACATAAAGTGAATATAAATAGTTAATAAGTTGCACTCACAAGTGTAGGTGCAATAAAAGCTTCAAACACGGAATAGGGATCCTCTAGGTTCATAAACTATTTAATCTCTGTATAAAAAGAAGTATACAAAATAGTGCAGCATATCAAGGCAAACACAGTGCCTGCTGAGGAAAAGCAACTTACAATAAATCAGCAAGTGTACACATAAAAGTCCAGCCAAACTGCATTACAATAGAAAATCAAGCCTCTCAATGCGTTTCGCCAGATGTAGACGTTTCCAGCTTCATCGGGAGCAAATTGGCAAATCCATTTCTTTCCCTCCAATCTCTATTAATATGGTGATGATCCCCATTTCTGTATTATGCAGCAAATGTACAGATTAAAGTCACTTCCGGCGCGTATCAACGAAAACAGGAAGTGGAACTTTGCGTTCCACCATGCGTTCCACTGGCAATATTTGTATTCCACTATTTTGTATAGTTCTTTTGATGCAGAGATTAAATACCTAATGAACCTAGAGGATCCCTATAAGAGTGAGGGTTTTGAATCCTGAAGTCCACAGGCAGCCAGTGAAGAGACTGACAGAGGTGAGAGATGTTAGTAAAGCGATGGTAGAGAAAGATAAGTCTGGCAGCAGCATTCATGGTGGATTGTAGAGAGGTGAGACGGTTAGGAGGGAGACCAGATAAGATAGAGTTACAGTAATCAAGACGGGAGATAATCAGGGCATGAACAAGAGCCTTAGTGGCATGCTGTGTTAGGAAGGGACGGATGCGGGCAATGTTTTTAAGATGGAGAGGACAGTTTTTAGAGACAGACTGAATGTGGGGGGTGAAAGAAAGGTCTGAGTCAAGGGTGACACCAAGACAGCGTGCATGAGTAGCCGGGGAGATAATGACACCATGAACAATGAGGGAAATTGATGGGGGGAATCTTAGCATTGGAGGTAGGGTAGATGAGAAGTTCTGTTTTGGAGAGGTTAAGTTTAAAGAAACATGCAGACATCCAGGTAGAGTTAGTTACACGATCTAAGACAGATGGAGAGAGATCAGGGGAGGATAGATAGATCTCGGTGTCATCTGCATACAGGTGGTATTGAAAGCCAAAGGATGAGATCAGTTTGCCAAGCAAGGAAGTATAAAGAGAGAACAGAAGGGGTCCTAGAACAGAGCCTTGGGGTACCCCAACTGAGAGACGGAGGGGAGGTGAGGTGTTACTGGAGACAGAGACGCTGAAGGTACGATCAGAGAGGTAGGAAGTGAACCAGGAGAGAGCAGTGTCACAGATGGCTCCACTGAGTTCCTGTCTCTCGTGCTGGTTCAAAATGCTTTAGAAGGGCCCTTTCTGAACAATTTTGAACTGGCACTTGTAGACAGGAACCAGTGGTTGCAGGCCACTGACTGACAACATTAATGTGATTCCATGCAGTATAGAAAATAATCTTGATTCAAATTGTTAAATTCTTAGGCAACTTGGTTAACTATTTTCTAAAATATTGTAAGAAAAGCTCAAATGTACTGGCATTCTGAGGTGAAGTTAAAGTACATGGCCACCCAATTTGTACTGAACAGGATTGCAGTAGAATCATTTTATACAGCAATTAGCCTCCTCCAGTGATAACAAGCAACATGAAGTGTTTTCTATTTCTTTTCTTACCACTTGTGGAGCATGTGTGCACGGCTGGACAAAAAAAAAATCTTGTAGAACTGAAAATCAAATGTTTCAAATGTACAGTTTTGATGCAAAAGTGCAAATAAAAGCCATGTTGTTCTAATAATAGTTAACAGATCTTCTCTAGTGTAAGCAAATATTAGAGCACTCTAAAGGGATCCCCATTGTTGACTTAGCTGAGAGAGAGACAATCGTGGGGAATGATTTGTACTGTTAACCATACAATGCCTGTAATCATTCTTCTTACCAATGATGAGAAAGCTCCACTTAAGAGGCACTGTGTAAAAAACCCCCCCAAAAACTAAATACGCTGCTCATATTCACAAACCCAGTGGTGTAACTACAGAGTTCACAACTGCCAAGGTGATCCCTGTGACCACTTGTTCCTGTCTCCAATTTAGAAATTGTTCTAAACATATTTGAACCGGCACAGGAAGACAGGAAGACAGGAACACAGCAGAGCCACGTTATGTCATGTGACCTCGCGGCAAACTCGAGGCTGCTTGCACACTGTGTTTGAGCAATGATGTCTATGTGTCAGTGTGTGTGGGCATGAAGGTCTGTATAAGTTATTTGAGCATTATTGTCTATGTAAAAGCATATGTGATCATGGATGTTTAGGTATGAGTGTGTGTGAGCATGAATGTGTATGTGTGTATCAGCATGTATGTGTGTTCGCGTGTGAGCATGTTTGTGTACGTGGTGTAAGATGGAGTGAGTGTTAGCATGTGTAAATTTGTGTAATTGTGTTTACATATGTGTGTCAGAGTGTTTGTTGGAGAGGGGAGGGGCAATTATGGTACAGACAAGCTGTTTGGGGACAAAGATGGCACAGGTAAGCTGTCTGAGGGTTAATGTGGCACTGATAAGCTGCTTGGGGGAAAAGGTGCCCCTCACAAGCGGTTTGGGGGCAAAGATGGCTCATGTTGCTTGGTTAAGTTTCTAGTTACGCCCCTGCACAAACCTTGTGTGAAAATGGTGTGAGATTTTCCAGCATCTCTTGTTAGGCTATATAACATGCATGTGCCTTTTTTATACGCTAATTTATATGAACTACAAAAATACTTTAGTAATACTGTTAGTTGCATTACATCAGGACCCTGGCACCTTCAAATTGGACCCCAGAAGTCTAGCACATATTTAATACACGGTTGACTGTAGAGTTCCCTCTACATAATTGCTTGTACAAAACATTTCTTTAGTGTAGGGAAGGATCTAACCAGGACCCTGCAGAACTCTCACATATATGATACAATGTGTTTAAAGTTAAACTTGTTGGCATCCTCATAACAGAAGAGAAAACTGCAGTATTTTAAGTACCGGTATATAAAAAAGTAAAATCACATTCTAAACTATTTTGAGATTAGCTGTATTGCAAGCTGGTAAAAAGCCTGATCCCCACTGCCCTGATAAAAAAAACCTCTAAAGTCTACTAAAGTTTTATAAACATATACTTGAAATAACAAAACAGATCTAAAATCACCTTCTTCACTCAAATTGTGTTGCTGTAATGCCTCAATGCCGAGTGGCGTTAAAGGGGTTAAAAGGCATTTCACAGAGCACTCTGCCTCCAGAAATGCCCTATGCCCCCATTTAACACCCCCCCACCCACACACACACACTTACCGGTGCTTCCAATTTCCTGTTGTATTGCCGGGGCAGCGGGTTGACGTCTACGCAATACGCTGCAGCCGGAAGGAGGTGGAGTTGGCAGCGGGGGTTTGTCTGCATCCATCGCGCAGACCTTCCTCGGCTGTCAGAGATCAGAGTTCCCCGCACCAGTGCGGCACCGTCACCGATGCGGGGAACTCTGATCTCTGACAGTCGAGGAAGGTCTGCACAATGGACGCAGACAACCCCCGCTGCTAGCCACACCTCCTTCCGGCTGCAGTGTAAGTTGTCTATGCGGATCGCGTAGATGTCAACCCGCTGCCCCGACAATACAGCAGGAAATTGGAAGCACCGGTAAGTGTGTGTGGGGTGGGGTGTTAAATGGGGGGGGGGGCAGAAGGATCCAGGTCCCCTGCAGCGGTGCAGGGGATCTGGATCTTAGTCTCATAGTCAGACCTCTATTTGAGGTCTGATTATAAGACGACCCCAATTAGAAGACGAGGGGTATTTTTCAGAGAATTTGCTCTGAAAAAAACCTCGTTTTATAATCCAGCAAATACGGTAAAACAATTAAAATCACAAAATATAGACATCAATAATAAGCTTCCAACAAACAAGGAAAAAGAGAAAAAAACATTAACATGGAATGAATTAAATCAAATTGAACTATAGGGCACATCATTACATTAAAAAAAATAAATATATATGTATATAGAAAAAATATAAGAGAAAAACAATATCAAATGTTTAAATAAAACATTAAATCAAAAATATACAAATCAAAATATATCAAAGTATATCAAAACATATCTCTCCTACTGATAATGTAGATAGTAACACATCTAGTATGATAAATAAACATCCAAATGAATAAGTCAATTAATTGTTTACTAAAAAAACTTTTTTATTATTTTTGTTTTACAAAATTGCAGAATACATCATACTGAGAATTTAACCCTAAAGGTTTTCTAGTGGCCAAACTGAAAATCCAATATACTTCCCATTGATTGAAAGGAATGATCACATCACCACCTCTTGGGGCACTGGTGAGCCGTTCTGTTCCCATAAACAACATTTTTTAAATCATCGTTATTACACACAGCAAAATGTTTACCAAGAGGAGAGGTAAGTGTATGAAATTCAATGCTAATAAGATGTTCCCTAATCTTTTCCTTAAGCATACGTGTTGTACGAACATATTGGATACCACATATGCCAGAGCCAGGGCTGGCCTTAGGGGTGTGCGACCTGTGCGACCGCACAGGGCGCCATGGTAGCAGGGGCACCTGCCCGGGACTTAACTTAAAACATCGTTTTTTTTTTGTTTGTTTTTTTTTTAAACGTTATTTAACATCATTCATGTTAAATAAAGTTTAAAAAAAAAACAAAAAAAACCCCGATGCTTTAATCTAAGTCCCGGGCAGGGGCGCCGAGCGAGTTCTCAGCAACCGCTCGGCGCCCCTTACTCTCCGTGACTCCGTCGCGGTGCCGGCATCTCGGCAGAGCGAGAAGACGGATGCCTCCCGCTCTCACTGCAGGACTCCGGCAACAAGGTAAGGGGGGGTGTAGTTTGAAGGGGCAGAAGGGGGGGTGTAGTTTGAAGGGGCATGGGGGGGTGTAGTTTGAAGGGGCATGGGGGTGGTGTAGTTTGAAGGGGCATAGGGGGGATGTAGTTTGAAGGGGCAGAGGGGGGGTGTAGTTTGAAGGGGCATAGGGGTGGGGTAGTTTGAAGGGGCAGAGGGGAGGGGTAGTTTGAAGGGGCAGAGAGGGGGGGTAGTGAGGGGGGCGCCAGAGGAGTAGTCCGCACAGGGCGCCACAACGCCTAAGGCCGACTCTGGCCACAGCTAATTAAATGAGCCACATTAAGAGTGGTACAATTGATAAATTGTTTCATGTTGTTATTGCGTACATGTAAAACGTGTATTTTTATTAACAAATGGGCAACATTTACAAACTTTGTATCCACACGGAAACATGCCTACAAAATGTAACCATGTGGGTTCTTTGGGTTTACTCAATTATTTTGATCCTACAGTTAAACATCTTAAAGATTTATCTCATATTTTAGATCTTGGAGTTTTTAGAGGCATCTTATGTATTGATGAGGCGCAATATATAAACCATCACATCTGATCAGAGAATTGCCATTCAATTGTCACTTGATGTAATATCACTTTATTCAAGCCTTTGGATGGTGTATACAGAGATATAGTCATTATGCTCTGGGTTTGTTACAAGCAATTTCTTTTTAAGTTACACATAATTTTTCAGTTGTGATGGAAATATATATCTCCAACTTAGGGCACTGCGATGGGGGTGTATTTTGCGCCCTCATATGCTAACTTGAATTAGAATTTTTTGTGAGGAACAATTTTTGTTTAGCCTTGATAATACATTTTCTGAATATATTAAATATTTTGGAGGATTTATAGATGATTTACTTTTTGTTTGGCTAGGTGGTTTCTTATCTATACAGGATTTTTCTGTTAACCAAAATGATTTGAATCTTACATTTACTTATGATACTCATTTGGAAACTATTTCCTTTCTGGATGTTGAGTTGACTGTTGTAGATTCCAAAATTATCACTAAAACATATCCAAAGGAGGTTGCAGGTAATATCATTTTACATGCCAATAACTGCCATCCACATAATACAATTCCAGTTGGTCAGTTAATTTGTTTGAGGAGAAATTATAGTGATTTGTTAAGTTTTGAACAACAAGCGCATGATTTGATTGAGAGATATAAAAAAGCCTGTGCTAAATCCATAGCGAGGCATTCAGTGAGACCGAAAACCCATCCCAGGACTGCTCCAGAGAGTGGTCTGTTAGGGATATTAATGAGACAAAATCGGCAAAACCAATATTTTATCACACACGTAAAATAACGACGCTACCAATTATTGCGGTACCACATCCACAATATTAATTTAAGGAGATACCCTATATTTTATCTCCGATCCTAAATCCTTTCAGATCGCCGAAAATTATAATTCAAATTAGATAGATATTATCACGATAGTCAATAAAAATATTATTTATTGTGAAGGCAATTTATAAAATCGATATATAAGTCACACAGTGCAGAATATAAAATACAAAGTTCTTAAACATGTCAAATTGCAGTATATCCAAATACGGTATATTATCGAAAGTTATCAATATGAATGAACACTTTATGAGTCTAACACACACAATTAATTTCCAGTCCACTCAGCAACCAAAAATGATAATCAGGGCGGTAATAAAAAGATCACTAACTCTATTATATTAGTTTAACTAATATGACAATTAAAATAATTTAATAATGTCTAAGAGTGTTTAGTGAAATTCCCAATAGATGCAAATAATGTCAAACTTCATCTACAGGTAAAAATACCTTTTCATTATTGTCATTATCACGGGTTATAAGCTGCAGTCTCACAAGCCGTCATATACAATAATGCAATATACTATTTCCCAGAAACAGGGAATTCTATACGAAGAAGACAAAATTCACCTCTATTTAGAATAATAAAACAATTATATTTACCACCACTTGTTGCTGTTGTCCAACTGGTCCTTGTAGAAGTTAATCCAGGTTCAGTGGCAAGAAATTAAGTGGAAAGAAATATAACTTACTAAAAGTTATATAGGTTGGGACTCAAAGTAATTCTAAGAGTGAGATTATGGTGCCAGGATTTTGAGATTCCAATTCTTTGGGGTAAATTAAATGAATTGAGTCCGTCAGGGTCTGTCTGTTTCAGGGTGCGTTTTTCAGGTCAGCCTTTTAGGTTCCGTTTTTTTTAAGGTCAGACCCCAAATTATTAAAGACATAAGCTTTTAAAGACATAGCTTATTATCATAGCCTCCACCTCTTGATTGGAATTATCCAATCATAACGGTGGGTTTTACCCATTATAATTAGGACTTCTACTCATATTTACATCCTTGTAATTTCTTGATTTACCAGCGAGAGACGCTCTGATCTAAGAAATAACTTAAGACCATTACATATGTGTTAGGAATTCATTCATGGTCACCCTTATCTTTAGATGTTACCTCCTCGATAGTAAATCAGGTCTTTGTAGTCACCCATATCTCCAGATGTTGCCTCCTAGGTAGTAAATTAGGTTTTGGTGGTCTTACGACGTATCCCCCATTCCAATTTACATTCCTAAGGATATGTAGTGTCTACTCCTTAACTTTCTCATGGAAGATAACATTAATTGGATCATATATACGCTGAAACATCATTATACATGAATACTCCTTTGTTCTCAATTATAGAGGGAACAAGGACAAAAAGAAATAATCACTACATGATTAAATAAAATAAAATGGCTCTGACTCCATTTTGTGCTCATGTAAATACAGAATATATAGAATACATGTTTTCTAGCATAAAATATCTGACATAATCCCCCCTTTAGATTATGACAAAGCAAAATCCAGTTTGCTTTAGAATGATCTAAACAAGCGTCAGATGCATATTAACGACTTCAAATCATGTTGTCCGACATGGGACTTGCAGGGGTATAATGCACAGATTGGAACACCTTTGCTCCTGTAAGAGAAGTCATTAATGAAAACTTTCTGTATCGACATTCACTTTAGTAATCATGTTACGAACGATGTCTCTGACACGAAAAATAAAGAAATGTGTCCTCTGGTTAAATCAGTCATTCCAGATTGCACTTCGTCCAAAAATGAAGTTGTGTGGAATATTATCGGGTCGTGCATAAACAAAAGTTCACGTTTGAATTGTTCATGACTTTGGTGTAAATTAATGGAGTGAGAGATTAATTTAGAATGCATATTCGTGGTTACAATGGTATCATTTACCATAACCATTAAATCGACTAAATACTCTCGTTGTCGTTCCATTTCCCGATGAATAGCATTGATTTCTCCTTTTAAGCCTCGAATTTCGTTCTCCAAAGTTTGAACAGAAACAGAGTTTGCGGCAGACATACCGGTTGCAACGACTGCACCTATGGCTGTACATACCAAGGCGACAATTAAGGCAACAAGGAATCTTTTAGCTCGATGATTCATTGGAGCTCGATACAAACGGCTTCCTGGCTTGTTCCAAAATTTCTTGAACGCGTCTTTGTGCTCTTTCAAGATGCATCTGGTACCAGGCCTTTAATTCAGGGAGCTGCATTGATGAAACGTTGTACTGTTTTTCGATGGAGATCTTCGGGTCTAAGCTGACAAACACACGTTGTGTTAGGATCCTCTTTTCTGTAAGGATGAATCCAGGAGTCTCTTGGATCATGATGCCAGAGGATGGTCCAGGCTCTGCGATCGGTTCCATCCGCATCTCGTGACACAGGAGTAATACGATCCAGACGATCGCCACATCCTTCTTGGACATCTTTCAGGACTTGAATCCTTGTCTTAATATTCCAAAAGAAGAATAGTATGAGTATACGTACTTGTAATATCACTTGACATTAAAACATAGCTATCCAATCTATCTATCGATATGGATATAGTTGCTGGATGGTATGGAAATTAATAATATGGATATACATTATCACATAACATAACACATCTGTCAAGTTGTATACGATACCACATTGTTGATTTGGATCTTCTGATTCCACACAGGTGTTCAGTCTTCTATTTCCGAATCATTATCTATAATTCTTAACTGAGATCTAGGATGACAAACACGCAATTGGTTAATGTGAACCCATTTTTCAACAAAATCACCATCTTTAGGAATCTTGATCTTATAAGCTACTGGTGAAATCTTGTCAATTATGACATATGGACCCTTCCAAGAAGGTAGAAACTTCTTTTCCTTCACTTGGTTTCGTGCAAAGTTATACAGATAAACTTGGTCGGAGATTTCATATTCTTTCTTAGTAGTCTTCAGATCATAATAGGTTTTAGCACTGATTGCTGCTTTTCCTAGATTCTTTTGTGCGAAAGCAAATGCATGTTGAAGATGTTTACGTAGATTTTCAACATACTGATGGGTTGTTGCAGCGTTGATCAAATTATGATCAGATGTACGATATAGCAAATGTTGTGGTAAAACCATCTTCCTGCCTGTCATCAGTTCAAAAGGTGACATCTTAGTAGCAGTACTAGGTGTAGCTCTAATAGCCATTAGAACCAAAGGCAATTTAACATCCCAGTCCTTGCCAGATTCTTTCACATACTTCTTGAGTATATTTACTATGGACTGGTTATAACGCTCTACCCCTCCGCTAGAAGCTGCACGGTAGGCGATATGTAATTTGCGTTTCACACCTAGGATTTTCCACATTTTTGTCATCACTTCGCTTGTGAAATGACTTCCACGATCTGACTCGATTCTCTGAGGGAGGCCAAATCTGGAAAATACATGATTGATTAGTAATGCTGCACACACAGAACTAGTGTTCTCTCTGCATGGGATACATTCTACCCATTTGGTGAACATACATGTAACAGTTAACATATACTTGTTACCTCTTGAGGATCTAGTTACAGGTCCTATGAAATCGACTTGTATGTCAGACCAAGGTAGAGACATTCCTCGTTTCTGAAGTGGTGCACGATGAGTTGGAGCATGAGGTTGGAATTGCGGACAAATCAAACATCCTCGACAATAAGTTTGCACATCTCTTAGCATATGTGGCCAATAGGCATAATCACGCAATATTTCGTAGGTGATCTTATCCCCACGATGACCAGATGTAGGTGCATCATGTGCGTGTTGCAACATTAAACCTCTGAAGGTGGTAGGAACTACCCATTGTTGTATGCCATGTTTGGATGTTCTGATCAGCAATCCATCCATCAAGTTGAATTGGACTTTATATCTCATCAAGATTCGCAAGTCTTCATTATTCTTACAATCATCATCAGTGATAGGATTGGCAATAGGATCTTTTATATATTCATAAAATCGACCAATTACGGGATCGTTCTTTTGACTAGTGATCAGATCCTCATTGGGAAATTCTTGACTCCATTGTGCAGTATTAAGGTCCACTTCATTTCTAGCTTGCTGTCTAGTTATGGCTTCAATCTGAATTGATCCAATGAGATCATCAATGTTAAAAAGTTCTCCATTGATGGCTGCCTGTTTTGCTAATGAATCGGCCAAATCATTACCTTCTTTATCGATACTTTGTATCTTAGAATGACCTTTGGTTTTCTTCCAGTAAATGGTCAAACCATATTTGATTACCAATTCATCAATCTTACAAAACAGCTTACCATGTTTCACAGGTTTATTATTACTTCTCAGCATTTGGTTACGTTTCCAGCTAGGCAGATACTCGACAAAGCTATTGCGCACGTAGTTAGAATCCGTTATGATAACAAATTCTTTAACACCATATTCAATTGCCATTTGAATGGTCTTATATACGGCACAAAGTTCAGCTATCTGACTGCTTTTAGGACCAATGCTGTATCCTACAGATATATTTGGATAATCACCTGTCCAGGTGATTCCAATACCTGCAACCAATTTCCGTTCATTATCAATGGTGGTATGATATGAACAACCATCTATGTATACACATGATAGTGGTCGACAATATTCCTCGTCATAAGCTTTATAAGGAGAAAGTAATTGTTCCTCTAGGAAATCATCTCCAGTAGAGTTATCATCCAGAGGTAGAGCAACACAATCATGTAGATCTGCTAGTCCTTGGGCAACTACATTCTTCTTGTTTTGATTATAACGGACTTCTAACGGCCATCCCTGTAAGAATAAAGTCCATGCAGTAATTCTACTGTTAGAAAGATTACCGTCTCGTATCCTGTCGCTCTGCAAATATTGTAGAGGTTGGTGAGCAGTTTCTACAATAATCTTCTCGCCGTGGATATAGCTCCGAAAATTCTGTAATGCCCATACCGTAGACAATAAAGCTTTCTCACAGTTGTTGAATTTCATTTCAACAGGTGACAAGGTTTTGCTTGCATATGCGATGACCTTGTTCAGATTGTCCTGTTTTTGATACAAAACCGCACTTAGGCTTAAGTTAGTAAATCCTGTTTCCAGATAGAAAGGCTTACCTCCCTCCGGATATGCCAAACAGGGTGCCTGAGTGAGTTTTCTCCTCAGCTCAGCTATGGCTTTGTCCTGGGCTTTCCCCCAGTTCCATTTCACATCTTTCTTAAGCAGCTGTAAAAGAGGTTTTGTTATTTCTGCATAGTTATCAATAAACTTACGGGAATAATTAATCATTCCTAAGAACGATCTTAATTCTTTGACATTAGTAGGAGTTTTGGCATTCAGAACAGCTTCAACTTTCTTCTTCTGTGGACTTAACCCTTCAGAAGTTACCTCGTGTCCAAGGAAGTTGACTTTGGTGCGACACCATTGGGCTTTCTGTAATGAGAGTTTAACTCCTGCCTCTCTTAATTGATTAAGAACATGTCGGATCTCCAGAATATGTTTATCAAAAGAAGTACTTTTGAGTAAAATATCATCCACGTAGGCCAAGGTTCCCCTTTCAAATGCATCAGGCATAACTTTATGCATGAATACAGCAAATTCATGACCAGAATTTATATAACCAAAAGGCATCCGGGTCCAAGTATACTGCTGTTTTCCAAATGTAAAGGCCAACTTGTATTGGTCCTCCTTGTGTACCGGAATAGTCCAGTATCCCTGGGCACAATCTAAGGCAGTGAATATTTTGGATCCTTGCATTTGTACCAAGTATTGGTCTATGTAGGGTACAGGCCATCCAGACATATACACACGTTTATTTAGCTGTCTTAAATCAGCACACAAACGCCATTGACCATTAGGTTTCAGAATTCCTAGGATGGGGTTATTATACGAACTGTGTACTGAACGGATAATGCCACGGTCCTTTAAATTCCGAATGATATCCTGTAGCGCATCATAGGACGCTAAAGGTAGTCTATATTGCTTGATACATACGGGTGGTAGATCGGGATCAGTCTGGATCCTAGCGACATGAAGATTAGTAAAACCACAATCATAAGAATCTTTGGCAAAGATCTCTTGGAACTCCATTAGAATTTCCCTTAACTGTTGACGTTCACTGTCATTAGCGCAAGCATCAGCCATGGATATCTGTTCTTCCACCCTTTCCTGAAATCCAGGAAAAACTTCAGGTTGACCTATTTCAAAGGATTCCTCAAGTTTAGAGGTTAGATCCTCTCCAGGTGGATTAATTTTCTTTTGGTCATGATATTCTTGTTCATCAATTAGGTGGTCAAAGACGATGGAGGATTCTTCAATCCTGCACGAACCTTCACCTATACTGAAAGGATAAACAGATTGGATAGTAAATAAACCTTCTGGAATAGAATTAAACGTTTGTTCCACTATTTGTTCTTCTGTCAAGTATTCTTCAGGAATGAGACCTATAACATAATTTTGAAATCCAAAAGTATAATATTCTGAATCCAATGCCAAACCTACAACAGTACCTTTGGATAAGGTAATATTATGAGGTGTGATGTTGTTTATAACAACATAAATAGGGTTTCCATGAATATTTACCATTGGTGTGGGTGTTACCATGATACCTAGCTGCTGCATCCGGTTGGATAAACAGATAAATGCATTAGGATTTCTCAATCTCTGGCCTTTCTTAACCTGTATGGGTAGAAGAAAGTTACTGCTCCCTTGTGGAATGGTTACATCTTCAGGAATTTGAACACTGACTGCATATGGCAATAACTGTGCCGATTTCAGTGCTTCATCTTCATCCTGAAATTCACAAGGATCGCCTTTTAACCTGGTCCAAAGATTAGAATTAATCAGATCCAGATTGATAGCAAAGCGATGTATAATATCATTGCCCACATAAATCTGGTAACGAGGTTCGTCCAGCACCAGAAACAAATGTTTGGCTGTCTTATTTCCGATAGAAATGGATAATAAACATTTTGCAATAATATTATGGCTATCCGATTCGCCGTCCAGATTATGGATCCACCTGTCTTGGGGAGAAAGATACCGGATCACTTTAGGATTAGCGATCTGCTTTAACAGACTCTTGCTAATATAGCTGTTTTCGATCTCCAAGTTCAGCTTGGCATTCTTACTTCTCCCTAGATCATTCACTTGAACAGAAAAAAATAAATTGTTATTAACCCTTTCAATTTTGTCAAGGAATTGAACATGACCTGCTGATTCCACAGATTCCACATAATTCCTGTGAAGAGAAATGGTTAAAACATCGCCTTCCAGAGAGACATTTCGGATCCTCTCCGGTTGAACTTTTATGGAATGATCATCTGCAGGGGAAATAAAATCATTAACCTGCAAAACAGTAACATCAGATGACTGACTATTCCTAAAATGAATTTCAATAGAGTCTGGTCTTTCCTCAATCACATGGCAATTACGCCTGGATTGCTGATGAGACTTATCATATGGAATGGGTACTTTGGTTTGTGACCATACAATCCCATTCACGCAATCTATGATTACATTAAGTCTTCTGAGTATATCTATACCCAGAATCAATCGGTCATAGGGGAGATTTACCACTATTACCGGGTGTCTCAAGGTCTTATTACCTATGGTAAATTTTAACCAGGTAGAACCTAAGACATGAAGGGAATTACCTCCAACACTCAGTAGAGTATTTGGAAAGTCTCTTAGCTTCGGCCTTTCTGCTGCTAAGTCCATTACCTTCTGAAAGTACACATTTGACAATATAGTTGCCTGTGACCCAGTGTCAATTAACCCCATGAAGGGTTGTGGCAATGAATCCTGTACATTTACAGAAACATAATATCTTCCTTCATATTCTTCTAGTTCACATAAGAACTTAGAATGTGTCAGCATATCACTTGTCTTCCATATGTTACCTGTCACGGCAGTAGTTCCAACCTGTACTGATGTGTGCACACTCTTACCCACTAGTTCTTCCTTCTCAGGAATGTCTTTAGCATTCAAGCTGTTACTAGCGGTCGGCATCTCATCGGTTAACTCCTTCAGAGCCGGTTCCTGGGAACTAGGTGCTTTTAAAGACAAGTTAGCTTGTGGACTCATTTGGTCTGGCTGCAATATAGAAGAAAAAGTTACAGACACGTCCCCCCTAGCCAAAAGTGGAGGGACCACGTAGGTTTTACCATCATTATTAACACAATCATCTGATAGATGATGAGGATCTGGAAGTAAAACAGGGTTAGGAATTATATCATCTGATAACCATCCCTGCATTGCCACATCGGCTTTAACTTCGTTATGATCTATTGCGGGGGAGCTGGCATAGTGACAGGACCTGCCCCTAAAAAAGGATTGGTGGTCGCTGTAGCCACAGTTTGACTTAATTTAGTCATTTGCTCCGTTAACAATTTGATTTGGTCACTCATTTGATTTACATGATGACGTAAATTGTTTTTCCCATTCCTGTACTGCCTGTTAGGGTTGGAGTTATTTGGCTGAGGCTGTTGGGAGTTATCAGACTCAGACTGACTGGATCTGTCCCTATTAGTCCTGTAAAATTTCCTCCTTGCCTGAGGGTTTTTCTTCCACTGGGAATTACCCTTCCTCCACTGTGGATTCTTTTTGGCAGTAGGACTTTTTCCTTTGTTATCCTGGGATTCCACATTAGGAGTTTTAGGCCTGACAACAGGTGAGGCTGTAGCCGATTCCTGTTTCTGAGGTTTTGGGGATTTAACCACCTCAGCATAGCTTCTCTTTTTCTGTGATTCTAATCCCAGATGGACTTGGGTTTCTGCCACCTCTTGTCCATGAAATTTCTGACTCTTTTTATCAGGCAAATCATCATTGGCATGCAATACTGTATACAGTGTCATGCATTCATTAACAAGCCAGTCTAACGAACAATCGCTATCATAATCTCTAGCAAGATTTGTCCGAATTGGAGAAGGCATTGCATAGAAGAAAAGATCACGGAATTCTCGAGAATCATATCTGGGCTTACGTTCTGTAAGAGAATAAGCGTTCTTTAGAACAGTTAAAAACTCTCTAGGACTTTGGTGAGGCCTACATTTCAGATTATACACAGCCTTTTTAGCGGCTGAGACAGTTTTATACTGTCCAAACTCAATCTTAATCTCATATTTCATTTTAGACCAAGATAGGGTTCGCATACTTTGTAAACCTTCAAAGTAATGTCTGTGATGACTTGAGAAAGTCCACGACACATAGTGCTTCTTATGGATATCATCATCCATTCCCAAAAACTGCATTGCCCTTTCAAATGATTCTAAATGGTCAGCAATATTAGCTGCGCCTTTTTTAGAAAATTCAGCAACAGTCTCCTTAAGGAATTTAATTACCTTAGGGGCATCATAGACAGGTACGGGTAATTTCTTAGTACCCTTTACTGCTCCTTTAAAGTTACGGGAGCGCCCGTCTGATCTGTGTGTTCTGGCCGTATTGGCACCTTGTAACATCACAGAGGGTTCACCTGAAACATGACCTTCTGAATAAACGGAAGATTCACCATCACTTTCATCACTCTCCTGATTTTCATCAGAATCAGAGGAATCGCGTGTATCAGAACATTTAACCTTATGATTCCACTGTGATTGGACAGAAGCCACCTGATTAACCTGTTCTTGTAGAGTTTGTAATTGCTTACTACAACTCAGAACAGCAGACTCTATTACGGTGGTGTGGGTTTTAACCCCTTCATCACCTTCACCAAACAAAGATAGCTTAGGCATTTGCACACTATCCTGGTTAGACAATTTGGCTTGGAGTTCTCGTATCTCCCCACGACAATTAACAAGATCATACTGACAATCAGTTACCCTGCTCTTAGCATCAAGGTACTGGCCATGAAGTGCCAAATGCTTATCAGTTAAATCATCAAACTTTAGTCTCAACTGTTTGTACTCTGCCTGGGTATCATTTAACTGATCCAGGGCTGCTTTAGAAGCATTCACCTCTTTCTGGAGACTAGACACTTCTTTTTCTCTAGTTTCACGATCTCGCAACAACCGAGAAGCCAATGCAAAGAAATAGGGCCAGGATGATAAGATTAACCCTTCTCTCTCCTTTAAATCAGATGTTTGAACAATAGCATTCAAATTTCCAACCAAGGGTGATCCTTCAGACCATTCATTTATTAGGGTCATTTGTACATCATCCTTAAGGGATTGGAGCCACTCTCCATAAGTCTCTTTGATTTTCATATTTTTATGATAACCTCTCATAATATCCTGTTTAATGTTATTAACATGTACCAGCATTTGTGCTTTGTACATCGAAACATCTTCATCAGAAGTGGCACTCGATTTGCTAGATACAGACATGTTTTATGCACTGATCAGTATGCAATACACAGTACCAGAAATATACTATGTGAAACAACCGAAAATGACAACAACTACCGTATATCAATAATTTGAATTATTCTTTTACGTGAAATATCTCAGCAGTGCCTCCAAGTATGTTAGGGATATTAATGAGACAAAATCGGCAAAACCAATATTTTATCACACACGTAAAATAACGACGCTACCAATTATTGCGGTACCACATCCACAATATTAATTTAAGGAGATACCCTATATTTTATCTCCGATCCTAAATCCTTTCAGATCGCCGAAAATTATAATTCAAATTAGATAGATATTATCACGATAGTCAATAAAAATATTATTTATTGTGAAGGCAATTTATAAAATCGATATATAAGTCACACAGTGCAGAATATAAAATACAAAGTTCTTAAACATGTCAAATTGCAGTATATCCAAATACGGTATATTATCGAAAGTTATCAATATGAATGAACACTTTATGAGTCTAACACACACAATTAATTTCCAGTCCACTCAGCAACCAAAAATGATAATCAGGGCGGTAATAAAAAGATCACTAACTCTATTATATTAGTTTAACTAATATGACAATTAAAATAATTTAATAATGTCTAAGAGTGTTTAGTGAAATTCCCAATAGATGCAAATAATGTCAAACTTCATCTACAGGTAAAAATACCTTTTCATTATTGTCATTATCACGGGTTATAAGCTGCAGTCTCACAAGCCGTCATATACAATAATGCAATATACTATTTCCCAGAAACAGGGAATTCTATACGAAGAAGACAAAATTCACCTCTATTTAGAATAATAAAACAATTATATTTACCACCACTTGTTGCTGTTGTCCAACTGGTCCTTGTAGAAGTTAATCCAGGTTCAGTGGCAAGAAATTAAGTGGAAAGAAATATAACTTACTAAAAGTTATATAGGTTGGGACTCAAAGTAATTCTAAGAGTGAGATTATGGTGCCAGGATTTTGAGATTCCAATTCTTTGGGGTAAATTAAATGAATTGAGTCCGTCAGGGTCTGTCTGTTTCAGGGTGCGTTTTTCAGGTCAGCCTTTTAGGTTCCGTTTTTTTTAAGGTCAGACCCCAAATTATTAAAGACATAAGCTTTTAAAGACATAGCTTATTATCATAGCCTCCACCTCTTGATTGGAATTATCCAATCATAACGGTGGGTTTTACCCATTATAATTAGGACTTCTACTCATATTTACATCCTTGTAATTTCTTGATTTACCAGCGAGAGACGCTCTGATCTAAGAAATAACTTAAGACCATTACATATGTGTTAGGAATTCATTCATGGTCACCCTTATCTTTAGATGTTACCTCCTCGATAGTAAATCAGGTCTTTGTAGTCACCCATATCTCCAGATGTTGCCTCCTAGGTAGTAAATTAGGTTTTGGTGGTCTTACGACGTATCCCCCATTCCAATTTACATTCCTAAGGATATGTAGTGTCTACTCCTTAACTTTCTCATGGAAGATAACATTAATTGGATCATATATACGCTGAAACATCATTATACATGAATACTCCTTTGTTCTCAATTATAGAGGGAACAAGGACAAAAAGAAATAATCACTACATGATTAAATAAAATAAAATGGCTCTGACTCCATTTTGTGCTCATGTAAATACAGAATATATAGAATACATGTTTTCTAGCATAAAATATCTGACATAATCCCCCCTTTAGATTATGACAAAGCAAAATCCAGTTTGCTTTAGAATGATCTAAACAAGCGTCAGATGCATATTAACGACTTCAAATCATGTTGTCCGACATGGGACTTGCAGGGGTATAATGCACAGATTGGAACACCTTTGCTCCTGTAAGAGAAGTCATTAATGAAAACTTTCTGTATCGACATTCACTTTAGTAATCATGTTACGAACGATGTCTCTGACACGAAAAATAAAGAAATGTGTCCTCTGGTTAAATCAGTCATTCCAGATTGCACTTCGTCCAAAAATGAAGTTGTGTGGAATATTATCGGGTCGTGCATAAACAAAAGTTCACGTTTGAATTGTTCATGACTTTGGTGTAAATTAATGGAGTGAGAGATTAATTTAGAATGCATATTCGTGGTTACAATGGTATCATTTACCATAACCATTAAATCGACTAAATACTCTCGTTGTCGTTCCATTTCCCGATGAATAGCATTGATTTCTCCTTTTAAGCCTCGAATTTCGTTCTCCAAAGTTTGAACAGAAACAGAGTTTGCGGCAGACATACCGGTTGCAACGACTGCACCTATGGCTGTACATACCAAGGCGACAATTAAGGCAACAAGGAATCTTTTAGCTCGATGATTCATTGGAGCTCGATACAAACGGCTTCCTGGCTTGTTCCAAAATTTCTTGAACGCGTCTTTGTGCTCTTTCAAGATGCATCTGGTACCAGGCCTTTAATTCAGGGAGCTGCATTGATGAAACGTTGTACTGTTTTTCGATGGAGATCTTCGGGTCTAAGCTGACAAACACACGTTGTGTTAGGATCCTCTTTTCTGTAAGGATGAATCCAGGAGTCTCTTGGATCATGATGCCAGAGGATGGTCCAGGCTCTGCGATCGGTTCCATCCGCATCTCGTGACACAGGAGTAATACGATCCAGACGATCGCCACATCCTTCTTGGACATCTTTCAGGACTTGAATCCTTGTCTTAATATTCCAAAAGAAGAATAGTATGAGTATACGTACTTGTAATATCACTTGACATTAAAACATAGCTATCCAATCTATCTATCGATATGGATATAGTTGCTGGATGGTATGGAAATTAATAATATGGATATACATTATCACATAACATAACACATCTGTCAAGTTGTATACGATACCACATTGTTGATTTGGATCTTCTGATTCCACACAGGTGTTCAGTCTTCTATTTCCGAATCATTATCTATAATTCTTAACTGAGATCTAGGATGACAAACACGCAATTGGTTAATGTGAACCCATTTTTCAACAAAATCACCATCTTTAGGAATCTTGATCTTATAAGCTACTGGTGAAATCTTGTCAATTATGACATATGGACCCTTCCAAGAAGGTAGAAACTTCTTTTCCTTCACTTGGTTTCGTGCAAAGTTATACAGATAAACTTGGTCGGAGATTTCATATTCTTTCTTAGTAGTCTTCAGATCATAATAGGTTTTAGCACTGATTGCTGCTTTTCCTAGATTCTTTTGTGCGAAAGCAAATGCATGTTGAAGATGTTTACGTAGATTTTCAACATACTGATGGGTTGTTGCAGCGTTGATCAAATTATGATCAGATGTACGATATAGCAAATGTTGTGGTAAAACCATCTTCCTGCCTGTCATCAGTTCAAAAGGTGACATCTTAGTAGCAGTACTAGGTGTAGCTCTAATAGCCATTAGAACCAAAGGCAATTTAACATCCCAGTCCTTGCCAGATTCTTTCACATACTTCTTGAGTATATTTACTATGGACTGGTTATAACGCTCTACCCCTCCGCTAGAAGCTGCACGGTAGGCGATATGTAATTTGCGTTTCACACCTAGGATTTTCCACATTTTTGTCATCACTTCGCTTGTGAAATGACTTCCACGATCTGACTCGATTCTCTGAGGGAGGCCAAATCTGGAAAATACATGATTGATTAGTAATGCTGCACACACAGAACTAGTGTTCTCTCTGCATGGGATACATTCTACCCATTTGGTGAACATACATGTAACAGTTAACATATACTTGTTACCTCTTGAGGATCTAGTTACAGGTCCTATGAAATCGACTTGTATGTCAGACCAAGGTAGAGACATTCCTCGTTTCTGAAGTGGTGCACGATGAGTTGGAGCATGAGGTTGGAATTGCGGACAAATCAAACATCCTCGACAATAAGTTTGCACATCTCTTAGCATATGTGGCCAATAGGCATAATCACGCAATATTTCGTAGGTGATCTTATCCCCACGATGACCAGATGTAGGTGCATCATGTGCGTGTTGCAACATTAAACCTCTGAAGGTGGTAGGAACTACCCATTGTTGTATGCCATGTTTGGATGTTCTGATCAGCAATCCATCCATCAAGTTGAATTGGACTTTATATCTCATCAAGATTCGCAAGTCTTCATTATTCTTACAATCATCATCAGTGATAGGATTGGCAATAGGATCTTTTATATATTCATAAAATCGACCAATTACGGGATCGTTCTTTTGACTAGTGATCAGATCCTCATTGGGAAATTCTTGACTCCATTGTGCAGTATTAAGGTCCACTTCATTTCTAGCTTGCTGTCTAGTTATGGCTTCAATCTGAATTGATCCAATGAGATCATCAATGTTAAAAAGTTCTCCATTGATGGCTGCCTGTTTTGCTAATGAATCGGCCAAATCATTACCTTCTTTATCGATACTTTGTATCTTAGAATGACCTTTGGTTTTCTTCCAGTAAATGGTCAAACCATATTTGATTACCAATTCATCAATCTTACAAAACAGCTTACCATGTTTCACAGGTTTATTATTACTTCTCAGCATTTGGTTACGTTTCCAGCTAGGCAGATACTCGACAAAGCTATTGCGCACGTAGTTAGAATCCGTTATGATAACAAATTCTTTAACACCATATTCAATTGCCATTTGAATGGTCTTATATACGGCACAAAGTTCAGCTATCTGACTGCTTTTAGGACCAATGCTGTATCCTACAGATATATTTGGATAATCACCTGTCCAGGTGATTCCAATACCTGCAACCAATTTCCGTTCATTATCAATGGTGGTATGATATGAACAACCATCTATGTATACACATGATAGTGGTCGACAATATTCCTCGTCATAAGCTTTATAAGGAGAAAGTAATTGTTCCTCTAGGAAATCATCTCCAGTAGAGTTATCATCCAGAGGTAGAGCAACACAATCATGTAGATCTGCTAGTCCTTGGGCAACTACATTCTTCTTGTTTTGATTATAACGGACTTCTAACGGCCATCCCTGTAAGAATAAAGTCCATGCAGTAATTCTACTGTTAGAAAGATTACCGTCTCGTATCCTGTCGCTCTGCAAATATTGTAGAGGTTGGTGAGCAGTTTCTACAATAATCTTCTCGCCGTGGATATAGCTCCGAAAATTCTGTAATGCCCATACCGTAGACAATAAAGCTTTCTCACAGTTGTTGAATTTCATTTCAACAGGTGACAAGGTTTTGCTTGCATATGCGATGACCTTGTTCAGATTGTCCTGTTTTTGATACAAAACCGCACTTAGGCTTAAGTTAGTAAATCCTGTTTCCAGATAGAAAGGCTTACCTCCCTCCGGATATGCCAAACAGGGTGCCTGAGTGAGTTTTCTCCTCAGCTCAGCTATGGCTTTGTCCTGGGCTTTCCCCCAGTTCCATTTCACATCTTTCTTAAGCAGCTGTAAAAGAGGTTTTGTTATTTCTGCATAGTTATCAATAAACTTACGGGAATAATTAATCATTCCTAAGAACGATCTTAATTCTTTGACATTAGTAGGAGTTTTGGCATTCAGAACAGCTTCAACTTTCTTCTTCTGTGGACTTAACCCTTCAGAAGTTACCTCGTGTCCAAGGAAGTTGACTTTGGTGCGACACCATTGGGCTTTCTGTAATGAGAGTTTAACTCCTGCCTCTCTTAATTGATTAAGAACATGTCGGATCTCCAGAATATGTTTATCAAAAGAAGTACTTTTGAGTAAAATATCATCCACGTAGGCCAAGGTTCCCCTTTCAAATGCATCAGGCATAACTTTATGCATGAATACAGCAAATTCATGACCAGAATTTATATAACCAAAAGGCATCCGGGTCCAAGTATACTGCTGTTTTCCAAATGTAAAGGCCAACTTGTATTGGTCCTCCTTGTGTACCGGAATAGTCCAGTATCCCTGGGCACAATCTAAGGCAGTGAATATTTTGGATCCTTGCATTTGTACCAAGTATTGGTCTATGTAGGGTACAGGCCATCCAGACATATACACACGTTTATTTAGCTGTCTTAAATCAGCACACAAACGCCATTGACCATTAGGTTTCAGAATTCCTAGGATGGGGTTATTATACGAACTGTGTACTGAACGGATAATGCCACGGTCCTTTAAATTCCGAATGATATCCTGTAGCGCATCATAGGACGCTAAAGGTAGTCTATATTGCTTGATACATACGGGTGGTAGATCGGGATCAGTCTGGATCCTAGCGACATGAAGATTAGTAAAACCACAATCATAAGAATCTTTGGCAAAGATCTCTTGGAACTCCATTAGAATTTCCCTTAACTGTTGACGTTCACTGTCATTAGCGCAAGCATCAGCCATGGATATCTGTTCTTCCACCCTTTCCTGAAATCCAGGAAAAACTTCAGGTTGACCTATTTCAAAGGATTCCTCAAGTTTAGAGGTTAGATCCTCTCCAGGTGGATTAATTTTCTTTTGGTCATGATATTCTTGTTCATCAATTAGGTGGTCAAAGACGATGGAGGATTCTTCAATCCTGCACGAACCTTCACCTATACTGAAAGGATAAACAGATTGGATAGTAAATAAACCTTCTGGAATAGAATTAAACGTTTGTTCCACTATTTGTTCTTCTGTCAAGTATTCTTCAGGAATGAGACCTATAACATAATTTTGAAATCCAAAAGTATAATATTCTGAATCCAATGCCAAACCTACAACAGTACCTTTGGATAAGGTAATATTATGAGGTGTGATGTTGTTTATAACAACATAAATAGGGTTTCCATGAATATTTACCATTGGTGTGGGTGTTACCATGATACCTAGCTGCTGCATCCGGTTGGATAAACAGATAAATGCATTAGGATTTCTCAATCTCTGGCCTTTCTTAACCTGTATGGGTAGAAGAAAGTTACTGCTCCCTTGTGGAATGGTTACATCTTCAGGAATTTGAACACTGACTGCATATGGCAATAACTGTGCCGATTTCAGTGCTTCATCTTCATCCTGAAATTCACAAGGATCGCCTTTTAACCTGGTCCAAAGATTAGAATTAATCAGATCCAGATTGATAGCAAAGCGATGTATAATATCATTGCCCACATAAATCTGGTAACGAGGTTCGTCCAGCACCAGAAACAAATGTTTGGCTGTCTTATTTCCGATAGAAATGGATAATAAACATTTTGCAATAATATTATGGCTATCCGATTCGCCGTCCAGATTATGGATCCACCTGTCTTGGGGAGAAAGATACCGGATCACTTTAGGATTAGCGATCTGCTTTAACAGACTCTTGCTAATATAGCTGTTTTCGATCTCCAAGTTCAGCTTGGCATTCTTACTTCTCCCTAGATCATTCACTTGAACAGAAAAAAATAAATTGTTATTAACCCTTTCAATTTTGTCAAGGAATTGAACATGACCTGCTGATTCCACAGATTCCACATAATTCCTGTGAAGAGAAATGGTTAAAACATCGCCTTCCAGAGAGACATTTCGGATCCTCTCCGGTTGAACTTTTATGGAATGATCATCTGCAGGGGAAATAAAATCATTAACCTGCAAAACAGTAACATCAGATGACTGACTATTCCTAAAATGAATTTCAATAGAGTCTGGTCTTTCCTCAATCACATGGCAATTACGCCTGGATTGCTGATGAGACTTATCATATGGAATGGGTACTTTGGTTTGTGACCATACAATCCCATTCACGCAATCTATGATTACATTAAGTCTTCTGAGTATATCTATACCCAGAATCAATCGGTCATAGGGGAGATTTACCACTATTACCGGGTGTCTCAAGGTCTTATTACCTATGGTAAATTTTAACCAGGTAGAACCTAAGACATGAAGGGAATTACCTCCAACACTCAGTAGAGTATTTGGAAAGTCTCTTAGCTTCGGCCTTTCTGCTGCTAAGTCCATTACCTTCTGAAAGTACACATTTGACAATATAGTTGCCTGTGACCCAGTGTCAATTAACCCCATGAAGGGTTGTGGCAATGAATCCTGTACATTTACAGAAACATAATATCTTCCTTCATATTCTTCTAGTTCACATAAGAACTTAGAATGTGTCAGCATATCACTTGTCTTCCATATGTTACCTGTCACGGCAGTAGTTCCAACCTGTACTGATGTGTGCACACTCTTACCCACTAGTTCTTCCTTCTCAGGAATGTCTTTAGCATTCAAGCTGTTACTAGCGGTCGGCATCTCATCGGTTAACTCCTTCAGAGCCGGTTCCTGGGAACTAGGTGCTTTTAAAGACAAGTTAGCTTGTGGACTCATTTGGTCTGGCTGCAATATAGAAGAAAAAGTTACAGACACGTCCCCCCTAGCCAAAAGTGGAGGGACCACGTAGGTTTTACCATCATTATTAACACAATCATCTGATAGATGATGAGGATCTGGAAGTAAAACAGGGTTAGGAATTATATCATCTGATAACCATCCCTGCATTGCCACATCGGCTTTAACTTCGTTATGATCTATTGCGGGGGAGCTGGCATAGTGACAGGACCTGCCCCTAAAAAAGGATTGGTGGTCGCTGTAGCCACAGTTTGACTTAATTTAGTCATTTGCTCCGTTAACAATTTGATTTGGTCACTCATTTGATTTACATGATGACGTAAATTGTTTTTCCCATTCCTGTACTGCCTGTTAGGGTTGGAGTTATTTGGCTGAGGCTGTTGGGAGTTATCAGACTCAGACTGACTGGATCTGTCCCTATTAGTCCTGTAAAATTTCCTCCTTGCCTGAGGGTTTTTCTTCCACTGGGAATTACCCTTCCTCCACTGTGGATTCTTTTTGGCAGTAGGACTTTTTCCTTTGTTATCCTGGGATTCCACATTAGGAGTTTTAGGCCTGACAACAGGTGAGGCTGTAGCCGATTCCTGTTTCTGAGGTTTTGGGGATTTAACCACCTCAGCATAGCTTCTCTTTTTCTGTGATTCTAATCCCAGATGGACTTGGGTTTCTGCCACCTCTTGTCCATGAAATTTCTGACTCTTTTTATCAGGCAAATCATCATTGGCATGCAATACTGTATACAGTGTCATGCATTCATTAACAAGCCAGTCTAACGAACAATCGCTATCATAATCTCTAGCAAGATTTGTCCGAATTGGAGAAGGCATTGCATAGAAGAAAAGATCACGGAATTCTCGAGAATCATATCTGGGCTTACGTTCTGTAAGAGAATAAGCGTTCTTTAGAACAGTTAAAAACTCTCTAGGACTTTGGTGAGGCCTACATTTCAGATTATACACAGCCTTTTTAGCGGCTGAGACAGTTTTATACTGTCCAAACTCAATCTTAATCTCATATTTCATTTTAGACCAAGATAGGGTTCGCATACTTTGTAAACCTTCAAAGTAATGTCTGTGATGACTTGAGAAAGTCCACGACACATAGTGCTTCTTATGGATATCATCATCCATTCCCAAAAACTGCATTGCCCTTTCAAATGATTCTAAATGGTCAGCAATATTAGCTGCGCCTTTTTTAGAAAATTCAGCAACAGTCTCCTTAAGGAATTTAATTACCTTAGGGGCATCATAGACAGGTACGGGTAATTTCTTAGTACCCTTTACTGCTCCTTTAAAGTTACGGGAGCGCCCGTCTGATCTGTGTGTTCTGGCCGTATTGGCACCTTGTAACATCACAGAGGGTTCACCTGAAACATGACCTTCTGAATAAACGGAAGATTCACCATCACTTTCATCACTCTCCTGATTTTCATCAGAATCAGAGGAATCGCGTGTATCAGAACATTTAACCTTATGATTCCACTGTGATTGGACAGAAGCCACCTGATTAACCTGTTCTTGTAGAGTTTGTAATTGCTTACTACAACTCAGAACAGCAGACTCTATTACGGTGGTGTGGGTTTTAACCCCTTCATCACCTTCACCAAACAAAGATAGCTTAGGCATTTGCACACTATCCTGGTTAGACAATTTGGCTTGGAGTTCTCGTATCTCCCCACGACAATTAACAAGATCATACTGACAATCAGTTACCCTGCTCTTAGCATCAAGGTACTGGCCATGAAGTGCCAAATGCTTATCAGTTAAATCATCAAACTTTAGTCTCAACTGTTTGTACTCTGCCTGGGTATCATTTAACTGATCCAGGGCTGCTTTAGAAGCATTCACCTCTTTCTGGAGACTAGACACTTCTTTTTCTCTAGTTTCACGATCTCGCAACAACCGAGAAGCCAATGCAAAGAAATAGGGCCAGGATGATAAGATTAACCCTTCTCTCTCCTTTAAATCAGATGTTTGAACAATAGCATTCAAATTTCCAACCAAGGGTGATCCTTCAGACCATTCATTTATTAGGGTCATTTGTACATCATCCTTAAGGGATTGGAGCCACTCTCCATAAGTCTCTTTGATTTTCATATTTTTATGATAACCTCTCATAATATCCTGTTTAATGTTATTAACATGTACCAGCATTTGTGCTTTGTACATCGAAACATCTTCATCAGAAGTGGCACTCGATTTGCTAGATACAGACATGTTTTATGCACTGATCAGTATGCAATACACAGTACCAGAAATATACTATGTGAAACAACCGAAAATGACAACAACTACCGTATATCAATAATTTGAATTATTCTTTTACGTGAAATATCTCAGCAGTGCCTCCAAGTATGTTAGGGATATTAATGAGACAAAATCGGCAAAACCAATATTTTATCACACACGTAAAATAACGACGCTACCAATTATTGCGGTACCACATCCACAATATTAATTTAAGGAGATACCCTATATTTTATCTCCGATCCTAAATCCTTTCAGATCGCCGAAAATTATAATTCAAATTAGATAGATATTATCACGATAGTCAATAAAAATATTATTTATTGTGAAGGCAATTTATAAAATCGATATATAAGTCACACAGTGCAGAATATAAAATACAAAGTTCTTAAACATGTCAAATTGCAGTATATCCAAATACGGTATATTATCGAAAGTTATCAATATGAATGAACACTTTATGAGTCTAACACACACAATTAATTTCCAGTCCACTCAGCAACCAAAAATGATAATCAGGGCGGTAATAAAAAGATCACTAACTCTATTATATTAGTTTAACTAATATGACAATTAAAATAATTTAATAATGTCTAAGAGTGTTTAGTGAAATTCCCAATAGATGCAAATAATGTCAAACTTCATCTACAGGTAAAAATACCTTTTCATTATTGTCATTATCACGGGTTATAAGCTGCAGTCTCACAAGCCGTCATATACAATAATGCAATATACTATTTCCCAGAAACAGGGAATTCTATACGAAGAAGACAAAATTCACCTCTATTTAGAATAATAAAACAATTATATTTACCACCACTTGTTGCTGTTGTCCAACTGGTCCTTGTAGAAGTTAATCCAGGTTCAGTGGCAAGAAATTAAGTGGAAAGAAATATAACTTACTAAAAGTTATATAGGTTGGGACTCAAAGTAATTCTAAGAGTGAGATTATGGTGCCAGGATTTTGAGATTCCAATTCTTTGGGGTAAATTAAATGAATTGAGTCCGTCAGGGTCTGTCTGTTTCAGGGTGCGTTTTTCAGGTCAGCCTTTTAGGTTCCGTTTTTTTTAAGGTCAGACCCCAAATTATTAAAGACATAAGCTTTTAAAGACATAGCTTATTATCATAGCCTCCACCTCTTGATTGGAATTATCCAATCATAACGGTGGGTTTTACCCATTATAATTAGGACTTCTACTCATATTTACATCCTTGTAATTTCTTGATTTACCAGCGAGAGACGCTCTGATCTAAGAAATAACTTAAGACCATTACATATGTGTTAGGAATTCATTCATGGTCACCCTTATCTTTAGATGTTACCTCCTCGATAGTAAATCAGGTCTTTGTAGTCACCCATATCTCCAGATGTTGCCTCCTAGGTAGTAAATTAGGTTTTGGTGGTCTTACGACGTATCCCCCATTCCAATTTACATTCCTAAGGATATGTAGTGTCTACTCCTTAACTTTCTCATGGAAGATAACATTAATTGGATCATATATACGCTGAAACATCATTATACATGAATACTCCTTTGTTCTCAATTATAGAGGGAACAAGGACAAAAAGAAATAATCACTACATGATTAAATAAAATAAAATGGCTCTGACTCCATTTTGTGCTCATGTAAATACAGAATATATAGAATACATGTTTTCTAGCATAAAATATCTGACAGGTCACAACCACCACTTTCAAAGATTTTGCCTCATCCTTGAACAAGTCTCCTGAGAACTGCAGGTACTGCATTCAACCATGCAAGTCAATAGAATTGAAAAAAAAATTAAAGAAAACAAATTAAATAATAAATAAATAAATTTGGTAACATGTAAAAATAATTCCCCACTGATGTCACCATCAGGGGAACCTTTCAGTTCAAACAAAATGTAAAAAAATAATATATATATATATATATATATATATATGTAAAAGAGGGAAGCCGTATTAGTCCAGTGAGAAATGCAGAAATACCTCTCTGCATTTCTCACCTCCAGACCTATTATTTACGACACCCCACTCAACCCCCCCTTCTCTTATACCATCACTTGTTTTAAGTTGTAACCTCTATCATGTTGATTAGTATTGCTTCGGACCTGATGAAGGGAGGATAACTCTCGAAAGCTTGTCTTTTTAATATTATGTTAGTCCAATAAAAAAGGTATCACCGCATACTCTGCAATACTCAATTTTTTGACATTATATATATATATATATATATATATAAAGTTTATTTTTATGAGCAAGTCCTAAAATTAGCGCTATATCTTCAGAAAAATTCTCCCATGGAAAGAGTTAAAATACTGGCACGTTAAATACCCATGGGGAGTCTAGTTTGAAAATGTAATGATTTCATGGGGCAAATTGAGCGGCAAATTCATACCTGAAGTACAATGCGTGTGAAAAAAACACAAAAATATACAACCACAAATTTTGACAAAGGCTGGTGGTAAAATTAGTGCATGGAAAGGGTTAAAATACTGCCATTTGAAATACCCTGGGGTGTCTAGTTTTCAAACATATATGGTGTAATGGGGAAAATTGAATTGGCCAGCTTCATCAATGTCACAAATAGCGCATGGGGACAGGATTACCAGATGTGGAAAAAATGTTTTTGAAATAGAAAAACGCTACTTGCACTTATAACCCTATAACATGCAAAAAAGAGCAAATAACATAAAACATTGGGTATTTCTAAACTCAGGACAAATAGTAGAATCTATTTAGCAGGTTTTTTCATTATTTTTTTAGACATGAGCAAAATATTTTTCAAGTAAATTTTTCACCATATTTTATACTTTTTTATAGTAAATTATATAATACAATCCATATAAAAACATCTAAAGAAATCCTTTCTTGTCCTGAAAAAATCCCAATATATATCTTACGTAGGTTCAGTAAATGAGAAAGAAGAAAATTACAGCTAAACACGAGCACCACAGAAATGTTAAATCAGCCATTGTCATGAAGGGGTTAAGGAAGGGATAAGGGAACATCTTATTAGCATTGAATTTCATACACTTACCTCTCCTCTTGGTAAACATTTTGCTGTGTGTAATAACGGCGATTTCAAATATTTTATATTTATAGGAATTGAATAGAAGCCCTGGAGACAATTAGTTAAAAGAGCTGCATGACTGGGGCAGTACAGCATGACCATGAAGGGGTTAATGTAATTAGCAGGGTTGTGGAGAGGATGTAAGGAAGGTGAAACAGAGGTCACCGGATTTGATAAAGGTATAAAAGATACATGAGTTGAGGATATAACATCTTCATTCAGTTAACTAGTTAAACTCGTTACTGAACAAGCCCGCCCGCCCTGTTTATTGGTGGGCGTGTTTCTTCTTGCGTCTTTGTCACAGCCTGGTATTGGCGGTGAAGGGGATACATAAGGTGTGTGTGGGGGGGGTCCGGCCTAGTAAATAGAATTGTTTTGTTGGTAATGGGGTCACTTCAACGGCTAGCCAGCAGGTGGTGGTACTTATTGGATTAGTACATTGGGCCCTCTGAGCTGGTGTTTGGCGGCTAAGGGGTTAAGAATAACATTTGGTGTAGGGCTGGTGCTTAGCCGTTGATGACAGGTTTGCCGGTCTTTCACCCATTTGTGGGATTATGAAAATATATTGATATTTATCCACTCATGTTAATATTTTTCTATTTCTTCTTCTTCTCAATCCAACAAAAAAGAGTCAGTGTTTTCTTAAATAAGAATAAAATATATGGAAAGGAAAATTGTACTTGCCTAAGTCATGGCTCACTAATCCCCCTAGAGGTGGTGATGTGATCACTCATCTCAATCAACGGGACGTATTTTGGATTTTCAGTTTGGCCGCTAAAAAATCCTTAAGACTAAATTCTCAGTACGCTGTATTGCTGTATCCCGGTTTTTTTTTTTTTTAGTAAAGGATTATTTGACTTATTTGCATATTTATTTATATAACAAACTAGATCAATTACTATCTACATCATAAGTAGGAGAGATATATTTTATATACTCTGATATATTTTGACTTGTATATTTTTTATTTAATGTTTTATTTATATATTTGATATTGTTTTCCCCTTCTAATTTTGAGTATATATATATATTTAATATTTCAGTGCCAGCCTTTGGTTATAGTTTTGCTTTTGTATTAGAGTGGGTGCTCCACATTTCAAGCTTGATCAACCTTGGTTAGAAACATATGGTCTGAGCTGGCATCTCATTCATTTTGCAGGCTCATCTTAGATTTTTTTTTTGTTGGTTCTACGTGCAACCGTGTGTAACAGCACACAACTTAGTGCGGGGTAGACACACATAACAAGGGGCTAGATTCCATTGTGTTAAGAAAACAAAATAGATAGAAGTTATCTAGAAATTGTCCAGTTTTTTTACACTTATAGATCGTAGATACGACACCCTGCAGTGCAACCACGTGCAATATACAATGTCAGCATTCTGACCCATTTTTAAGGTACATTTTGTATGTTAGAGGTCAACTGGTCAGTTGACCTCACAATAGATAGGATGACAACATGATGCCACTGCTTACCATTGTAGCAAGCAGCCATTGTACGCTTCCTGCTCCATCTACTAATGCCTGAATTTTCTAATTGTATTTTATATTATTTTGAGCTACCAATCAGCATCTGGAAAAACACAAGGTTTTCTTTTTGGCAGAAGTCTTCTCTGCGCTGTTAAACACATGAGACCTCCAGGTCTATGAAACATTTGGTTTGCATCATGGATCCACTCTTATTCAGGCGGGGGCTC
The DNA here is from genome assembly GCF_027358695.1 of Spea bombifrons. Classification (NCBI taxonomy): domain Eukaryota; kingdom Metazoa; phylum Chordata; class Amphibia; order Anura; family Pelobatidae; genus Spea; species Spea bombifrons. Next base: position 144,087,944 of record NC_071087.1, read on the forward strand.
TTTTAGAACCTGTAATTTTCTAGTGACTCAGAAATTGTCTTGGCACTATGGTACAAGTCACTGTACCCCACAGACCTTAAGAAAATGTGCCTCATACTCTTGCAACACACCATAAATACAGATAAAAAGATATGTATTGCTTTTTCAAGAGTTGAGATATTTTCATTAATGAAAGAAACCCACATAGACTATGAACAGAATGGGTTGTCTTCTGTATTTATAAATGAGATTGAATGTACCAGTACACAGTGTTATGCTAATCTCTATCTTGAATAGAAACTTGGAAGTCATCCAACATGAACGTATTGTTCATCCCTAACTCTCTTGCAGTAAGTTGCTAATCAATGCATCACACAACCTTGAAGAGAATAATTTCCAGAAATGCGCACATCAAGCACTTTATATATTAGTATAATTAGCTAATGGAAAAATCTTGTTAACTAAATTGTAAATATCAGATACAGGGTGCAGTTGGTGGGAAAGGCTTCAAGTGCCTTGAGATCATGGAAAACCTGGTGATGCAGGTCTGGTATCACGGAGTGGAATTGCACGATCCAGTAGAATATTCTGCATTACATTAACCCCCAAGACTTTGTCAATGTAAAGCAATATAAAGGGAAAGCAGTGCAGTTATCATGAAATGGAGAAAGACCCAGACTACCAGTTCAGGAAATTTAGGTAACAATTTACCCCACCTCTAAAGTAGGTATTTTATAAAGAATGCTATGAAGTATTGTCCATTATAATCCCATTGTATAATGTTTTATGAAAAACAAAGACATGCGTCCATCATGTTCAGCCTTTCCCATATCTGTTTATGTATTGCTGTTGATCCTAAAGAAGGCAAAAAACCCAGTTGTGGCTCTTTTCAATTTTGCACAAACTAGGGAAAAAAATCCTTCTTGAATGGCAGATCTCTCCTTGGATCAAGAAGCTGTTTCCCCATAATTAAAAAAAAACATAGAGATAGTAGAAGGCAAATAGGGCCTTTAAGAACATAAATCGATACAATAGTGCAACACTGTTAAAATTGAAAACATTAATAATTTATTAAAACTTTACTTGCAAGGAGAATGCATTTTTTAAACTGCATAAAATGTAACGTATAAGAAAAATTCTCCGCTCAGTTCAGGGATCTCAACACCTTCTCTCACAATGGAATAAAACACTGTGTCTTTATCTTCTACTAAAATTCTCTATGGTTGATGTTTTGAATTACTGGGAGGAACAAGAATATCACTGGACAGTGGATTAAAAGTAATTATAGGAAAGTACTATTATTAACAAGTGTTTTTTGTTTTCATTTCTAGTATACATGCATCTTTTATGTGTTGTTAAGATTGTTCGCGCAGACGTTCACCGGCAGCAGCCATGCGAGCAGAAACAACCTCCGCTGCCGGCACGTCTGCAAGATGTGCTTTAAAAATATCCCTTGCCGGGACTCCCCCTGTGGGAATTCCCGGCAAGGGACATTGTTAAACAACAATGCTGCCGGTGAACATCTGTGAGATGCGCTTAGACAATCTCCCGTGCTGGCACTCCCCCCGTGGGAAGTGCTGGCAGGGGAGGCTGTCTGAGCGTATCGGAGAGCAGGATACAGGTCCCCTGCACCGCTGCGGGGGATCTGTATCCTAACCCCGCTGCCTGCCTGCGCTAGACCCCGAATATAGGCCGCACCCCCACTTTAAAGACTTAAAGTGGGGGAAAAAAGTGCGGCCTATATTCGAGCCAATACGGTATATCATGTCACTGATTGTCAGCTTAAGCAGGAAAGGTGAGGTAAAACAACCTTTTGGGTGCTAGGAGAGTAAACAACCTGTGGGGAAGAAGTACCTTCTCATGGCCCATGCAGCACTAACAAACAAGCATTTATGTAAAGTGCTTGGAAAGGCACGCATATATATCTATTTATCATGCTTTCCCCCAGTTTGATACACACTTCACCCAGCAAACTGCATCAACCCCATTATGACTCCCTTTCTTCCTGGTATATCCACACTGCCACTGGACCATTTCTAAACCACTCCTTTTCATGCATTGATTTTATTTTTTGTCCACGATGCAACTGATCCACTTTTTAAACTGTCACTTAATGCTTTCTTCCCTACTACTACTAACCAAACTTAGGTGATGGGGGCATATGCCCACAAATGCCCATAATGCAACAAAGGGGTGGCACAAAAGCAAACAGAGTGCATTTGTAACTTTATAGATCTCTGGGCAAACGTCACATTAAGTACACCTGTTCAATTGCTTGTTAACACAAATAGCTAATCAGCCAATGACATGGCAGCAACCTAAAGGCATGTAGACGTGGTCAAGACAACGTGCTGAAGTTCAACCCGAGCTTTGAACGTGGCATGGTTGTTGGTGCCAGCCATGCTGGTCTGAGTATTTCAGAAAGTGCTGATCTACTGGAATTTTCACACACAACCATCTCTAGGGTTTACAGAGATTGGTCCGAAAAAGAGAAAATATCCAGTGAGCGGCAGTTGTGTGGACGAAAATGCCTTGTTGATATCAGAGGAGAATGAGCAGACTGGCTAAAGATGACAGAAAGACCACACCGGTGCCACTCCTGTCAGCTAAGAACAGGAAGCGGAGACTACAATTCGCACAGGCTGACCAAAATTGGACAATGAAGGACTGGAAGAACGTTGCCTGATCCGATGAGTCTCGATTCCAGCTGCGACATTCAGATGGCAGGGTCAGACTTGAGGGTAAACAACATGAAAGCATGGATCCATCCTGCCTCGTACCAACGGTTCAGGCTGATGGGGGTGGTGTAATGGTGTGGGGGACATTTTCTTGGCACACTTTGGGCCTCTTAGTACCAATTGAGCATTGTTTAAACACAACAGCCTACCTGAGTACTGTTGCTGACCATGTCCATCCCTTTATGATCACAGTGTACCCACCTTCTGATGGCTACATCCAGCAGGATAATGCACCATGTCACAAAGCTCACATCATCTCAAACTGGTTTCTTGAACATGACAATGAGTTCACTGGACTCCAATAGCCTCTATAGTCACCAGATCTCAATCCAATAGAGCAGCTTTGGGAGGTGATGGAGATTGGCATCATGGATGTGCAGCTGACAAATCTGCAGCAACTGCATGATGCCATTATGTCCATATAGACCAATATCTCTGAGGAATATTTCCACCACCATGTAGAAAGTATGCCATGAAGAATGAAGGCAGTCCAACCCGGTACTACCAAGGTGTACATAATAAAGGGCCAGTGAGTGTATGTGGTAGAGGTTAGCACAGACATGCATGGCATATGTATAAGGCTGTCTTGAATATAAGACATGGCCAAGGACCAATTCAAATTTGAGTCTTTACAGAAGTAATAATGGGTAAACCTCTTCCTTCTATATTCAGGGCACATTCAACCTAACCCTGTCCCTGTCCTACCTGCTCCTCTACAACCTTACACACATTTTTTGGAACCCAACTACTGCTTCTCTTTTGCCCACTGAAATGTATGCTCTGTCTGCATCAGGCATAGAGTCATACTGGAACCCTTATATCTATCTTAACTACAATATTTTTAAAACTTCCTACTGAGTAGGTTTTCTTTGGTCTTGTCTTCCACTTTACATATTAAAGTGGCTGACTCATGTAATTGAAGATCAGAAAATTTAAATTCGTAATTAAATAAAGAAGCAGAAACAGCAGTGCCAGTCTGCTGTAGGTTATATTGATTTTACATAATTTAAATGTTTTACAATTCTTTTGTGTTTACTGATAAGCAATCCATAGTAATTAATTGACTTCCTTCCACAAGTAAGTAGTATTTTTGGTCTTACACAGTCTACAAAAGTCAAATGTCCTTAGTATTCTGTGGTTAAAATATAACATGCAAGATATCAGTTATTTTTTGTGTGGTTTAAATATAGTGTTACATAGGAATAAAAAAATCTTGGATTGCTGAAGCTACTCTATAAATAAAGGAACTATCCCGATACTGTGAGTGTCTCACTTGTTCTTCTGCTCTCAGAGCTCCAGTGCAAAAATGTTATTGGCTTTTGTTCCAAATCCCATGAGAGCATTTACATGTGGGAAATTGGTTAAAAAAAAACCTACCATTTTCTGATCACTGAAATGTAGTGTGCATTGTGACATTTTCAGGAGAAAATATGTCACAATGCTCATGATGCACATAATGCTAAATGCATTTTCACTGATACTGTATTGCATGCTGATGATAGAGTTGAGGTTTAGTTCACCAACTGGACGTTTAATCCATTTTTGTAGTTAATAGTTCTGATCTGGTACATTTGACAAAATTGAACATCTGTGGATTATTAAAATGCTTAATAAAGCTGAAATAAACATTCAGAAATTCTAAACATCCTAAATACCGGTAATTGTTGCCACCACTGCTTCAACAAATTCAAAGTTTGCCCTAAAGCAAATTAAATCTACCAGTTTATTACTTAGTCCCACATAGACAGGGTTAAACATAAAAAACAATTCTTCTTATTGATTTGACAGATACAAAAAACTTTCCAAAACATACTTAACTAATCGCCTCCATTTAGTACTCCTACTCATTCATAGTGAATTCATTAATAACATCCTGTTCTGGAACTATTTTAGTACAAATTAGTAGCTGAGCATTTTTCTCTTCCAAGAGGACGATGGCTGTCATAGGTGCTTCCATTTTACTAGTAAATGTGATGCAATCATTTTACATGGTTCAAGAATATAATCTGATTAATGCTCATGGGGATTTTAATATTCAGCATGGAGAAAATCAATAACAAATACACTGCAGCCGGTCAATAAGATGCACTTGCACCACCACATTTCTGACCTTTTGGGACCTCTTGTCCCATTTTTAATCATATGGCCCCCTGAGTGGCCCTTAAACATCTGCTAAGGGGCAGCTCATTCTGCAATTTTCCGAATAAATATGATGGCACAAATGTACCGTATCCACATAGGTGTATTGGCGGGTTAACAGGGCAATTGCCACCCACCTCTGTAAAAAACAGTGGCATCATGCAGGAGTAGAGATAAAGGGGTAAGTACTGAGTTCTGGACTTACAAGAAGAAGGAGGGGGTGAGCAGGGTCACTTTGGTGACCTCCCTGGGGTAGTTGTACTGAAGACAGGATGAAGCTTGTCAGGATAATTGAGTTGCGTATGTGTGTGTCTGGGTATGTTAGTGTGTGGCTACGTTAGTGTGTGTGTCTGGGTATGTTGGTGTGTGTGTGTCAATGCTAGTGTGTGTGTATTTCAGTGTGTGTCTGGCTATGGTAGTGTGTCTGGTTGTGTTAGTGTCTGTATTTATGTTGGTGTGAGTGCCCGGGCATGTTCGAGAGTCTTGAGTCTGTGTGAATGTTACTTGTGTAACTTGACATATTTTTCAAAAGACTCAATTTGTTTTATACACAATATGCATTTTTTGTGTTCAACTAAGAGTAAAATAGTGTTTACTGTTGCTAGATTAGATCAGTAAAAATAGATCAGTAAAAGGTCCTATTGTCAATCTGCAATCCAATGTGGGAAACTACATTACAAATCCATCATGCTTGGTTTATTAACCAAGGAAAACGCAAGTCACACATCTACAATAAGTATATCAAGCCATAGTGTAAATTCAAACTGTGTATTTAATTCCAGGCTCTGGACCTTTTTTTGATTTTACCCAAAATAAATCTAACCTTTCCCATTCCTAATCTTAATTAATTACATTCTAGACATAGTTGTTTTTAACTTGGTTTTATTTAATTGTTCAGCAATCTAATTGCATCATGGAAATCTATAACAAACAAAAGTACCCCTAATTTTGTTAGTGCTGATCATTTGTTCCGCCGTACAGACCTAATTTCCTTTATTTATTTTTTTTAACAGAGTCCTACTTAAGGCTTTCAGAGAGTATTTTTGTCATTGTGATGTAAGATTAATTATTACTCTACAATGTGGTGGTGTGTCTATACAGCAATCTAATTTATTATGCTCCGACTACTTTGAGAATGCCATATTTTCTTCCTAGTGTACAATTAACCTTGGCATGACCTTTAGCTCTTGTGTGTGTTGCATGCACTAATTTTTTTAATTGTGCCTGTATTTTCACTTTTTAAATGCATTACTAGTTAATTAACAAGATACGGCTACATGCTTTTAATCCAGGCAGAACATCGTCCGTGAATGGGGAGGCTGAGGGCGCAGTCGTAGGTCAGGCCTAGGAAGCGCAGAAGGTAAATAGATCTATGGCCATTTCGACAACTGAGATCAATACAAGATTAGCTGGATCTGTATTATACAAACCATAGTCATCAAATGATGGAGTGTCGCGGGTCAGCCATCAGCCCTATACAGAAACACCATGAATCCTATACTATTCCCCATTTCATTTATTTTATTGTTATTTTTTGTACATGTTGCTGAGTGGGAATTTACCCACTTTACACATTTTATAACCTGCAACAATGGGTAATTTTGTAGTTTCTTATGCTGAGGTCTATTACATAGCAAAATCTGTCAAAAATGACTTCATAGATGGTTTTGGTGACCTAGGTCAGCCTTTTCTCAAAAAAATACAGCATTTGTTTTAATAATGCAATTCTATTTATTTAACTAGTAACAACTGTTGGAAAGGGTGTTTGCAATTAACAAACTACCTGACTGGATGATTTCTGTCTTTTTTCCCAATTGCAGTAGTTCAGTAGGTTTCTTTCCCTGAGTATGTGCAAGTACAGAAACAACTGTTGATTTATAAAAAAGCAACACCTCCTGAGTACAGCAATATGCCACATGCATAAGTCATGTTTATTAGACATTGCTAGGTCAAAATTGGAACATGTGCACACTGTTAGAATTCTTACTGATCTCTTTACTGGGACCATGTGTCATTTGAGAGACAATAGAAGTCCCAAATTTCAATTTAATCCAAAAAGACTATTATATTCCATAAAAGCACATTAAAGACACCCCTAACACCTTTCCAATTGGCCCACTGCAACCACAAATCTAACGGGAACACAAGAGTTTAAATCAAGAGTTTAAACCATAAACTCATAGATATCACATGTGTGTGGTATGTCAGCGTTACAACTCCCACATAGAATATAAATTGCCTTAAGTAAAAGCTGAAATGTAAATCCTCTTATTCTTATCCTTTTCCTTAAGGGTCAACACTGATTTTCAATCAGCAAACATACTTATACTTTCTACCTAGTTTTATATTCATGTGCGCTTCAGGATTCATTTCAAAATCCTCACTCTTACTTTCAAAGCCCTTCACATCGGTTCCCCTCACTACATCTCCTCACTCATCTCTAAATACACTCCACACCGGTCTCTCCGCCCATCCAATGATCTCCTTCTATCCTCTCCTCTGATTTCTAGCTCTCATGCATGCTTACTGATTTCTCCAGGGCTGCCCCTATCCTCTGGAATGCCCTCACCCCAGGGGAGAGCTGGCAGCCTAAGGCCTGGAGGGCAAGTCAAGTGAAGCGGCCCATTGTGCCACGAATCAGCCTGCCATACATGCCCATCTTTTCCTGATTTTCCTGATATAATATTCATTATAAAAATACACATATGATTCAAATGTGGTTCAACATAAGTAAATTTAATAGCAACAAAGGATGGTAAAAAAAAAGCAAAACCTAATGTCCCCCTGATGCTCAGCCAGTTACTGGCTGAGGATTATGGGAACTATAGTACTCCGCAGCAGGAAAATTGTAAAGGCTAATAGATGACACTGAAGAGCTGAATGGGGACAGCAATGACATGGGGGGCTGAATGGGGACAGAGGTGACACTGGGAGGGGCTGAATGGGGACAGAGGTGACACTGGGAGGGGCTAATTGGGGACAGAGGTGACACTGGGAGGGGCTGACTGGGGACAGAGGTGGCACTGGGGAGCTGAATGGGGACAGCAATGACACAGGGGCTGAAATAGGGACAGAGGTGACACTGGGGAGCTGAATGGGGACCGCAATGACATGGGGGTCGAAAGGGGATAGAGGTGACACTGGGAGGGGCTGAATGAGGACAGAGGCGACACTGGGGAGCTGAACTTGTGAACACACACAGACACAGAGATTTCTTTTTTTGTTTAATAATTTAAAAAAGCATTATGTTGTTTGTCCCCCACAGACACACTTACGAATACAAAAAAAATATTATATAGCTTGTACAAAAATAAATTGGTTTACTAACTTTCTACTTCCACTTTTGGGGAGTTTCGTCTAGACCTCCATCCTCTGGTAGCAACAGACTGTTTTCTATGTATACACGCTTATAATATTGCACATTAACACCCCCCATATTCCCTTAGCTCACCTCTCCTAGTCCCTCTAATGCAATACTTACACTAGTGTGGCTTCTCCTTCCTTACAATGGCACTTGTTACCTATTGTGGAATACACCCTAAATCCCTCTAGATTGTAAACCCGTTTGAGCAGGGCCCTCCTCACCTGTTGTCTCTGTAAGTCAATTTGTTATGTCACTACTTGTTATGTCCTGTCTACCCATTGTACAGCGATACGGAATTTGATGGCACTATATAAAACAATAAATAATAATAATAATAATAATAATAATATATTCTAACCTTTCATTTTTTTTTAATCTAAAACGGAGTCTGATGTTTTAGAAAACTGATAAAATAACCCCATAATTACCATTCAGATGTTAAGATGTTCCATTGGTTAGCCGAGAATATCAGCAGGATAGCAGGATAACAAGTAACAAGACGAGCCTTAAATCCACTGTAGGACACCAAAAAATATGCTTTAACTTGATTCTGTTCCTTCTTAAACAAAAGTCCAATTCAGACTTAGATTTGTTTTAAGTCTTTTACTGGGAATAGCACAGGAGGAGCCACCAATATGTCGAAAATTAGCACGTAAGGTAGTGCTAATAAAAACAAGAAGATTTTTTTGATAAGAAATTGGAGTTTCTGTCACGGAGCTGGATAGTCCGACCGACTACCTCCGCTGACCTGTGCTCCCTTAGTCTGGCACAACACACATTCCCTGGTTTCCCAGTCACTAGCCGAGACTCTGTGTAGGGTATAAACCCTGTGTGTTATTTGAGACACACAGGGCTGGATATATCCAGCAAAACACACATTAACATAAAACAAGATATTGGGATACAAACCGCCCCCTTAATCTGCCTTCCAGAGATAACAGGGGCAGTAACGGGATTAACAATAGAATAGGGTCCCAACCTCCACTATCTAATACTGGCCGAAATCAGTTCCAGGGATGGCCGGGGTAAATGTCTGTAGTGGTGGAAATGGGGGGAAGGGGGGACGACAACATAGTAGTGCACCTTGGCGTGGAGGGGCCTGATATTGAAGTAAAACAATGGCGGTCACTCCCTGCTTGCAGATCCTGCTTGTAGATAATCCCCTCAGCAAGTGATGAGATGATATACTGCTGGGGGTAGCCACAGAAGTCTTTACAAAGTCAGGGCCCATAGTCAGTAGAGAGGAGGCTGGCAGTCAGGCCTCTCCAGGGACCCCGGTGAATGGAGGGTTCCGTCACAGCTTCATACCGCAATAAAGCCGATGAAAGGCTAACGCACACAGGGTTATATTGGAAATGAACAGAGGTGTGACTGAACTGCAACAAGTATAACAAAATATGGGGGGGGGCACAATTCTTATAGGGATTATGACATCACATGTTTAGAAAGATGAAAAGACTCATCTTTCTGTTCATACAAACAATATAATACACTAGACATGTGCAAACTGGCCAAAAACGATTCAGACAAATGTTTCGGTTCTTTTCGACCCATTCATTTTCAGACAAGGAATTCTGTTTCCTTTGTTCATTTCATAAAAATCAGAGGTCATTTTAAATTCAGGAATGAAATTCATTGTTCGACTCTCACATTTTCTCTCACTCACTCTCAGATCCTGGCAGAGCTTCCAGTGATGTCCTCTCCCCTGAACAGGGGAGATGGTGTAACCAGTAGTTTTGCCATTTTGGCAGAAGTTCACACTAGATTATTTTAGGGCAAAATGGCGAAACTTCCAGTGACATCATCTATGCTGCCCCTACAATTGGGGGAGAAGTCGTCAGCAGAAGCTCTGCCATCTTGGTGGAAGTTCACCAGGAGGTCATGTCTGCGGAGATGCAAAAAAGGAAAGAAGAGAGAAAAACAAGAAGATGCAAGACACAGAAGCGGAGCTGCAATACATGGAAGCGATGGGGAAAGAAGGTAGGGAGACATTCAGAGAGTGGGAGTGAAAGAATACATACATTTTGGATGAAAACTCAAAGCCTTTTGCTTCAATGGACAAGGAACCAGATAGACACAAAACATATAGTGCAAAACACCAAAAGACAAGCCAGGGGCAGGAACCAAAGTGGGTAGTCAGACAAGACAGAGTCCGGAGTACAGAGAGCAGCAAAGTCAGGGTACAAATGCCAGAAATCAGGAGGGTAGTCAGACGAAGCCAGGTCATACACAGGCACTCAGGAACAAAGGAATGCACTTGATAGCAGGAAACAAAAACACAAGGGCAATGGAATCCTGCAGCACCAAGAGTATGACAAAACCAATGAGAAGTTAAAAATAGAAAAAAATACACCTTTTTTAAAAATCTTTTTAAATTTGAGTCTCTAGGGTGGAGCATTTGGAGAAAAGTATGGGACTCTTGCTCCACTCCATAAATTCTTGGCAGCTGCAGGTAAAGTACTCCAGTCCAGGAGTAGTACTGAGTATTGGCTTTACTCACCTGCTGTACTAATTAATGAGACAGGCTGAATAAAAAAAGGAGCAGACACAGCTGATTAAGAGCCTTCATTTTTGGACCAGCAACCTGAGTGTGTATTGAGAATGCTCTGAAAAGGGTTTGTTAAAACGTTAGTTTTTTCATGTGTGAAGGTGACATGCTGACCACAAGGTTGAGGATGCGGCCTGCCTCGTGGCAGTGCAGCCGTGCCGCGGAGAAACCGGCGGTTGGGAGCAGCGTTTCGGGGTGGCGGTCCCCGAGGCGAGGTAGGAGGTGGTCTCCGTGCCTCACAGCCAACCACTTCTGCATCTTCTTGTTCTTCCCTCCTTTATTCTTTATCTTCTCTCTTCGTCCGCATCTCTGGGACCATAACCTGTGGCAAATTTCATTCCAGTGACGTCCTCTCCCCCAATCCTCCAGTCTTGCCCAAATCAAAGGCTGCGAACTTCCGCCCAAATCAAAGTGCTTTCTGTGACGTCCTCTACCCCAATTGAAGGAACAGGGGAGAGGACATCAGCAGAAGCGTCGTCATTTTGCCCTAAGGTAAACTACCGCCCAAATTATGCTGCTTTCGTTGATGTCCTTTCCCTTGATTACTCAAATCAGGGGAGAAGACATCACCGGAAGTACTGCCATTGTGGGTGAATTTCGCAACGGGTTATGTCCGGGGAGATGCGGACAAAGATGAATGAGAGAAGATGAACAAGAGAAGATGCACAAGTGGAAGTGGTTGGCAGAGAAGGTAGGGAAACATTTAGAAAACATTAGACACAGAGTGAACCAGAATAAGAGTGGGAGAGGGTGTGAGAGTGGGAGCGAAAGGGCCCACAAATTTCGGATAAAAATTCTGAGCTTTTTGCTTTGTTTTCTACCTCTTCCTGTGGGGTCTGTCTTAATTTTCGTTGCTTCGTACGAATTGACAAATTTGCGGAAATTCAATTCATGTTCAATTCACATGAATCTGAATGCACAAGTGTAATATACATATATACACACACACACTGTATACACATACATACATACATACTTTCACTACTGTCATTGAATGTCCAAGACTTAATGTTGAACATTTCATAATTGAACTCATGGAAACCCAAAATTGCTTTCAACAAATATATTGATGTATTGCACTGCACTGTTTGTTTTCTTACTATAGATCTATGTGTTTTTCAGCATCTGTTCCTTACTTGAAGAATTGTTTTGTCAAAGTAAACCCAAAGAAATTTATCACCTCAGGCATAAGGGATATTTGTGTTTATCTCACTTGCTATATATCACTGTGCTGTATATGGAGAATGTTTGAAAGTTACCTACTACTGTTAGCCTTTTATTAAGATGAGAAGAAGGAAAACAGGTTTACTTGATAAGTAGTACAGTTCCTACCCTGACATCTTCCTTTCGTACAATTTTTATTTTTAACGAAAATTGGGTTTGTATGAATCAATTAAAAAGGGGGTAATCTCCAACAAAACTGACGAAAGTAAACTGCAAAAAGGATGAAAATGTGTCCATTATTTACCACTTGTAGTAACCCCCATAGCAAGCCTTTTTGGTTCCATTACAAGCAGTTTTGGCACTCGTTGATGAGGTAAAGTGGGAGGGACTGTGTGTAGAAGGGTACATATCTTGTTTTCCAGTTGTCAGATCAAGAGACGTCTTGCTGTACTCCATTCTCAGGTATACCACACCTGTAGAGGATCAATATATCAGCTTCAACTGCTCCTTGTTTTTAAATAGCAATACCCAGTTACCCTTTGGCCTTGGATGGTCCTACCTTTCTCCAGTGTCATTCCATTGTTGTTGATCTAGTTCCTTTGTGACCCTGCTTGTTTTCCACGGCTCCTGATTTCCGTCACTTTCTGATATCTGCACTGTTAGCTCACCCAGTTGGAAAATGTAGCGAATTCTTCTATAACTTTAAATAATATCAGGGGTTCCAATTTTTCACATTTTGGCTATGTACAACTTGGTGGCGGATCAAACATTGTTAATTGACTGGAATTGGACCCACAGAAATTTGTACAGAGCTGCCAAATAGGATGGCGATATAATAATAATAGGCATAATAATAAATAATAATATATCCAACCTACATGCATTACACTTGTATATATTTGCATCTTAATGAATAGACCCTAATGAATTAAGATTACTGTAGTAATCATTATACTATTAACTATTGCTGAAAGTGATGCACAGTAACATTTGCCCTATAACGGCCACAATAGTTAAAATCCTTGGCATATAGGGTGGGCGTGTTAATTAAAATACTTAGGGTATTTTTCCCCTTTGGCTCTAGCTGTGTAAAATGTATGCATGTGTTCGCTCTCTCTCTCACACTCTCAGAATGTTTCCCTAGCTTCTCTCCTGTCCACTTCCTCTTCTGCCAATGTCAGGCTGGGATGTGGAGCGTAGCGCAGGAATATATAACAAAGTCCAGAACACCTAAGCAAGAGGGCAAATCCACAAGAGAAGTCGGGGTCACAGTCCGGCAGGGCCGGCCCTATAATGGGGCAGACTGGGGCAATTGCCCCAGGTGGCACTTTAGAAGGGGCGGCACTTTGCCGCCCCAAGCGCTTTTTTTTTGTTTTGTTTTTTTGAAGCGGAGGAGAGAGAGAGGGGCACCGAGTGGTTTTCGCTTACCCGCTCGGCGCCCCTCTCTCTCTCTCCTCTGCGGCGAGTCTCCCTGTTCGGTCCCGGTGCCGGCTTGTAATGCAGAGCGCCGGAAGTGACGTCAATTTCTGGCGCTCAGCATTACAAGCCGGCACCGTGGCAGAGCAGGGAGACTCGCCGCAGGACTGTTTAAAGGTAAGTACCGGGGGGGGATCGTAGATTATGGCGTCGGCGGAATTTAAAATGCCCCCACCGACGTCGGGGGGGGCGGCGTTTTAAACTTCGCCCCAGGCGGCGTTAAGTCTTCGGCCGGCCCTGCAGTCCGGGGTCAAAGCAGGCAGCAAAGATAAATAACCGGGTCACAAGCCAAGGGTCAAAACCAGGAAGACTTCAAAGTAAGCCCTGTGTGAGGTGTCTGTAGGGTTTATATTAACTATTGCTGAACGTAAGAAAAACAAAAGAGCTATAGCGTGTGTTCATCAGCTAAGATATTGTTTGCTTAACTGCAGAACATATGCCATAGCAAGTTTTAGTTTTATCTTAAATTCTGCAATGGTTCTGCATCAAGCTTCAAAACATTATGTGATAAGCATACCTGGGAACTGTCCAGGTTTGACCTGGAGATTGCCGGGTGAGCGCTGCTCCTCCTGGTCAAGACCCGAATCCTCCGGGTCGTGGGGTCTTGAAACGCCCCGCTCCCGCTAATTTTTTCCTTTAAATGGGGGCGTTTCCTCTAGGGCTGCAACAACTAATCGATAAAATCGATAATAATCGATAATGAAATTCGTTGGCAACGAATTTCATTATCGATTAGTTGAATCGATTATTATCGATTATAAAATGAGGGTTTTTTCAGAGCAAACGCTCTGAAAAATCCCCCTCATTATATAATCCGTTTAGTCTGACTCACCGTCTCACAGCAGCAGCTCCTACTTACTCCCCCTCCCTGTAATCACTGTGACAACTGACCCCGCCCCTTCCTTCTCCAGGCCAGAACCACATGGCTGTGACACTCATCTAACTGTAAGTATATGTACATATATATATATATATATATATATACCGTATTGGCTCGGATATAGGCCGCCCCCGTATATAGGCCGCACCCTAAAAGTTTGGTGCTTTTTTAAAGAAAAAGTTTTTTTTCTTTAAAAAAGCACCAAAAAAAACATGCTGCCACTCTGTCTCCCCCCCCCCCCCGAGATACGCTGCCGCTGTCCTCCCTCCCCGCGATACGCTGCCGCTGTCCTCCCTCCCCGAGATCCGCTGCCGCTGTCCTCCCTCACCGCGATCCGCTGCCGCTGTCCTCCCTCCCCGCGATCCGCTGCCGCTGTCCTCCCTCCCCGCGATCCGCTGCCGCTGTCCTCCCTCCCCGCGATCCGCTGCCGCTGTCCTCCCTCCCCGCGATCCGCTGCCGCTGTCCTCCTCTGCCCCCCCCCTCCTCGACTTACCGGAGCAGACTCCCGGGTGTCTTGCGGGGCCGGCGGGAGACATCTACGCAATACGCGTATGCAACTTCCGGTACCGGAAGTTGCATGCGCGTATTGCGTAAATGTCTCCCGCCGGCCCCGCAAGACACCCGGGAGTCTGCTCCGGTAAGTCGGGGGTGGGCAGAGGTAAAACGCTTAGATAACCTCCCGTGCCGGCACCCCCCCCCCCGTGGGAAGTGCTGGCAGGGGAGGCTGTCTGAGCGTATTGGGGAGAAGGATGCAGGTCCCCTGCACCGCTGCGGGGGATCTGTATCCTAACCCCGCTGCCTGCCCGGCGCCCGGGACTGCATGTCCCGGGCGTCGGGCGCTAGAGCCCGAATATAGGCCGCACCCCCACTTTAAAAACTTAAAGTGGGGGAAAAAAGTGCGGCCTATATTCGAGCCAATACGGTATATATAATGTGTATGTGTGTGTAGATATATATATATATATATGTGTATGTGTGTGTGTATATATATATATATGTGTATGTGTGTGTGTATATATATATATATGTGTATATATGTATGTAATATATATATATATATTTGGGCTACTGAAAGTTAGGGGAGGTGGGGGTTAATTTAGGGGCAGTTATGGTTAGTGGGGTGTTTAGGGTTAATTTAGGGGCAGTTATGGTTAATTGGGTGTTTAGGGTTAATTTAGGGGCAGTTATGTTAATAGGGTGTTTAGGGTTAATTTAGGAGCAGCTGTGGTTAATGGGGTGTTTGGGGTTAATTTGAGGCAGTTGTGGTTAATGGTGTGTTTAGGGTTAATTTAGGGGATGCTGTGGTTGATGGGGTCTTTAGGGTTAATTTAGGGGATGCTGTGGTTAAGGGGGTGTTAAGGGTTAATTTAGGGGCAGTTATGGTTAATGGGGAGTTTAGGGTTAATTTAGGGGAATCTAAATCCTGGGGGCAGTGAAGTGACATATCTGGGGGTATAAGGCATATACAGTATATAAGGCATATGTGGGGAGGGCAGTGTGGCATGTCTGGGGAGGACGGAGTGGTGTATCAGGGTGTATAAGGCATATCTGGGGGTAGAGTGGCATATCTGGGGGTAGAGAAGTGGCATGTCTGGGAGGCAGGGTGGCATGTCTGGGGAGGATGGAGTGGGGTATCGGGATATAAGGCGTATCAGGCACAGTGGCAGATGTGGGAGGCAGCGTGGAGTGGCAGATATGGGAGGCAGCGTGGAGTGGCAGATGTGGGAGGCAGCGTGGCATATGTGGGAGGCATTGTGGAGTGGCAGATGTGGGAGGCAGCATGGCGTGGCATATGTGGGAGGTGGTGTGGTATATGTGGGAGGCAGCGTGGAGTGCTGTGGTAGGCAGCGTGGCATATGTGGGGGGGCAGCATGGCATGTCTGGGAGGCAGCGTAGCAAGCCTGGGCTCAAATGTGCATATATTGGGGGGCTGGTTGGGAAATAAAGACAAGAAATGTATTATCAAAGTTTTTTTATTCTGCTGTTTGTATTTAACATCATTTGTTTAGTAAATTATTTTAAATAAATGAAAAATTTACATTCATTTTTTTTATCCGATTAATCGATTAATCGAAAAAATAATCGGCCAACTAATCGATTATTAAAATAATCGTTAGTTGCAGCCCTAGTTTCCTCGACGTCAGCAGGACCGCAAACCGACGTGAGCGGGACCGAGCAACTCTACTGCTCCTTTTCTGAATGCAATATTGTAATACCTCAAGGATCTGACAGTTCTTGCCACTGATTGGCTGCTTACCAAGCCAGTGCTGAAGCTGACTATATGTTAGTGTATCACGTTCATGGCAAGGGAAAAGGGCAAATGCAAATGTGGGATTCTGCAGAATTCCCCTATGCATTTGTAAAAGGAACTTGCACACAGCTACCGTATGAATTAAAGCACATATGATAGCAGGAGTGTCCCTCTAAATTAAAATGTACAGCACACTTCCATAGTCACTTCCTATAAGTACTGAGTATCTACTTCTTCAATTATGTAATAAAAACTGTAATTCAAAATACTGCTGGTATAATTCAGCCTTTATCAATTTTTTTTTACTATAATTAGCTGTAAACATCATAGTAAAAAGAACAAAAAACATCTTATTTGTACATTTAAATATATGTAATGACTCCCACTGTGGTACTGAAAGGGTTTAAAGATACTTCCACACTGCACAAGAAGTGAAGAATTAATTTCACCCTTCATTACCCTGATGTTCTGAACTGGCTTGCGTAGCCCTCAATCTAATTTGTAGCATAGTAGCACAGACATTACTATGTCCTGCACACAATACTCGAATCCCTATATTATGTCCTCAACATTTCAGGCGCATACAATTTATTGGGGGCATGATAAAAGGAGGAGCTGGCCATGTAGTCATTAGCAGAACTGCAGCAAGAGCAGACAAAATAAACTAAAAATGAGGTCAGGCCGAGGTCAGGATTCCAGAAATCCACGTCATTGTCCAAAATCAGGCAGGAGTCAGCACCAGAATAGGAGTCAGACAGGCCAGGTCATGTCATGTCATACACAGGAAACCCACTGGAAGTGTACACTCACGCGTCTGGAACCACAAATAGTGATGTCCGGATCATGAACGAATCGTTCATTTGATCCGGTTCTTTTTAGTGATCCGGATGAGTCGGTTCACTAGACTGAACGATTCGTTTGTAGCGGTTCAGTCTGTGAATCATCATGCAGCTGTAACCTGATCCTAGAGCTGTGAGTCATCTGCAGAGCACTCTGGGGTCAGGTTACAGCTCATTAATTCTCATAGGAACGATGACTCATAGAGTCAGAGAGTCGTTCAAAGAGTCGAATGAACCGAAGAGTCGAATGAACCGAAGAGTCGAATGAACCGAAGAGTCGAATGATTCGAATCTTACAGGGATCCGGATCTTACAAGGATCCGAATCTTACAGAGATTCGAATCATTCAGAGAATATTACTGATACCATACTTTTATAAATAAATACATTAATAATGTTCACACTGCCCCCAGGATTTAGATTCCCCTGAGTTTGCCCCCCTTTACCTATAACTGCACCTACAGTTAACTTTATTAAATTAATTAAATTAACCCTCAGTCATCAGCATAAAATTAACCCTTCTACCCCATCAACCATAACTGCCCCTGAAATTAACCGTAAAGATCCCATTAACCATAACGGCCCCTGAAATTAACCCTAAAGACCCCATTAACCATAACGGCCCCTGAAATTAACCCTAAATACTCCATTAACCATAACTACCCCTAAATTAATTGCATGTACTCCAGATAAATTACCTAATAAATTGGTATGGTTGATGGGGTCTTTAGTGTTAATTTGGGGGCAGTTATGCTTAATGGTGTGTTTAAGGATAATTTAGGGGCAGTTATGCTTAATGGGGTCTTTAGTGTTAATTTAGGGGCAGTTATGCTTAATGGGGTGTTTAGGGTTAATTTGGGGGCAGTTATGCTTAATGGGGTGTTTAGGGTTAATTTGGGGGCAGTTATGCTTAATGGGGTGTTAAAGGTTAATTTTAGGGGCAGTCATGGTTGATGGTGTGTTAAGGGTTAATTTTAGGGCAGTCATGGTTGATGGGGTGTTTAGGGTTAATTTAATGGTGAGGGTTAATTTAATTAATTTAATAAAGTTAGCTTAAGGTGCAGTTGCAGGTAAAGGGGAATGTAAATCCTGGGGGCAGTGATTATTAATATATTTATTTATAACAGTATGGTGACATTCTCTTAATGATTAGAATGCCAATGAAGGCAGAGAGTCGTTCAAAGATCCGGATCTTACAATGATCCGGATCTTACAATGATCCGGATCTTACAATGATCCGGATCTTACAATGATCCGGATCTTACAGTGATCCGGATCACTGTAAGATTCGGATCCCTGTAAGATCCGAATCTTTGAACGACTCTCTGCCTTCATTGACATCACTGGAGGCAGGGGGGAGGATTCATAATAAAAAGGGGCGGGGCCAATCGTTAGTGTGCCTGCACGGAGTTACTGGAAAACAGTAACTCCGTGCAGACACACTGAGTGATCCGAAGATCCGGATCATGAATCGGATCATTTCAGTGAACGAATCGAAATGATCCGATTCACTTTAATGATCCGAACTTCCCATCACTAACCACAAAAGGGCAACTGAACTAGCTGGGTAATTAATAATTACAGCCTGAAGGAAGAGGAGGGGTTAGCTGGATACAAAAGTTGTAAGAGGAAGGGGGTGCAGCCTAACAAACAGAAAGCCATGAGGAGGAGGAAAGCCAGTACATGTAGGCAAAAACCCTGACACATCCCTCAAGAAGAGGGAAAGCTCTGTGTGGCCTACCTTGGCAAGTTATGAACATGATAAATATATTATTCATTTTGCCTAATTTAGGGCGATTTAAAGGATTTTTTATATTTAACAGGAATCTGACTTTTGAGTGCATAGAATAATCCCAATAAATAAGCGCAAGTCTAAAACTTATTTGCTCAAGCCTCCGCTGGGCTTTTTTTTTAGAATCTCTCCAACAGCACCAGCTGGATTTCATCTTCCACTGTGATGACTGCCATTTTATCCCACCATGCTCGGTAAGGTTCATTTGGTATGCTGCTATATTCCATACCCCTGGTGGTAAGCTTCAGGGGAAACAGCATATTTTGCCAACAGAATCCACTTAACCTCCCCAAAGTCTTCACAGTCTTTTTAGGAATGGCTCTGTAGGCTTCTGCTGCTCTGCCTAAGAGCTTTCCTGTAAGAATTCTGACACACTCATTTGGGTCTGTGTGAGGGCATCTGCAGTGCCTCTGAAAGTCTTGAAGGCTTCATCAACAAATGAGAAGGATTTGGGAATTGTTATAGACAACAAACTAGGAAACAATGTGTAATGTCAGTCAGCAGTTGCTAAGGCCAGTAAGGTATTGTCATGTATAAAAAGGGGCATCAATTCATGGGATAAAAATATAATTTTGCCCATTTATAGATCACTGGTAAGACCACACCTTAAATATGTTTGTGCAAAGAAGGATATCATAGCACTGGAAAAGGTGCAGAGGTGGGCTACAAAATGAATAAAAGGAATGGAACACTTTAGTTATGAAGAAAGGTTAACTAAGTTAAATCTGTTTAGTTTATAAAAACGGCGCCTCAGAGGGGATATGATAGCATTATATAAATAATTTTGGGGCCAATACAAACCATTGTCGTAAACAGGACTATGCATAGGACACGTGGGTTTTTTACAGTAAGAGCAATAAGGATGTGGAATGTTCTGCTTCTTGATCCATTCTGGGGTCAAGAATGATTTTTTCCCCCTATTTTGTTGCAAATTTTTGCCTTCTTTTGGATCAACAGCAATTAACAGATATGGGCTGAACTTGATGGACACATGTCTTTTTCAGCCTATATAACTATGTAACTTTCTGCATCACTAAACTTTTTAAAACTGTGATAAGACAGCTTTAGACTATGTTGAGAGCTAGTCTTTATATAAGGTGGAGACCTTTTCATCTTCCATCCGGTTTTCCTCTCTATCCATATCCTCTGGAAATTGACCCATGATTACCAATTTCACTTCCAGGGGCACACATGGACCGCAAAGCTGAAGGTGCTTCTGGACCCTAACAGCAAACTCTGATGCTGCTCCCTGTCGGTTGCTGGTTCTCAAAGAACTGCCAATGGGAGACCGAGATGTCTCAGTAGGGATAGGTTTCTTCATCCCACAGACCTCTGTGATAATCACATTACTCTTTCACTATGCCCCTTTTCTTTGGTGACTTGCTTTAGAACAGAAAGAGTATACTACTAAGTGCTTTGCTCTCCTCTATACCCTGTTTTCAATCTGAGGCTGTCCAAGTGGTAGTTTGGACCTGGTGCAATTTCACCACTGCCAGCAGTTTGTCATGAAAAAAGGCTACAGGGAAACCAACTATAGTAATGCTTCTTGTTCCAGGCAAGCCTTCCATTGTAAACTTTGCAGGGTCATGCACTTTGTGCACATGTGCTGTAGTAGATTGCTTCCGTTGAAATCAGCACCTTTTTATATGTGTTTTCTACTCAAATTGTCATTGCTATGGGTACTGGATTAGGCAGTAGTCTCTGTGCAGGGGACAGGTTCAGAACCTTGTGTAAGGCAGAGGACTATAGAAGTGCTTGGTTCCAAACAGCTGTCTGCTGCAGCTTTTAGCTTCTTCCTAAGCGCCATCTACAGTAACAGGACTGACGGGACTGAAGAACTCGCACACGGCAGTCTGGAGACTGGCAGATGGACTGAGGAAACTGGCAGCGGAGTGTGGGGTGACTGAGATCAGGCAAGCCAAGGTTATATGCAGTAAGGTCATAGTACATTGGAATGAGACAGATGCATAAACTTAGAACAGTCCAATAAATCATCCAAACAGAGTGCCAAGACGGGAGACCGGGACAAAAACCCAGTCCAGAGCTATGGGTCAAAGCCAGGATGCACAAATCAAGCAATAACACAAACAATACTGCAATAACAGAACACTGGTATAAAAAATGCCACTGATGACAAGATTGGCCACAGGTGTGTCAGGAACCTGAACAAGGATAGCAGGGGGCATGACGACAGAAATACAGGTGGCCACAAAGCTTCCTGGTGTTGGTCACTGGTTCTAGTCCTAAAGCTCCTTGCATAGGTACACTTCCTGCTTTCCAAAGAGGAGGGAACATTTTCAATTTGCGTACTACAGAGCAATTGTATGAAATCTACTTCAGTTTCTGGTCCTTCCCATCCCAGTTGGTTGCCTATATCCGCTCTTAGGTTCCCGTGTATGAGCCAGATGTGACAGTTTATCAGCATTACTTTATCAATTCCCTGTGCTGAAGTCATATACATGTATGTGTTAATCTGGTACAAAATATCTTGCCTGTCCACATAGATATTTTAGCATCTCACAAACTACATATTCTGACTTCATGGAAACATGACTAGATGCCAAATTTGTGCTCTCCAAAGAAATGTTCTTCCATTAGGAGGTGATTGGAAACAAACAGTTTAAAAATGCCGCATTTGGAGTTTTACAAACAAAATAAAATAACCGGTATAGGCTGGCCAAAAACAGGGGGCAAGAAGAAAAAAATTACATTTTGTGACAATGTTTACAGATTTAGGGATCTTCTAGGGTAACAAACGACAAAGTCAAATCACAGAACAGGTAGTATTAAGAAATAAGAGAGTAAGAGAAACTTGCAGGGTCTAGTAGTTGAAGTCTTTTATTGCACCTTGAGGCCATTGAAATATTTCTTCTGAAACAAAGCACATTCATTAATCAATTAAATCAGAGGCTGCCACCTAGACACACACACTTAAATACATAAATTATTTATCATGTGTATCACACATGTATTCTCATGGTATACAATGTATATCGCACTAAAGTTCCAGAACCAGAACCACAACTTCAATGATGCCAAATCACCAGCTATATATTGTATCCCGGTAAAATATATAAAGAATCTGTACATTCATACTGCAACCCTGCAACCTATGAAAAGTTAAATAATATATTCAAATGTTTTGAGTAATTTTACTATATTTATTAACTGGTGACCGTTTCTGGTTTATGTTTTCTGTAGTCTATATGTAGTATTTAGTTCACAATATAACATTCTCTGGTTAGTGTAACCATTGTTAACTGTGTTCCTAATACAAAACAATGCAATTTCATATTTACATTATCCAGCAATCCAGAATTCACCCCTTTAAGATGACTTAAATAAATTACAGCCTTGCACATAGGATACCGATTTGAGCAACATATAAAATGTAATGTGTTTTTGTGAGTAAACCAGACCAATTTACCAAACCTAAGTAAGACATTCATATATATATAGTGCTTAATTTTATTTTAAACCAATTTTATGTCATTTATGTCATAATTATGCCAGGCATGTCTCTATGCAATATAGCATATAGATGTGCAATTGCATTTTGGCAATTTTAAAAACATACTGTCCAGAACATACAACATATACATACAAAATACCATTTAATGATAAACCTTCCATAAAATCTTAGGTAGGATAGTCTGTGTTTTTTTTCTACTTAATTAAAATCTTTATGATATTCTCAGAAAAGTTTTTTTTTTGTAAAAATGAAAAAACAGATCTGATAAATTCAACATGATGGCAAAATGCCAGAGCTTCTATCAGCATATCTCCCTATGGTGTCCTGTCTCTGGTCCATTTCCTCTTAGCCTGTGCACATATAGAAATAGGATTTTCACTAGAAACAAAGTGCATACCATCAAATTATTCAAGTATAACTGATAACCCCATGTGTCTGCACTCACTCCTCCCCCACAACTGCTCCAGGCTGCTTCCTACTATGAGCTGGGATTGCCCACTCCACTCCCAGCATTTCAATTATTGATTACACACAGACCTCCCCTCCCTATCCATTCCATCTGTTCGCTTTTACTTCACCTCTTGTTCAGTGCAAAAAAGAAGGCATGTCTCTGTGTGTGCTTGATTGAGAGAATTTGTTCTCTCTATAGTGTTCCTATTCAGCACTGCAGCAGAGGAAAACTGCAGAGTAAGATCCACCCAATCTGATAGTCATCCCTTACTGGTGGCCTTTCAGCACTGAGAGGAGGACAGCTCCCTGCACTGCGAGCTTCTGCTGATGTGCTCACAGGAGGCAACTGTCTCGAGGTGATCGAACAAGCCCTATGGTGATCTGCTGATGTGAAGAGGTAAGTGGAATGGAAGAGGGCAAATTATATTCTCCACTTTTGCAACTACCCCATATCTATAAATTGTCCTGTATGAGCTTTGTGGTCCATTGTAAGCAGCGATGGTATTGCATGTTCTTAGCAACTTTTTGCAAAGCTATGTCTATGAAATCAAGGTTAATATTTAATTTTGAAGACTTTTGGAACGTTATTTTATTTCACTTGGGCAAATCATTTAACCTGTCAGTTGCTGGGAGCATACCCCCAGATTGGCTGCAGCAACACAAAATATAGAAAATAGAAATCTAGTGCTTAACTCATGGTATTACTAGTAGTAAATCAAATTAATGTCTTTTAAATTGCATTTCATTGCACTTATTTTATTCTATACATATACCCCCATGACATATGTGGTTGGTACTATGCTTGTTAAAATCACAGCGAGGGATCGTAAATCTGCTTTATGTTACGAAGTGATCATTATTTTAAAGGATTTAATTGAGATATGATTTTGTTCTGAACCTTGCTATGGTTGAAATCCTTCAGGAGAATGCCTGAGTATGAAACTTATTGCAGTCTAGTAGTTGGCTCAAAGTGCAGAGCTCATGCTGCAGAACCAGAGAAGTGCTCTGCCTGCTCATCCCACACCGCTTAAACGCTCTGCACTACTTTCCTGTCAAGGACCCTTTGGTGCAGACAGGGTTAAGCCCGACCTGCAGGTTCGGTTAAGACTGACTCATTCCCTGTGAGCCGTCATCTGTCATCCATCTGCACAGCGAGGGGAAGGTGTCAGGGCACAGCAAATCTCATTACCAGAGGCGGTGTGCGTCAAAGGGAGTCTCCTGTGCTGGGTACTAGCCACGTTTCCAGCAAGTGATCATTCATAATACATATATATATATATATATATATATATATATATATATATATATATATATATATATATAGCAAGACTCTGAATAAAGAAAATAGAAATAGCAGTGTGAGTGTGAGTGTGAGTGTGTGAGCTGCATTGAACTGCAGTGCAGGATGCACGAGTAAAGGGACGCTTCTAGTTTGGAGGTCCCTCCTTTGTCACTGTATCTAGGGGAGTTCCTTGAAGGTCTAATTAATTAATTTACTTGACAAGAAAAGTTCATTCATGGTACCAAATGAAATACTAGGATATTTCATGAGTACTAAAAAAAGATTACTCAGTAGTTAAGTCAGTCCTATATATATATTCTGAGCTCTTCATCCTATTTTCATTTATTCCAAATGTCAAAAACGTCCCATGTTTCATGCTGAGGTGACATGCTACACTAAAACATTCCTTATAATGTATACACACATGTATACCTAGATGAACCCCTCCATACAATTAATCTGCAAATTTGTAGCACATGTATTATATAACCATTTTACATCATTCATAGTAAGTAAATTATAGTCATAATAATGAGTGTTAACCTGAAATAATGGGTTTATATAGTAAATGGTAAAATTTATTCATAGACGTATTTGTTTTCTTCACCTCTTTGATTGTAACTGGGGTAGGATACCCTGTGTAATGATTCAGATTGCCCTTGCACCATTACATCATATCATAAATTATTCTATGTAGACATTATTATTTACCACCTACCATTGACTGCTGGAGGACTTTGCACTCCGCAGTGCGTTACCATTGAGAAAATTACACTATAAAAAAAATCACACTCCTAACAAAAGAATTCTTGATCACGGTACCAGCTCTGTGCATATGTGCCTTAGCTTTTTGAATTTTTTCATTTATTTATTTTTTATCAAGGCGCACTTATGAATAGATTCTAAAAAGCAACAAATGTACTCTTCTCTGCCTCCAATTTTTTTCTGGAAAACATATTAAAAAATTATGAAAAATGAGTAAGGAATTTTGCTTTATAAAAATTGTGAACATTTGACATGCTCTTGGGGACATTTTTCAACTATAACAATAGTTAACTATCTCTTTAATACAAATGTAATACATTGATGAAAATTATTGAAGCAATCCAAGCAATGTGTTAACACCCTTCTTGCACATAAACAGTTAACTAATCATTTACATCATATAATATCGTACACTGGTAAAACACATAAAAAAGGAAGCTAAATAAGCAAATACATAGTGTAAAATTAATACATATTTTGGAAAAACTTAAAATACTCAATATTAAATGTATTTTTTTCTAACTAATTACCAATTTAAAAAGTATATTTTTTATATGAAGCACATAATTGACAATGAAGTTTGATGTCAATACTATGCACTTCTGCTTAAAGCTCAAGAGACTGTAACTATGTACATAATGTAATGTCATTCATACGAACATAACATTGAACATAATCAATTCAATTACAAATATATCTGTTTGCAAACACCATAAAATGAAGCCAGCCGCCACAAACATTTCTGGGGCTGAGTTGTTCCTAGAACTGAATTCAATCCGGTAGATCATTGTCAGAACAACTGATATCCTTAAGTGTGCACAACACCTTACTATCAACTGAATTACAATTAGCGTGCCAGTATTTGAAATGTATTTGTAGACAGGTACACAAAAAACAACTTAAAATGTTTTTCTGGTAAATATGCTGACAGTATAAAAAACCCAGCCGATATGAAATGTATACAATGCATAATTAGCTGTATTATTTCGATGATATGGTATGGCCAATGCAGATAGAAGCAGTGATTCTAATCCACAGGCTGCTAGAATTGCTAGGCGTCCTTGTACCGCACAATTGTGTCTGGTAGGTGGGTGGCGAATCACTTAGAATTTGCATTCTTTTGCGTCATTATACTGTGGTGCAGTGCTTTCAATTGATCATGTCACGATGAACCAAAACAGGGAGTGGCTATGGTGAGAAATCCAGAATGAACAGATAAGGCACCAGTATGTGCGAAGCTCGTATAGGACTTCCTTTTGATCGGCAGAATCATTCTTATGTTATAAACCACTGGACAGAAATGTAATTTCTATCTCACGAATATCGCTGCATCACATAAAACACCCCATAACGATCCTTTACGTTGCTGAGGTACTTACGCTATGTCTCACAGACGATCCATGGTTGCAGGACCTGATCACAGTGCAAGATTTTTCTTTAGCTGAAGGGTATTAGGGGAACATTTGGGAAAAATGTGAAAATGAAGAACGTTCGAGAATCTACTCATGTATTCGTAATACTAAGTATTGTGACGGCAACACATTCAAGATAAAAAAAGAAGTGATTAATGTTATTGCCTTTTTAGTTTGGAAATGCTGTCCATCCACTTAAACCATCCCCAAAATGATTTTATTTGGGTTGACATTTGACAAACCAACATCTTTCCTCTCAATTGTTCTTGTACTTTTATACCTCATTCAAAATCTCACCTTATAAATGGTTCAGTGACTCCGTTTGCTGAATGGAAAGCTAGATGATGAAGGTGGGCAGTATCATCATTGTTGTTTTAATAGCTGATTTTTGGATATCATTAAATACATCTGCTAAACATGGCTTCTAAGCCAGGAACATCAATTTTGTCATGCATGGACATAGAGATGTACACTCCGATACACACCTCCCTGTGTCTTCAAAATATTAGTGACAATATAATAAAAAGTATAAAAGTCCTTCTGCAGTAGGGATATAAAATACATCCCAAAAAAGACATAATCCTCCAAGGATGAATCTAAATAAAAAAGGACATTGCCGTATATTACACCAAGAGAAAAATGGAGGAACCCTTTATTGGGCCACACAGAAAAAAGAAATAATGTTTCCTAAACTTTTGGGACATTATTGATGGGCCAATAAAAGGTATTAACTTTGACTAAAAACTCCAGCATATATCTAATAAGCATACACGCAAACAATTACTTTGTAAGGTACCAAACAATATGACAAGTAGTATCTTGAAGTAAGGATATGTCTGTGACCTGGAGGACTGTTTTACACCTGTAACACTAGTGTATATTCCCTATTCTTGATGCAATAACTCCATAATACATAATAATAAAATGCAGTTCCAATATCATACTGGATCCTTTGTATTCTCATATAAATTGTGTAATGGGTTGATTACCTTGTGACACTATACAATATAATTATAAGGTCCGTTTACTGCCCCTGACAGCTCCACTAAAAAAGAATGCATGTTAAAGTAATCTGTGAATATGAAAAACATATTAAAGCACTTACCTGACATAGAAGTTGGTCCGACACTTCTTGCCACTGATTGGCTGCTTGAAGCAGCCAATTAGCGGCAGGAAAGCACTTCTATTAAATCTCCCCAAATGAGATCACACCAATGAGATCACCTCTGCCTACAGCTTTTCCAGAGCCAGGGCTGGAGCCGACTGGCAATAAGTATATCACGTGCGCGGAGGTGTGTTCAGCCAAACATATCTCTTGTAAGGAAATTAGCGAGGGGAGGGACACATGCTTTTGTCTGTAACATGTGTTAAGCGTACCATTTCATAAAAAATGTTGTAATCCCTAAACAGAAACAAAAACCAACCCAGAAATAAAACATGTCAAATGAAAAAGCCGAAGACAATGGAAAAAAAGCAAACCTTGCATATACTTCCTGGTTATCTATAATTAAGGTGCTGATAAAAACACCATGAGACTTATCTCTCCCCACATAGATAGCAGCTTCCCTTGTGCACATGTAATCATTAATGACTTTAGTGACGCAATAAAAACATCTATTTTCCAAATATCCTGTATGTTAGCATAGATTGGATGAATTGATTTAATTTAAGGAAATGTAACAATATTTTATGGTACCAAAGATTTATGTGAACAAGATAGACATTTAAAAAACAAATTGTACATTTTCCACAAATGAATTTAAAATATATGACTTGTTGGCACTATCAGTAATTTTGTTCTTGATTTAGATTATACATAAAAAAGAAAACTAAATAATATGTAATACTATGTAGAGATAATATATTACAAAGACTGCTTTAAATGATTTTAAATTATGAATACACTGTTTTTTTAAGCCAAGTGCCCAATTGCAGTTTGTGTACAGGTTAGATGATAAATCTATCAGGCCTTGAACTCAATGGAACACTGATCTTGTAGTTAATTATATTATAGCGTTAATACCGCCTATGTTATAAACACATACTGGATTTATGCATATTATACACTTAATGGGGAAAAGGGAATTTGATAGCATTGTAATCACGTTACTCAGCTTCGGAAATGTTAGAGGTGACAAATTTATATATGTTAAATATTCTGAAATTTAGTTAAAATGTTATTAGGATTTTCATGCGCTGTTGGGTCACTTAAATGGGAAATACAGTAAGCCTTAAACAAGTCCGGTAAGGTTTCACTAAAGAACTCTCTAGTGAAGAATGCAATTTGTTATAGAACTCCTTCCTTGTATCTCATTTCCCATTAGAGCTTTCAGTATTCCTGACAGTGACAGACTACCTTGTGTGGAGCAACCCAGATACAAAGGAGGGTTTAAAAAAAGCATCCATCTTCCTTGGCACAAAGCAAAGAAGTCTGTAAAATC
Source organism: Spea bombifrons (assembly GCF_027358695.1). NCBI lineage: Eukaryota > Metazoa > Chordata > Amphibia > Anura > Pelobatidae > Spea > Spea bombifrons. The sequence continues at coordinate 144,116,936 of NC_071087.1, forward strand.
TGTAACTAAAGCGTTTAGTTGTTTTGGTAAAATTATACATTATACACAAAATATATACAGGTTTATCGCTTTAGATATTATACTATTAGGAAATGTACGGTATATATATAAAATGTTATAACTGAAAGACATGTTATTACTCCAATGAGTGGGTTCAAATACACAAGACTCACACGCTTAATCGGGCAATGCATTATGGGAGCAAGAACAAAGCATCACATTACTGTTGGGTATTTAACTTGTCTTTATCAGAATACAATTGTGTACAAATGTTAGAATGGAATTCTTAAATAGATTTAGAAATGTAAGAATTTAAAAAGCACAATAAATCAAATTAACAATTGTCTAGAGTCATACATCAATGATGGAGTAATCAGGTATACAAAAGCCAATTCTACTGCAAGGTTACTTAACGGTGTTATAATAATGATACCATTCCATTGATGTGTTCGTTGGAAATCCCTGTTCTAACTGTAGTCCATAGTAAAAAAAAACAAACTAAAATAGATTCTAAGAAAGCACTAAAAGAGTTAAATCATAGGCCAAGAAAGCAGTAGTGAACCACATAAGTTTGAAATCTTATCCGCATAAAAGATATCTCTACAATCACAGTTTCATATATATTTTATATTACACTGATTTGGGATACTGAAGAACTACAGGAAATTGCACAGTTCAAATGGCACCATGTTTGTAAAGGTGGTGTACTTTTTATTTACTGTAATCAAAGTATACCCACTACAACAGGATGGTCAGCAGCTTTCTTTAAATGAAGAACGTAATAAAAATGCATTATGCAAAGCAGCAAGGATTTTAATGTAGTATACACTTTTCCTGATCATCCCCAATTAAAAGAGTATGTTGGTCAGCCTACTCCCCTGTTGGATTCATGCGACCTTGGAACATGAATGGGCAATTGCTGCTCTATCTTGTGGAAATTATTATGTCAATTAGTGTAGTATAGTAGGTTAAAAAACGACTTCAGTCTATCAAGTTCAACCTTTCACACATATCTGCTTCTAAAGTTCTAAAGTTCTATAGCTGATCCAAAAGAAGGCAAAAAAAAAACCCTACTTGGGGCCATTACCAATTATGCCACAACAGGGAAAAAATTCCTTTGTGATTCCATATCGGCAATCAGATTACTCCGTGGATTAATTTTCCAATACGACTGTCCTTTTAGCAGTTGTATCCCTTTATGTTATGCTTAGCCAGAAAAGCATCCAGGCCGTTCTTAACAATTTCCACAGAGTTAGATAACACAACATCCTTAGGCAGAGCGTTCCATATTCTTATTGTTCTTACTGTGAAGAACCCTTTCCTATGCTGATGCTGAAATCTCCTTTCCTCAAGTCTCAACTGATGACCTCGTGTCTTTTGTAGAGACCTCTTGGTGAATGGATCACTAGAGAGCTGTTTATACTGACCTTGTATGTATTTGTACAATGTGATCAGATCCCCTCTTAGACGTCTCTTTTCAAGTGAAAACAAGTTCAGTTTTTCTAGTCTTTCTTCATAACTAAAATATCTGTTCCTCTAATTAGCATGCCTCCGCACTTTCTCCAGCTCTATAGCATCCTTCTTAAAAACTGGTGCCCAAAATTGCACTGCATATTCAAGGTGAGGCCTCACCATTGCTTTTTAAAGAGGTAAAATTATATTTTTATCTCGTGATTTAATACTCCTCTTTATGCATGTCAATACCTTACTGGCTTTTGCAACCACTGACTGGCACTGCACTTTGTTGCTAGGTCTATGCTCTACAATTATACCTAAGTCCTTCTCATTTTCTGCTTTTCCCAATGCAATGCCGTTAAGAGTGTAAGTTGCATACTTACCAAAGTGCATTACCTTACACTTATCTATATTGAATCTCATCTGCCACTTTTTTGACGAGTCCCCTAGTTTAACCAAATCATTCTGAAGAGACGCTACATCCTGATCAGACTTTATAAGCTTACCTAATTTTGTGTCATCAACACATCATAAAATGCAATTAAATTGGTCTGATGTCATCTGTTCTTCACAAAACCGTGCCGACTCCTACTGATGATATCATTGTTCACAATATATTCCATCTCTTAGTAAACTCTCAAACAATTACCCCACCACAGATGTTAAGCTTACAGGTCTGTAGTTCACAGACGAATATTGGTAGATATCATCAGGTTTGAAAAGTAGGCTTTTCAGTACCGCAAGAAGCTGAAATGCCCAATCAGCAGGACCACTCCATTGATTAAGACCACTTACTTTTCTTGTTAAAAGTAGTTTGTACCAGAATCATATTTTAAGCATCATAGACTCTACTTTTTGCTTCCAATGTTAAATAAAGAAATGCAAAAAACCCATGACCTTTGTCAATTGCTTAAGAAAACACAAGGACAGTAATTAGAACGATAGCAGCATAGCTTTTCTTTGAATATAGAAAGCACAAAGGTACAAATGTTTACCATTGCCAGTAGCTGAGGCCATGCGATGGCTAGCTAGATAATATAAGCCATTCAATTAAGTATGTTAATGTTCAGGAGTATCGCAAACTGCAATGAATCCTGTTTGTGTTAATAGATAATGGCGTCCAGGGCTGCAGGATACGTTGAAACTACTGGGAATCACATCAGTTAGAAGATTATCTGAATTTCATTAAGTGATTGGATTTCTAGCACATAAGGAAATATTGCCCTATAGCTTGACAGAATCATCCCTCGGGACTATAAATATTTGTCCAGCAATAAAAGGCTGCCACACTTGTTATATCAAATGCTATTTTTGCTTTCAAGGTACAGAAACACGCATAGCTTTAGACCACCTAAATGTTTAATAAAATCGCATTTATGGTCCTGCTACCATTTTTGAGTTATTTATTTATTTGTTACGAGCTGATAGATTCTTCAGCGCTGTATGATTTAAATATAGGGTGGTTAACAAATAAATAAAAAATATATTTACACATTCAGATTAAACAGGAGTTAGGACCCTGTCCGTGATATTGCCAAATTCATGCAAAGATCCTGGCAAGAATGATGGGTTTATGAGGACCGCATAACACTTAACAAAAATAATCAGACTATATATATATATATATATATATATATATATATATATATTGTGGGGGACAGCTCACGCATGGGGCGGCAATGACAGTTTCACACAGGTTTCCAACGTAAAAGCGTGTTTATTTAGATGTTGTAGTCACAGAGCACCTTGTAAACAAAACAAACTATAAGCCTGTCCGGCTCTAACTAAACAGCAGGATACCTCTCTAGCAGCCTAAGGTCTGACGCAAAGCAAAGAAACCAGTTTTGTATGGGGTAAAGCTTCATACCTGGTGGGCTGCAGCGCTGGCTGTAGCTGCTCCTTCATTCAGTTTCTCCCTTCCTCTGCAAACCTAACAGCCCTCTCTTTTAAGGCTTCCTCCCCAGTAACGAGCTTAGGAAGCCTCACCTGAGAGCACCTGGGTTTGCTACCATGCCTGGCTGAGGTAACCAGGTGAGATATATATCCCATCAACCACTCTCCCATACACTTTACCACAATATATATACATATATATATATAGCAACTAGCCATTTGGATTTACATTTTGGGTGAAGACTACGTAAAAAAGGAATAGTCTTTTATGCCGATATAAATTTTCCCTATGGAATGTTACAGCTGAGCAAACATTTGTAAGACTCCAGAATGGTGATATTTAACATTACCTGCTCTTGGCTGAGTTAATCTCATACTGTTGCCCATTACTTAGAATGTAGTTTTATATGATGGAACAACCCCAGGTGTAAAATATTGATTGGTTTTATATTAAATAACAACTGCTGTATGAGATTATTCTAAACTACACTTGTAAAATGGTTTGGTAATTTAATTCATGATGGATATCTCAGCAGCACTCACTGAACCATTGAGTCTGGACTTAAGGTATTTGTATTACTCTCCCTAAAGCACTTTTTCTAATCGCCAGCAGTGAAAATGTAGTTTTATTTTTTAATTTGCAATGTTTTCCTACCAAAAAAGGTAAACCTAACGGCCAGTTCTACTCAAACATTCAATTGTGCACCGCTGTACAGCAAAAAATCCAATTTCAGCATATTCTACTGATATAGGCTAAAGATTTTAATTGGAATTGATGATAAACATAAATTATGTATTTGTAGATATTACATCCAGATTTAATTTACTGAACTGAAATTGAAAAAGACGAAAGGATAAGGCATAAACAAACGCTATCTTTTCTTGTTCCTCCACCGCATGGATTTCCCTGTTATACTCTATAGTCACATATTCTGGATGTTCTACCCATCTCTTCTGTAATCTAAGCAAAGCACAGCCAATCAATTTACTTTTATGTTAGATATACTGTTTTCAGCATCAACCACCATAAGTTGTTCTCTGCGCCCACATCTATATTCTGTCTTAGAAACATAGAATTTGAAAGCACATAAGAACCATTTTGCCCATCTAGGCTGCCCATTTTCCCTGTTGTAAAAAGTGGGACCTCAACCAATCCATGGTCTTGTCATATGCCTATCCTATTCATATTTACATTCTTTCAGTCTATTAAACACTATCGCATCTGCAGGGAGACTGTTCCACTTATCTACCACCCTCTCAGTAAAGTAGAACTTCCTTCCATTACATCATTATCTGACCTTCTAGTTTAAGACTATGACTTCTGCCATCTGCAATGCAAATTACTCCTATTAGTTGTTCATGATTTAACATTTCCCATTTAGCCTGTTAACTTTTTCAAATACCTCTTTGGTCAGTATTTGAAATGCTTTTCTATCTGCTCTAAACCTTCTTCCTAAAAAGCCAACCCCCTTTGCTGCTGGTCCAGTTACAGTAAGTAAATGCATCAAGTTTCAGAAATTATATTAAAAAAATATGCTGACCATGTTGGTTTGGGGTGAGCTGTGGTATTACCATACCTGGGAACTTCTGGGCTCTGGCTACTCGGAGCCTTCCCTTGTGGGACGCGGCAAGACTGCCCACTGACCTCAGTGGGAGGTCCCGCTGACATTGGTGGGAGGTCCTGCTGACATCAGGGGCGTTCCTGCTGATGTTGGGGGCGTTCCCACTGATAGCAGCGGGAAACACCCCCATTTAAAGGTAGGAGGATTCAGGTCTAGACCCGGAGAACCGGAGAAGCGGTGCTTCACCCGGAGAGTTCCCAGGTATGGGTATGGCAGATATAACTGTGCTTCTCCTACATAGTTGTGTACAATTACAATGTACTCAAAAATATAAGCAAATGAAAAGCAGTGACCCTATTATTGTTGTAGTTTGGAGGTATATTAGTGCCTTGTGACATAAATAACATTAGAGCTAAAGTATTGCCTAGTTTATACCCTGAAAGGTATGTTGGTTAAAGAGGATACATAAACCAAACAAAAGACTTCAGTTAATATCAGTAGGTGATAAACACTCCCTTTAATAAAACACATTTTAAATTATTAAGGCTAATTCATGCCAATGTTAAAATAGCAAAATAATTATTATTATTTTGTATTATTTTTTATTGTTTTAGCACCTTCATATTCCGTAGTACTGTACAATGCGTAGACAGGACATAACAAGTAGTATATAAGATAACAATATGTCTTGCAGAACAACAGGTGAGGAGGGCCCTGCTCAAACGAGCTTTTGGTAATGGGGCATAATATTTCCTAAACATGAAAAGGAAATAATTATAGTGAACCCTAGAGTGTGATACAGTATATTAGAGTCTACGGTGAATTGTATGAATAGTTTTTATATTCTTAAACAATGTCTTACTAAAAGTCACCAAAGAGTCCATCTGGAACATAATTGTGAATTTATTAAAAAAATATTTCTTTTTGCATATAAGGGGTGCTCCGCTTAGAGGAAACACCAAGCTTGATGGGATATGTTTTTCTATAGACAGGCTGAAAAAAGATAAGTAGATCTGTAGAAGTAACAGTTATTTCAGTTAAGGTCTAAATGTAATGCAATTCACAGCCATTAAACATAAGCTGCCATTTTTTTCTCTGTTTTTTTGCATGGTTTTGGCAAGCACACATGGGAGGATTATAAATATAATCATCACATTAACAACAAGGGGTAATCCATCCCTTGTCATGTGTAAATAATAATCTTCAACTCACCTACTTCTTCAAATGATCAGATAAATATTTTGGCTTTGTCATTAATATCTCTATGTACAGCTCTATGAGTTAAAAAGGGATGCGCATCCCCCATACAATATTAGAGGTAATCCTTTTGATGATGAGTTAAAATGTGTATTTCAAATCAATTGAAAACCACAGACATTTTCTGTGATGATTTCTTTTAGAATTTAAAAAGAATATTTGATACAAACGCAACCTTGAATAGTTTTGTTGGATTCTTTGAAGCTTAGAGGTTTGTCCATTTTCTGAATGGATAAAACTAACTACAGTATCTGTTAGATTTACCATTACCTTCCATCTGCTCGTGTCTGTCTGGTGCGATGTCATTTTACAGAGTGAAGTCATCTTGTTACAAAGCCTTTTCATTACTGCGGATCCATGTCCGGAAACATTGGGTGAAACAGACCCATAAATCAATTTGACTTCTCTTAGCACCTTCTATGCAGATCTGACATATACTGTTATCAGTGGAGAAATATACTTTATGGTTTATACTTTATTTACTTTATGCGAAAGCAAATTTCAATTGAATTTTCACTTTGCATGCAAATATGATTTCTGTAATATTTCACAAAATAAGTGTTTGGACTTTAACATTTTATAAAACATTATGGACTTGCATGTTTTATTATGGCAAAATTAGACAATAATATTTTGTTTCTCGGATGATTCAGATAAATCATATTTGTTGTATTAATACTTTAATTAATATAATATATTCTGTTAGGAACAAGTTAGGAATACATACCCTTTCAGCTCTTGGTGTCTATATCTCTGAGCCCAGGCTATAGTAGGGTACACAGGATAACCTGTTAGAAGCTATTACATAACTATCATCACTGGACAGACTAGATGGGATGAATGGTTCTTATCTGCCTTCAAATTCTTTGTTTGTAGACTGGAGTACATCTTTTCCCTGTAAATCTTTCTCAAGTTTATGTAAAAGATTGGCTATTTTGTGGAGACTAAATGTAAAAGTTTAGGCTAGCTAGTAGCGAAAGACAACTTGACACGAGGACAGAAAGAAATTAACAGCCATCCCAACTCTGACCTGTAGAATTTGGTCCATTTTTCTGGCACTCACTCCCAGATAATGCAACAATGGGGATTTATTTTAACATGCTCATGTAGACTCAAAAAACATTTCTACTTGGGACATATTGTGTTCAGAACTATAGCAGGTGAAATATGTTTTAATGATTCAATTTTCCAATTTATTCATACAAATGTCTAACCAAGTTTGTTTTTAATTCCACATCATTGTTTTCAATGCTGGATGCAGTTGCGTTCCGTTTATGTTTTAAGAAATGATGAAACATACATTACAAGAGATGGTGAATTTAAGCCCAATGGGCAAGCCTGGCCAGCAGGGCCAATAACATAGTAAACACTTTTCATGTGCACTACCCACTCTTTCTCATTATCTCCATTTTCCCTAACTCTTCACTTTCTCTTTATCCCTCCTCCTCTTCCTCTTTATTTCTCTCTTTTCTTCCTATCTATCCCAATTCTTCGCATCTTTCATTATCTATCTCTGTATCTCTGTTCTTTCTCTTTATTGCTCCCATTTGCCCCCATCTCTGCTCGTTTTCTCTGTCTTCCCCTTCGGACTCTTTCTTACCCTTTGAACTGTCTCCCTCTATCTATCTCTCCCTTTGTCTCCACATTTCTTAACTTACCGCAGAGCTCTGTTCTGCTTCAATGATGAGGGCTGGGATATGAAGTCATACTTCTGTGCTCAGCATCTATTGGCGGCATGGGCGTAGGAACCCCTAAAAATCTGGGGGGGACAGCATTTTCCCCCATCAGATCCCCACATGCATGTATAGATTAACTGAATAAGACATACAAACCCTATATTTGCAAGTATATATATAAATACTGTATGGAAACATAGCGTAGCAGATATGGATCAACAGAATAGCATTAAAGATAGAAACTCCCTAAATTACAGGCATAGATCACAGGTCGCACACCCCAAAGGCCAGCCCTGGTGTCCACATTCCCCACATATAACCTGACCAGCACTCAGATTACACAAACAAATTACAGTCCAGAGTGAGACAACTTTGTCCCCAAACAGCCCAGTGTGAGCCAACATTGCCCCCAAACAGACCAGCGTGAGCCAACTTTGTCCCCAAACAGCCCAGCGTGAGCCAACTTTGTCCCCAAACAGCCCAGCTCACAAATAATTAAAGCAATTCATCCACACATTAATTCATTATTTCACTAATTCCCACAATTCATCCACACGTGGATTAATTCATTCTCTTACTCATTCACACAATTCATCCACATATTAATTCATTCATTCTAACTCTTTATTTCAATATACTTACTAGCCCCTTTTGTTACTTTTATCCCCACTTCACCCCCTTCTCACACTATCTACCCCCTCCTCATACTATCTACCCCCCTTCTCACACTATCTACCCCCTCCTCTTACTATCTACCCCTCCTCATACTATCTACCCCCTTCTCACATTATTTACCCCTCATCATACTATCTACCCCCTCCCTACCCCCTTCTCACACTATCTACACCCTCCTCATACTATCTACCCCCTCCCTACCCCCTTCTCACACTATCTACCCTCTCCCTACCCCCCTTCTCACCAGCTACCCTCTTCTCGCTAGCTACCCTCTTCCTGCCCCCCCTTCTCGCTAGCTACCCTCTTCCTGTCCCCCCTTCTCGCTAGCTACCCTCTCCCTATCCCCCTTTGTAGGTTACTTACCGTGCAGTCCTGTGGTGGGAGCGCGAGGCCTCTGCCTCGCTGCTCTGCCGCGATGCGCACAGCTTCACTGCTGAGCGCCGGCATATGACGTCATATGCCGGCGCTCAGAGTGAAAAGCCGGCACCGAGACAGATGCCTCACGCTCCCACCACTGCAGTCGGGGCAGCGTTGAGGCGGGTGGCGGCGGCGGCAGGGAGCAGAGGAGACAGAAGGACGCCGAGCGGTTGCTGAAAACAACCGCTCGGCACCCCTCTCTCTCCTCCTGCGGCGTTTCTATTGGGAGGGTCCCTACAGCCCTGGGGGGGGATTTCTTCATTAACGCATGAGTTACTGGGGGGATCTATTCCTACGCCCATGATTGGCGGTAGCATTACGAGGGAGCAGTAGACATGAGGTCTGCATGAATAGACCTCACCCTTCCTATATTTTGGGGTGGTTTGATGGAGATTCATGATCTCCCCAACCAGCCCTGCTTCTCTAGTGGCTTCTCTATTAATTTTATTTTTCCCACGAATATCCAAAATAACCAATTATGTTCTAGCATTAGTCTATAAATTACACTGTAATGTATCTTTTTATGTATTTATAAATATACTTATTTTTTTAGCTCCTGCAGTGTACACAATAGTTTTCAGTGTAACAGTTCTATTAACCCAGCAGCATACCTTATGTTTGTAATGTTTTAGACTGGTATTACTGGGCTGCCCAAAGACCAAATCCTCACTTCTACCTACTATTATTTAAATCTAGTCTTGGACATTTCCCCATTTTCTACTTTACAGGGAAATTGAGTGTTTTATAAGCGATATGAATTATGAAACAATTAATCATTTATCCCTGCCAAATCTTGTCAGTATAAACATTTCTTAAATGTTAAAGGATTATCTGGCACCAAGTGCATCCAACAGGTGGTTTTGGTGGTTTCCTAAACAGCTAACTTAATTCATTTTATATTGTTTGCTATTACACACAAATCCACAAAAATGACACTTATGTAAACTAAAACTCTTTTCTAAGAACAAGCATAACTGCAAAAATCTCCTCTGAATATACTACTGTATATATGTAAAATAAATAAATGTATTCATTCTGCGGTAGTATATAATTATAATTAAAATGTGTACAGTGGCTTTTTATTCAGTTCATTAAATTATGGTTAATGTTCTAGTTCATAAAAATGATATTGCAGCGAAGCATTATTCCTGACTAAGTACCATTAGATTCAATAAAATGAACTTTGTTAATCTCCAGTTAAGCAATTGCATATGCGCATTCCAGTCTATACAATATACCGTATACATGTATTGTTTTAATCATTTATTGGGTTTATAGTGTGTAAAATTAAGGTCCCATTGCAGGTTAGGCACCAAACCATATTGTAAGACATGCAACCTAGAATGTTTCAAATGCATTTTTGTTAATTTCTCAGAACTTCTGCAATGATCGGATATATTGTTTTCTTTCTTATTATAACATAGAAGGCAAGCAAGACAGGAAAAGTATTCAACCCTGCCTTATGTCTACTTTCAAATTTTATAAACCCAGACATTCCATGAGCATGATGTAGGTAAAAGCTCCATTCTGGAGATTCCAGATAGGAATACATGTAAATAACCTCTGCTCTCTACTAAATCTTGACTTTCTTAATAAAGGGGTAAGCAATTTGCGGCACAACTGCACCACCAATAATTCTTTCTTAGCAATAAAAGGCCACAAAATTTTAAATTAAGGTACAGCTCCTGACTAAATAATTGTTTGATTATTATTAAGGTTTAATGCCATCTATACTGTATATTTAAGCCTTAATTGATTAACCACAAACTAATGGATCAAATAGAGAGAACTCTTAAAATCCATAAGTGGAGCGTTCTTTGTACTTACTAAACTATACAAATTAATTGGTTAGCATGTATGTGTAGCTTTTGCACTGTAATTGTGGAAACATTGCCCATTCTTAACTGGTTGTGCTTAATAAGCTTTTTTTTCTCTTTTTTTGCCTTGCAGATGTGTTCTTGAGAATTGTTATCTTATACACTGCACAACAAAAGCACTGAGCCAATTCCAGAACAGATCGACAGTGACTAGTATTTGGAAATTGTAAACAATGGAAAACTCCTACAGGGACAGGACTTCACTAGTAAGAGGTGCTAAAGATATAGCCAAGGAAGCAAAGAGACATACATCAAAAAGTTCAAGCCGAGTAGTGGAAGTAGATCATGATGGGTATACTTACAGATCCAACAACCAGTACCCCAATGAAGAGCCATATGCACATGGAAACTATAATGAAGAAGGTAATGATGATGAAGGGTCTAGTGAAGCAACAGAAGGACATGATGAAGATGATGAGATGTATGAAGGAGAATACCAAGGAATACCAGGCATGAGTCAGGCTAAAGATGGCTTGGTGGCTTTGGGCCAGCCTATCTCTGATGAATATAAAGATCAACGTGAGTTAGAAAGTGAAAGGAAAGCAGATGAAGAAGAACTGGCTCAACAGTATGAGCTAATAATTCAAGAATGTGGACATGGCCGTTTTCAATGGACTCTCTTCTTTGTCCTTGGAATGGCATTAATGGCTGATGGAGTAGAAGTATTTGTGGTTGGATTTGTGCTGCCTAGTGCAGAGACAGATATGTGCATTCCTAATTCAGGCTCAGGGTGGCTTGGTAAGTCTAATTTATGTTACATTATTAACATATTATACTTGCATTCAGTCTTCTGTTGTCGCATGTTGGAGACTTCTGACAATTTGAACAGATGTGTTTTAAAACTGACATTTGTTTAGGGTTTGCATACAAAATAAACACTTTATTTTAGCACAAAGTAATTTAAGTAGAAAAGAAACATGCATTCTGAAGTACTCAAGGCAATCAGCTCTTCAGTGGGATACACCTCTATCCCCTGATTGTTTCCTCTTAAAAGGTCATTGACAAGCCACCTGATCTTGTTAAGCAACAGCCAATTTCCAGGCAGCAAGTTGGCTGAAATCTTACAAGGTTGTTCTCCATATGTTACACATGTATTCTCCCATCATAGGCTCCATTCAGTCATAGAACCCCAGACAGTGGTGACTTAAAGATAAGCAGCAGAGCATGGACATTTGGAAATGAACAACAAACAAATCAGTACCATGTCTTCCAGTTCCCATTGTGCAATCAAAACACCACATCTATTGACACCATTGACAGCACAATGTTACTCAATATTATTATTATGATTTATTTTATATAGCGCCATCAAATTCCGTAGCGCTGTACAATGGGTAGACAGGACATAACAAGTAGTATATAACATAACAAATTGACTAACAGAGACAACAGGTGAGGAGGGCCCTGCTCAAATGAGCTTACAGTCCTATATATATATACTCAAGATATATGATCCCACAACCAGAAACCCCAGAAATGTGTTTAGCCACCTTCAGCTTCTAAGAATACCCAACATCATATGTTTTTACCATTGAGTAGATATACTGTATGACCAAAAATTTAAAAAAACACAGGAATTGAAGTTACAAAAATTCCACATTTTTTTTAATTTTTCTGTTGGTTTACAAAACATTTTCATGGTCAAAAGAGATAAGAAATTTTTATGCACTCGTTTTATGCTGGCCTTTTAAACATTTTGTCTCAGTTTTTTGCATCATATGGTCTGGGACTTTTTTTGTGTAAGTCTACCAAGAAAACCATGCATGAATGTTAAGACTTTGTAAGAAAAAGAAATATGAAGCTGTAAATTCCAGCTGTCTTATTGTAGAACCCATTACTAAGCTGGAGATTTGTTCTCGCAGGATAATTAATTATTCTAATGAAATTTGTTTTTGACTTAATACCAGTTAAATCACGTCTAGAACTATCAATGTTTGTTCAAGACAATAAAAATTGTAATTATTTTAATTTTAATGAATATGCTCAGTGTTTACTATAATGCATTATTGTTTGTGTACAATTTAATAATTCCAAAAAATATGTTTAATAGCTTTTCAAATTGAGATTATTACATTCATATGTGCCTCCTACACACTGTAAGCTTGTGAATAGGGCTCTACTATGCAATGGTTTGCCTCTGTTTGACCATCAAAGTCGCTAGTTCTCCAGCATTATGCTTTGGGAAACACTTTTAAAGGACTGGAATCATTATCATACTTTGAACCATTTCAGCTTAAAGGCTTAAAACTATAATTAAGAATCAGTTCATTCCTACTCCCATTTTCTATCTCTATTCTCTATGTTCTTTGTTCTATCAACTCTAAGACCAAGTGTCCTGGAAATCAAGTACACTAGCTGTGGAATATCACAAATAGACCTTGGACCAGCTCAGGGAGCCCATGGACAAAGCAAGCCAACTCACCCTGTAGAAACACAGGTCTTGTGTCAGGATTGGGAGGGTGCTTAATCTAGGCTCTGACACATGCTCCTCTCATTCCTGACAAACTAAGTCTATGTGTTAACCAGCATTAATTAATCTGATCTTCTTGCAGCGACACATTACCGAATCATCTGGAATCCAGCAACGTATTCTAGCTTAGGCCATCTGGCACAGCAGAGGGTGATCTGCTCCTCTACTGTGCCACTGCTTAATGCCCCGTATACAAGAGAGATCTCTGATCTCCCCAACGGGCCCATTTACACTATGAAGGTTATGTAGAGCCTCAATAGGGTGCATTACAAAGCATTAAGGACATGGAGGGCCAGATATGATGTCATATACTGGCACTCTGCAGTGCCCAAGATAAATATGTTACTGCTTGAGTCCCCAGCCCCATTAGCTTTGCAATAATGCCTAGGTATACTTTTACATTTGAAAAATTGTAATATCAATATTTTTACATTTTATTTACAAAGCACACGCAGAATCTGTAGCACTATAGCATTAAGAGGAAAATACCAATTTAACAATAAGATTACTATCAACAATAACATGAGCACATAAAAGACATACTAGTATAGAAGGAGAAGTGAGCTCTGCTTTTTACGTCTCTACTCTCATTATCTCTCCGCAGTCTGATGGATTGTGGTTTGATACATATAGTCAGACTAATTTCTAATTTAGTTATATTAGCCTTTAAAAAAAAGAGATTGATCTCAGAGTCTAATGCAGCAAGGAATTTTCAAGGATCCATTAGTGATGTTTGCAGACCTAATCTACTTATGTGTACTGTAGCAGCACAAAGAAATACAATTAGACTAACAGCATACACAGGGATAGCAATATGTTCATTATTTGGCTTGAAGAAGAAAAGGCTTTAAAGCAAAGACCAACTTGAAGCAAGAAGAAGTGATTTTACGAGGCTGCATCTTCACTTTGCTCCAGGTGCAGATGAGGAAATTGTGTTGCTATAATATTTATAAATATTATGTTTTGTATTCTTGCATAATAACTGAGTTTGTTGCTGCAGCTAAATATCTAAAGTTAGGAAACTAGGCAGAGAAAGGCAGTGCACATTCATGTAATATGAGAACATGATTCAGAACTGTGTCAAAATATCTGAGCGTTATATGTTATTAAAAAAATACTTTTTAAAAAGCTTATTTTTTTGAAATACCTTTGGGGGAAATTTCTGTGAGTCATGGCAATATTTGCACATGTATGGTTATGCTTTATACACACTAAATATAGATACACAAGGAATAAAAACCGGTGTAATATATTTCAATAAAACATGTACAGAATATCATAATATTAACGGTTTTCAAAAAAAATTGATCTCACCGAAGGTGTTTAGAGTGCTGATTAGTCAAACATAGAATGTCTGATGTGGGAAGGTTTCTTACAGAGAAAATGATTCTCATAAAATCTCAAGATGACTAAATGCACAAAAAACGGGAAAGGGTGTAATCCATTGGGCAGATTCACAAATACTCTTTGATTTTTGCGTATGCTTGATTTGCCATCAAACAGGTATGGGCAAATGTATAGTTCAAACATTCCATGGCACAAATTCTAATGGAAACCCACACTTAAAAAAGTAGTACACATAGATTTTTTGTGTTTTACCAGTGTTTTTCATAATGCAGTTTATATACTGGAATGTTTAATAATTTTCACAGTGCATTAAAATATCATATGGCTCCTCCAATTCTTTACAGTTCATTAATTAAATGCAACATTTTTATATCACTTCACACTTATAGAATATAAAGGCAGAAATTCACATGAAACACTTATATTGTATAATCTGTTTCATGTGTAAAATTGAAACAAGGCTATATTCATTCTTTACTCACTGTCAACATATATTAGCCACATTCATCTTCCTTTATCGCAAAGTGAAAGGCAGTTAATGAATGTGATAATACAAGGACCTTATATACATAGTATATACAAGAATGAAATCTTCCTAAGATTTTTTCTATTTTCAATCAATTTCCTTTTATAGATTTAATAGAGTTAATACCATCAATCCTGTATACTATAATAATGAGTATTTTATTGGTTCAGAGTCAAAAGCGGTATATACCGAGAATCCAGACAAAGAGATATTTTGTTTCAATATTTTGCAATGTTAACATCTGGGTTAAATAAAGTGAAAAATGCTTTTTATATAAAGAAGGGCAAGAAGAACAGGACATACCGGTACGTCCATAGGGGATTCTTGTGATGCGTTTTTTTTTGGATGTACCGGTACGTCCATAGGGGACTGAAGGGGTTAAGTATAGGTAAAGTTGATGCTCTTCAGTTGCTGTCATGGCAGACAGTCCGCTGAGCATTGTCACTTGCATAGGTCTTGAGAAGTATATGTTCTCTCTCGCCAAAAAATATAAACACAACAGATCACCAGTAGACAACCTGATAAAATCATAATAATAACACAAACATATGCCATAAACCATAATCCACATACAGTGCATTCCAATTCTGGTACTTTTTATTCACTCATAGGCAGTTAGAACACAATTCAGCTTAGAACTGGAAAGCCCCAGACAGTGGCTTTCCCAGGAATCATATTTAACCCTTTTGTGACAGGACTGTTTCATTTAAAAGTATGAAAATTAGCTATAGTGACATTGTAACACTGATATCTATCATACATTTCTGAATCACTCCCCCACATGTACATATTTTTCAAAAGTAGAGTATCCAGGGTATTCAACTTGACCCTTTTTTTGCAGCCATTTTACCACCAGTATTTTCCAATCTTTGCCAAAGAGGTAAAATTTTTGATTGATTTTTTTCAAAATAAAAAGATTTACCAAGAAACAACATATCGAGGCATTTTAGCAACATCGCCTGAGCAACGCTTGCTTCCTAAGTGCTCTTTCCAGCAACAGGGCTCCGTTATATTTGAAAGACACGTGGTCTTTCTCGAGACCCCTAAATAATGCACATGCGTACATATACACAGTTCTGATTAGAAGGCTCTAGCGCATGCATTCATAGATACCTCATTTAAATACATATACACACCTGCATACACACCAAGCTCCTACCTGCAGATTATCTGTTCCTGAAGCTGCAGATTCCAGGCTGGGGAATCCTGGCACCATAACTCTAAGCCTTTCCTTTCCCTTCAAAGCCATGCAGCTTCCCCTCTTACTGAATGTAACATATGACCACTAAAGCAGCTTCTTACTGGTACATCCTGTCACATGTCAGAAAATAGGAAACTAATTCTGCCCTTACTGATCATACAACCATAATACCCCTGCTGCAAGAGAGGCCCTGCTGCCCCTTGCACCAATTGGCCCTATCTGACCTCTCACATCACTTCACAAGTACTGTATTCCTTCTGTACAGTGTAGGCTTCTCCAGAAATAACACAACAGCAAGTGGGGTCCCCTAGCCACCAGGGGCATGAAACATTAGCCCCATTGCTAACTCTCCCCTGGATATAACTAGGTACCTTTAGTCAATAAATGAACCCAAACAATCCACACAAAAAAACCTAAATAACCCACAGGTTGATACAAATATATAGTAGGCTAAGACACAAAATATGACACACATTCCACAAATAACTGAAAGTAAAATCACAATATAAGTCCACTTAATACATACCGTATATATATCCCTAATCAGAGGGTTCCTTCCTACATAATATAACCATTATAGAATGATCCAACCAGCATCATTATGACTACAAAGTGAATCCATGTAATTGTATCAATAGCCTCTACATGCATCAGTCAATGTGTCTTCCAACAACAGCTGCACATTGTCCCTTCTGACCTAACCATGCAAATGTCATACCTTGCTGTGTTACATGTTAATTAGCCAGAGTATCCTCCAGGCATATTTGTACATATAACTGTATATTCAATTGTATCATTCAATTTAAAACCATCATGATTAGTTCTAAAAGTTACACAAGTTTGTAGCTATACAGAGAAAGGTCCAGGACCAATGCAGCACTGTCCCTCTGCATGTAAAGGGCATGGGACACAAAAGTGTGGTCTTGAATCCAATGGAACTGTGTGTTCTCTATCGATCGAATAAAATTATAGCTGGTTACCAGTTTCCAGCCAACTTTGGAATCAGAATTTGACAGCAGATAACCATTTAGTCTATCTGGTCTGCTCTTCTGGTCTGCATGGACCTTGCTTTATGCACTGGAGCATAGTCATGCTGGAATGGAAAATGGTCTTCCCCAAACTTCTCCCACAAAGTTGGAAACATAGCATTGTCCAAAATGTCTTGGAATGCTGAAGAATTACGATTTTCCTTCGCTGGAAAAGCCTAGCCCAAACCCTGATTTCAATAAGAGGTTTGTCCCAATACTTTTGTCCATATAGTGGTGCACAAAGCCAAGGTCTATAAAGACGTAGTTGAATGAATTTGGTGTGGGAGAATTTGACTGGCCAGCACAGAGCCCTGACCTCAAGCTTGTTGAACCCCTTTGCGATGAACTGGAATGGAGATTTCAAGCCAGGCCTTCTTGTCCAACATCAGTGCCTGACCTCACAAATGGTGTACTGGAATTAGCAAATATTCCCACAGAAACACTCCAAAATCTTGTGGAAAGCCTTCGCAGAACAGTAGAATCCATTATAGCTGCAAAAAGAGGACCAACTACATATTAATGTCTATGTAATTAGAATGCAATGTCCCTGTTGGTTTAATGGTCAGGTGTCCCAATACTTTTGTCCATATTGTCCATCATTAACAGGGTCAGAATAAAGAATATATATATATATATATATTTCTTGTTCTTTTAAGTATACCCATACAATTTTCTATAATATCTGTTCTTCATGAAACCACAAAGATGTTAAGTGTCTTTGTTCCAAACTAGATTTGGTCAAGGACAGAACATTAATTTCTTTTGTAGATGGTACATTACTCTCTGTTTGGGTAAGCAATTTATATTCACCAGACATCTATGCGAGTTTCCACTCGAGCAGAAGTAGGCACTAGAAAAAAAAAGATTACACCAGTGCTCCATTGCTGACAAGCAAGTGTCTCTTGTCAGATCAGCTTCCTCTCTTTCCCTGGAGGTCAGATGTGTCAGCTTAGCTTTCGTTCCATAAACCAACCGCAGACAGGCAGGTACATGCTGCAACAGAGGCTTATCATAGCCTCCTTTTGGTAGTGGATTATACGTAAACACACTAACAGCTACATTTCTCGCAATATCTTTTTTGCTCGTAATGAATAATAATTATGGCCCCAAGTAAGCACAGGGAGGGTATTATAAAGATCAGTGTGGTTCACTCTAAGTGGATAATTCCATAGAATAAATTAGCTAGAAATTGGTCTTCTAGTGATGCAGTTGCAGAATAACTTAATACTGAATATAAATGAGTTATTTCCACAGACTAGAAAGCTTACTTAGATAAAATATTTCAACAGACCAGAGCTGTAACTGTATTAACAAAGGTGGTTTTCTTTATACCGTAATACATGCCAAAGAAAACAAAAAAATAAAAAAACAACCAAATACTGAAGTATGTGTTGTGTGAGTGTTGCTAAGATTATTCAGAATTTCTATTGTCTAATGCAGTGAAAACTAACAGGAAGCTTAATCAGCATTATGCATGTTATGATTCCACAACAGCTATAGCACTGCCCTCTAGAATTATATAAGCATACCTGGGAACTCCGGGTTTGACCCGGAGATTGCCGGGCGAGCGCTGCTCCTCTGGTTCACCGGGTCAAGACCCCTTTAAATGGGGGTGTTTCCCGCTGCCATCAACGGGAACTCCCACCGACGTCAGCGGGAACTCCCCCTGACGTCAGTATGAACGCCAGCGGGAACTCCCCTGGTGTCAGCGGGACCGCCCACCGATGGCAGCAGGACCGCCCACCGACGTCAGCAGGACCACCCACCAACGTCAGCTGGAGCGCCCGCTGACGTCAGTGTGCAGTCCTGGCCGCGTCCCGCAAGGGAGAAGTTCCCAGATATGTATATTAGATGCAAAGCAGGCATTGGTATACAAAATTGGTGGAAGGAGACCCAAGTTCATCACATTCAACTTTTTATTATCTTTTGCACACATCTAGAAAAAGACAAAAAAATATCCTTGATCTGTCCTGAAACTTTTTGGTTTCTTTCTTGTACATTCATTTTCAGCAAGGAAATTTGTTGTCCACACTCACATGCCCACATTTACTCTCTTAGACTCTCACACTCTCATTTTCACTCTCTCTCTCATGCTCTCTCTCTGAATGTCTCTCTACCTTCTCTGCTGACTTCTTCTGCTTCTGTGTCCCACAGCTCCGATTCTGTGTCTTACATCTTCCTGTTCTACATCTTGTTCTCCTTTTGCCTCTGTTCTAGCTTCACTTTTCTCTCTTCTTTCTTCTAACGCATGTCCCGGACGTAACCTGCCGCTCCAAATTTTGGAGCTTCTGGTGACGTCCTTTCCCCTGATTGGAAGATTGGGGAGAGGACATCACCAGAAGCTCCAGGATTTGGCTAAAGTTCACACTAGGTTATCTAAGAGCAAAATTGGAGCTTCCAGTGACTTTATCTCCCCCGATCCTCCAATCAAAGGGAGAGGATATCACTGGAAGCTAATTTTTTTGGCTGAAGTTCACACAGGGTTATCTTAGGGCAAAATGGTGGCACCCCCGATGACATCATCTACCCCAACCCCTAATAAGGGAAGCAGACATCAACAGAATCTCTGCTATTTTGGTGGATGTTCACAAAAGGTTATCTTAGGGCAAAATGGTGGAGCTTCCATTGACATCCTCTCTCCCAATCCTCCAATCAGAGGGTGGGGGCATCACTGGAAGCTCCGCCATATTGCCATAGAGAGCCTTTTTGCTTAGTTTTCAGCCATTTCATAAGGGCTCTAGCCTGGTTTTCATAGATTCATACAAATTGACACAATCTGCAAATTTTGTTAAATTGTCCCCTTGGAACAAATGAAACAATCTTCTTGTTTGGCAACACTTGGTGCCCGAGCAGGACTCCACCCGATCCAAAACAACAAAATTAAAATAAAACAATATTCCATTAATTCCAACTTTAACAAATGCCCAATTTAAAAGTAAAAACCAAGTATCCAATAACCCCAGTGTAGATGGCCAGGTAAGGCCCAGCAGTTCAATGCGAGTTGAGAAGATAGTTTTCCTGCCAAGTAATTACAAAAAGGTATTAAAGCAAAATACCAAGGCCCTACATATAAAATATATTTAAAATTTGTAAACCAATTACAATAGTTTATTTTGTTAAATTTATACAGACTTAACTATTTTAGTCTTTGGGGGAAATAATCTGTCATAGTTGATCTACCTGCTCAGTTTTTCTCCTAATACATAGTTCCCAGTTTTTGACAGATATATCAAATGACAATGCATATATACAGCAAATAAACAATAGATAAGATCTTACTGACAGTAATTTATGGAAATGGATAATGTCATAATTCAGTCCAGTGCTCTGTGAGGTTTTAGGTGAAGCATATCATTTTTTTTTGTTCCTCTTGTCTCTCTTGTTTAGCAGAAGAATATATCCATGTGGCTTGAATTTAATTTCACATTGACTGATTTAATGGCTATATAGTCTTACACATGGGAAGGAAATACTTGAAACATATTGTTCTGAGTTCTTCTTTTTTCCATCAAAGACAGATTACAATGAAAATTGTACATAAAAGCCAATTCTATTCAGTGAAATAGATTCTCCAGCTTTCCCTAATCATTATCTCAGCAGGAATACATATCTGCACAAAGAGAAAAGTCATATTACTGAGAGGAGTCTGCCCCCCTTGACCAAACAAAAGAAACTGGCGAATCTAATACTAAAACCCTACTTATTGTGTTGCATTGCATTTTGATGACCCTTTATAACAGCAATTCATTGGTCAGCCTGGTTTACTACCTATATCTTCTTTCTAAGGGTGTAGGTATTATTCTCTGATCAGGACAGAGCACAACATGCCTGTTGCTCTTGGGTCTTAAAATTATTTAGAAAACCTTATATGATGAGAGTGATGATACAAACAAGGTGCACAATTGCTAGAAGATACATGGTAATTCAGTTCAGTAGTGGAAATTGTAACCCCTTAAGGACAATGGGCAGTCTCTAAACCCATTGAAAACAATGCATTTTGAGCCCGTACATGTACAGCCGTTGTCATTAAGGGGTTAATTCTGATTATTGCTGAGGAGCTGCCTTCATGGAATATGTAGTACATTCCTTTGTTGGAATAGAGGTATGAACGGTATTCCACAGAAATGAACAAGTCGATCTCATCTATTGCTCTGTCTGGAAGCTTGCACTGTATTTTTCTTATGACCTGAAGTTATCTACTTCCATTTATCACTGTACAGCTATTTGCTTCATCCATCATTCCTCTACATATTTATCAGTGCACAGAACTCTTTTCAATAACACTGCTATCATCTGTGTTAACTCCCCAATTGCTGACAAAGTTAGAGGCTCTACTCAGAGTATGCACAGCATGAGGAGAAGGACCCGTTGCTTAAAATATGTCCTGTGTGGCTGCTGGGTTACTCCCCTAGGTCAGCAATACCTTGGAGCAACTGCTGCAGTGCCGCTCACAACGCTAGGGCCCTGGAGCAATCACTCCATGTGCTCCACCATTAATCCAGCCCTGATGGGCAAACCAGATGGTTCTTATCTGGCATTGAATTGAATGTTTATATGTTTCTATGTATAAAAAGACAGGGGAAGAGGACTAAAATAGCCACTTTGGAAAAAAATCCCCCTGGATGGTATTTCATTAGTATTATTGGCTCACTATGCTACCAGACCATCGGGAACGTTGGCATTGTCTTCAAAGTACAAGAATAGCTGGAAAGAATGAGGAGTTCTTCCTGCTTTAACATTAATATCATATGCTGATGGCCGGAGCTGGGAATCTACAAGGTTTTACTTGGAGTATCCTGATAGAATGCTGCTCTCCTGGGGTTCTGGGTTAATGTCCTTAGTTCCTGGACAGGAAGCAGTGGCTTAGTTATAATCGCTCTCCACCCAGGTTCTGCCCCATTTCAGGGGTGGATCCAGGGTCTGACCTCGAGAGAGATACTCAGACTAACACACACATCCAGACACTTGCTGTAGCACACACATCCAGACACGCGCACTAACACACACGCACACAGACACTCAGCACTTACACACATGTTCACATACAGACATACCCAAATACTCAAACTAACACAACCAGACATACTGACATACTCAAAGACACATGTTCACACTCTAAAATACCCACATGCATACTAGCATACCCAGGCACTCACACTAACATAATTAAGGGACACATGTTCACACATTAACACACACACACATTCACTAAAATACCCACACACTAACCAAAGACACAGGTTCACACACTAAAATACCCCCCCCACACATACACTTTCCGTAACATGCCCAGGCCCACACATTAACAAACGCTAATTAAGATGCTCATACTAATGTACCCAAAAGCCCCTTGTTCACATAATAACATACCCAGACACACACACTAAAATTGCCAGACAAACACACTTTCACTAACATACCCAGACACACACGCTAAAACACTCCCATAAGGACGCCCATACTAACATACTTAAAGACACGCACACGCTAACATACCCAAAGACACATGTTCACACACTAAAATACCCACATACTCTAGCATACCCTCACACACACACACACACACAAATGTACCCAAAGACACATGTTTACACACTAACATATACCCAAAAACACACACTAACACACCCAGACACACATACACATACCTAGACAGCCAGCCCTGCTAAGTTCCCAGGTATGCTGATGGTACATGTAGACTACCCTTTTATTGAACATTAACATTCAGCTTAAGCCCTCCAAAAAACTAAGTAAAAACATTTGTTAACATACATGTACAAATAGAATAGCAAAAAATGTGATATTTACCCTAATTAATCCTAATGGTTATCATCAACCTGGGCATTATTAATCACAAACTCTTTTTGCTTGTAAATTAAGTTCTTAATCTAGGTGAGCAAATAAAAAATAAAAGAAACAATATGACCACATACACAAACAGTATGACCACATACTTCTGCTTTCAGATTGTTATTGCAATGTAGTACATTTCCCCCCAGTTATAGCTCTTACAACCATAGATGCAGCCTGTAATTAGTCCGCTGTACTAAGCATATTTCCATTTGGCCATGAAATACTCCTGCAGGTCTATTCCTATCTGTAGAGCTTTTCCACATTGATGTTAGCCCAGACAGGTGCAAAGAGTATAGTGTGATATTGTAAACATTGCATTATTAAACTTGTTGCTAGAGTTCTGATGTCTTTTTTATTCCATTTTGGAAATTGTTGGTTATAGACATGTAGGAATGGATGCATATAAATTCATTGGAGGAAATGCTTTGTCAGCTGCAATGGGGAGATAGGAATGACTTGTGAATGTTTAGCAGCTACACAGGTGCAGAGAAATAAATCACTAAATAAACATATTATAAAGTGAAATGGAAAGATCATTCAATTTCAATACTAGCGGTTTCTTCTGTGACTTTCTGATTGTTATTTAGATTGCACACGCAGCCCACCTAGGCCACGGTACACACACTATTGCAGGGTAGACATTGATAAAAAGGGAAGGATAGAAATATATAAGAAGAGGTTTAACCATATAATCATTCTAAAAATAAAATCTCACCAGTAAATCCACATGTCCACAAGTGTGATACATGTTTTTGTGGACCACAACTCCCATCACTCTAAGCTAAGCATGCTAAGCATGATTAGAAGTGTGATCCTAAAAAAGCTAATTTTTGTAATAAATAAATAAATATCACTACTCCCAAACCCCTTTAAACCAGTAGTATTAGTAAATGTATAATATAGGGTAATATGTTGAACATTGAACATATAAAGAATATGTATGTGGGATATTAATGCAATCAGAGAATGTTATAGAACACAAATTGGTCAGCTGTGGCACCTACTCTATAGACAGAATTGTAGGCAACAATATTATTTGTTTTGTATATATTATCACTAATAGTTATTATGTTTTATGTATTTCTATGATTTTAAAAGGTCCTACTTGTCCCAAACAAAATCATGTATAATTTATTCATCAAATATGGAAGGAAGAGGAATCATGGTTTCACAAAC
The DNA here is from genome assembly GCF_027358695.1 of Spea bombifrons. Taxonomy (NCBI): domain Eukaryota; kingdom Metazoa; phylum Chordata; class Amphibia; order Anura; family Pelobatidae; genus Spea; species Spea bombifrons. Next base: position 144,141,349 of record NC_071087.1, read on the forward strand.
ATATGGTGAAAATGGGAAAAAAAACACCTCTTGTTCTTAGGAAATAAAAAGAGCCCCAGTCCCAAAGGGGTGGTATGCTTGTTATGAGTAGGACTAGGGATTTAAACACACTTTTAACCTAGTGCTTTGCAATGGTTGAGAGTTGTATGCTCTTTAACATAATATTTGTTGAATGCATATTCCAGCTTTCAGAGATGATGTTTTCTTTCCATATGAGGCGTGACCACGGTTTTGGCAGAAAGAGATGCACAGGTGCTCAGGATTTTAATAGCAAATTACCTGGGGAGAATCCAATGATATGTAGCCTTGGTTAGACACTGCATTTCAGTGCCATCATTTGATTTTAATTACCACGGACAGCCATTGAAGGCATGAAGGTTTTGAGATCAGCACCATATATATTTTTAATGTTGAATGAATACATTACATGTATCATGGAACAGTTACATACACTTAAAATAATGTTCAGATAAAACAAATGTTGAAATAGCATAGTATTCCGTTCCATAAATATTGTCTAAAAAAATGGATAACACTGTGTGTAGTATTTGTAGGAAAAAGTATAAAGCAAGGCCAGATTAAGGAGATTGGGGCCCTGTAGCGCTTGCATACATACAAAGAGCCCCTTTTTGCATCCATCTGTTTTTCCATTTCGACAAAAAAAATATTAATGAAAAATAAAACAGAAACATTTTATTGTAGATTTTTTACATTCCTTCATGAACTCGCACCATGTTCATGTTGAGTGGAAAAAAATAGACACGTAAGCTCCTCTAAAATGAGTGCCTAGAGTTGCTATCAGCCACTTAAAGACACTTCCTTGTAACCAGGGGGCTGCCATCCCTTACAGTATACAAGTACTTGTGCACCTGGAGACTGGACACACTAGTCCATGAAGGGAAAAGAAAGAGAGGACAGTGAACAGAGGGAAGAAGAGGGAGGATGAAAAGCCAAAGTATACTCTGATTAAAAGCAAGTTCCCTGTCTGGATGCTGATGGGCACTGGGAGAGTGGAGCTGGCTCTTCACCGGGGTAATCAGGTAATTTAGATACTGGCTGTAGAGTCAGTTCCTCTCTGGTAGTGTCTTATAGTCCTTCATATTATTTGAGAGTTCACAGCAGCACAGTTCATGAGAGCAGTGGAGAAGTTTGGGCTAAACAGTCAAGTAAGTATAATAGAGGATGAGTACCTACCCTACCACCCAGGGGCTCTTGCACAATAGCTTCATGTGCTTTTTGATTAAGCCTTTAAGGACTGTGGATGTAAATGATATGTCTTCAATGACCAATGACATATCTCCTACGTCATGGCCTTTTTGCACCAGCAGGAAATATCAGGCTGTCAAAATTTGTGGCCCTGAGCAGTCAATTGAATTTAATGGCACCCTAACTAAGCTCTATAACATCCAAAGAGGATTTATATGCCCAAACTAAAGTTCAGGCATTTCCCACTAGTGATGTCATTACTGTCTTCACCAGAGATCCCTTTTATGTAGGACTTGCTTGTCACAGAGCTGCAAATATCAATCATAGGGTTCCCGATAGGATCCAGATAATTTCTGTACAGGGGAACCCTTAAGGCGAACCCCATGATTACTGTGGAACTCTACTGGTAATGTAATAGTGGATATCCATATATTGTACATTGATAGAGAGCAGTGTAAAAATGAATAAAGTTCAAAAAATGTATAAAAAAAGTGAAAAAATCCCCCCTAAAATATATATATATCTCATGCTATCTCAAACTCTCCTGCACTCCCATTAACTCTCTCCCACACTCTCTCCTTTTCCGCAGCTCTGCTTCTTCTCTTGCTTATTCTTAGTCTTCTGTCTTCTTTCTTCATTGGCTTCTCCTTCGTATTGGCTCCATTAACCTGGCATCCTAGGGCTTTTACGCAAAAGGGGAAGAGGCTGTCCCTGTGGTGGCTGCTGTGGCTCCATCCTTTTTGTGGAAGTACTCCAAGAAGCCATAATATTGCAGATGGATTCACAGAGAAAGAGATTCTGCACTGCTCTTTCTCCACGGATGTGGCTGCATTATCCGAGTGTTTCTGCAGGATATAATCATACCTGGAAACTCTCCGGATCCCAATGCTTCTCAGAGTCACTAAAGGGACTCTACGGGTCACTGGAGAGGCGTTGGTCCTGAAAGGGGTTAATCCAGCCCTGTACACAGGCTCCTATAGCCTTTCCTGCCTCTTTTGTTGATGTAAGCACTAAACCTGTTTTACAATCCAAGATTATATCAGCGTGTTGAGTGCCTTTGGGTAAAGTCAATGAACCCATCTATGTGGAAAAAAAGCATTATAAGTAGATGCACACAGTCTCTAGGCAGATGCACGAGACAGTTTTCCTGCAGGAAGGTACTAAATGTAAAATACTGCAGCAGAGGTATACTATATAACCTCTAAGGAAGACTTTAAAGATAAAAGAGCAAATCAAGATTCAGTGTGGCTTCCATCAACATTGTGATTGCTATATATTTAAGTGCATAAAAAAACCTTATAAGCACACTTTTTATACAAAATTCATCACAAGTCACAGAATAGAACAGAAATCAGTGGGATTACCGCACATTTTACTATAAAATTAGTTTAAAAAAATGGTATTATTTACATCAGTAAATACTTACATGTTTCCCTGGATAGTATAAAAAATATACTTCATGGAATCAACTAAGTGTATCGCATTGAAAATAGAAAGAGTGTTGTTAGCCATTTTGCAACAAAAGAGCACACTTAATTAGAAACTGTTTCAATTAAAGTAGGAATTTGCCCCCTTTTGGCAAGAATACAATTAAAGTAATAGTTCAATTACCATGTAATACACACCACCTGCAATTCTAAATACAAGAACCTGCTGCCAAAGGATTTTCTCCCTGAGTTCCGTCAATATAATTAATTCTAATTTTTAGATGCTGAAAATATATGCATGGCACATCACACAAAGCCGTTATTTGAAGCAGGTTTGTGCGCAAGCTAGGTCTCCAGTTTTTTTTTGTAATCATTTTTTGTTATTGTGCAAAAATACTAACAATTGGCTGCAACAAACATGCATAGTCCAGATACCTGACAATTACACGTGGTGTGGTCATCCAACATATGAACTGTAATCATCAAAAAATCAAATATCCTTTCTATAATCAAAGCATAAAGTTCTAGTTAATAAAATGTTCCTTCCAGCTTACAAGGCTTGTGAACACACTTTTAAGATGCCCCCTTTTTCATATTTTTGCCTCATACTGAGAACTACCTTATAGATTTTAGGGTTCCATCAGTGGTCTGTTTAACATATTCTGGACATAATAATGCTCTGTTTATATATATATATATATATATATATATATATAGATAGATAGATAGATAGATAGATAGATAGATAGATAGATAGATAGATATAGCAAGCTGTAATGTGTTGTAGAAGTGCTGGTTTGAAATAATATAAGTATAAATAATGTAATTAGCAATTAAATATTTTGACAAAACTGACAACCGAATGATTAATTAAAACGATGCTCATGATTTATCAGACATCAGCTATCAACTGAAAAAACACACAGAAACATACACGTTATACCATATTGAACATGTATTGAAGAATTAAGTTATATTTATATATAACTATTTATATTTTATGTAACTTGTCCTAATAGAAAATAACTACTGAAGTCACCCCAGCTGACACTCCTTTTGTTGACAGTGTGGTGGGATGTTGCATGTAGCACGCATGGAAACACAGTAATGCCAACAAGAGTTGTCAAGCATCAACATCAGTAACAGGCATTATGCAGACCCCTGTAGTGCAGGTTAAGGGCAGTTCTCATGGACCACAAGGTTTTTAGTGCACCTGTGAGCCCTTTAAAGTTGGCACTAATGACAACTGCTATACAGTATATGCCTTAGGTACCTCCAACATACTTGATGTAGTATCACTGGCTTGAGGTTTTGTGTAATGTGAAAGCATGTGGAGATATTGGGCCCCAACAGCAGGACGTACTTGGGATCTATACCCTGCCCCAATGTTTCTGTGTTATCTGGAATTAGGCCTTATACTAAAACCTGATGCAGCACAAGAAAGAGATGGACAAGCAAGCACCTGGCATGTACACCAATCTAACGCCCAAGTCCCTTAGCCTGTATTACTGCAAACCCACTTGCAGGAGAGGTTCCAGGATGGGAGTATTCCCTGCTGTGACCTGAGACAGCTGTAAGGTTTAGCTGCCATCATCAGCTCTAGTTTTATTGTAGACTCTGGCTTAACTTCCTTAAGACCCAACGAATGCATTATAACATGCAACAACAACAACAAGTATTTATATAGCGCTTTTCTCCCAGTGGGACTCAAAGCACTTTACAGGTATATGCATACGAGCAAGAGTGAATTATCTGAAGGATTGGGAGAAAAGATGGGTTTTAAGTCTTTTTTAAAAGTCTCTAAAGATGGAGCCTCTCTGATTGAAAGTGGTAGAGAGTTCCAGAATGTGGGAGCAGCATGGCAGAATGCATTGGAGCCGGATTTTGTGCGCACTTTGGGTAATGAGAGAAGAGACATATGTGTGGATCGGAGGGGGCGAGCAGGGATGTAGGGTGTTAATAGCTCTTTCAGGTAACAGGGTCCCTGGTCCTTTAGGGTTTTAAATGACAACACGCCTATCTTAAAGTGAATTCTCCATTTGATAGGAAAAACATGCCAAGAAGACTCTTAGGACGTAAGTTTGTTTCTTCCAGTATAGTTACCAAAAAATGTAGGGGTTAATATAGTTTAAGTTTTTTCAAACTTTGGTATTTATTGCAATGTTTATAATACATGTAATTATTAAATGCTTGATGAGGAAGACTATTACCCGACTTTTTCTAGGTTCTAATCTGTCAGGAAATCACCAATCAGAGTCTCTCCCACAGTGTATGTTTCTCAGGGGACTGGCAGGTCGGAATCCAATTACTAAATTTCATTAGCCTTGTAATGCTTCACGTGCCATCAGGCTGTACCCCAGAGCAAATTGAAATCTTTCCTTTTAAAAAGTAAATGATCTTAAAGGTTTTTAGCCATGTGAGACAGAAACACAAAACTTTGTAAAGTGTTTTTAACTGTTTTAGATTACGCCTCATTGATAAAAAGTAGACTACCAATATTTGAATAAAAGACATTCCTAAATCTGTATAAAACCTTAGGTTTCTAAAAAAGTGAATACATTTATAAATGCTCTATTCTTTATTAAAACATTTTTTGCTTGTTATTAAAAGGCTTTTGCTTGTAGTCTCACTCAAGTATATTCATTAAGGATTGTTAGTATTATTATTATTGTTGTTATTATTATTTATATAGCACCAAGAAGTTACCCAGTGCTTTTTAAAATATGTATATTTAAAAGGTATGGCAAAGCTAGAATTGACAGAGATATTAGGTAAAGTGGACCCTGCTGGCAAGATTACATCTATCTTCAGAAAAAAAAAAATATAGTATTGATGATACTATTGGTTAAAATTAAATTTCATTGTGAAAAATATCTGTACTTTTGGATGAGATATTGAGTAAAGATTGATATTTTCCTTCACACCTACAAGTGGTGGCCCTTGGCTTACTTGGGTATTTATTGAGCCATGACTACGGGGCTCCCTCCTATGTGTACTTGCTTGGTAACAGTAGACTTCCCTACCAGAGAAGCATCCTAGGTAGACAGTACACATACGTCTGTGCACTGACTTTCTTTTAAAGTGCTCTAAAGAGCTAATTATTAAACACTATCTTAAATATTGAGCTTCTGAAATGCTTTGCAAAACACCACTTTTGTGAAATTAGGGGAAAAGTTTCTGCTTTGTTGGAAAAACGTAGTATTTTGGGGCTTTTTTAGTGTGTTCCTGAAGCAGAGCTTGACAGTGATTGTGGGTTGTGTAATTACTGCACTTGTCAAGCAGCTGAATTGCCTCTGTGATTGTTGTCACTGTGCAGCCTACACCTTGTCATTTCTTTCTTTATACATAATACAGTCTGTCGAACTAAGTGCTTCATCAAAAACGAAATGTTTTTGTAAAAAAGACCTGCATAAATTAATTTCTTCACTTGCTTTAAACATCTGAAACAGATGATCCTCTGGAACAACAAGCCCACAGGGCTTTAGCAGTGGCAGCAAGTGGTCTATTCAGACCCACACATGGCTGAATTGACTTCTGTGCTGATGAATTTGGTGACATTTGGCCAAAGTTACCTTGAGTACTGGCACATTCCCCAACTCTCCATTTGTTCTCAGAGAGATCAGTCTGTAGCTAGTATAGCTTTGTTATAGGCAACTTGTAAGGCTTGAGTTTGTCACGTCCTCTATTAAGTCTGCACTTGGGGCTCTGAGCTTGTTAAGAGTGGTACTGATGAATTATTCTTCTTTTACAGCCTGGGACCTGGGACATGGAGTTACAATACTCTCTTTAATTACCAGGGATGCAGGGCGGGCTAAGAGTGCCTCCTTATTTACTAAGAATATGATAAGAATAAGGGGTATCATAAAAACGGGACCTAAGCAATCCACTGCGTCACTGCGGCTTTTTTTTTTTACTTTGTCCCTAGTTAATTTCTAGAGTTTAAAAAGAGAACAAAAATGATATTTGCTGCCATTCAGGTACCCAAGTTGTACTAATTCTATTTTTATGTTCCTATTTATGCATCCCTTTTCATCTGTGCAATCGTAAAGAAATAGTTTGTGGTTTTCAATGAAATTCACAAAGATGGTGCTTCCTGGTAGAAATAATAGCTTTTGTCTGTGTTGGATGCAGTCCAGTCACTTTTGGATTTGCTTTGCAGGCTAAACTTACATTGTTGATCAATCAAGCCAAATAATGATCTGAATGATAGTAATGTTGGAATGTGTAGTTAATAGTATTAGAATACATTAAGCGGATCAGTCTATGTATAGTATCGACTAAGCAAAAATAACAGTACATTAATATTCACAGCACATTGGATCATTTACTCTGCATTAAAGGAACAGCGATTCCCGTTTTTAATTTTAAAAGAGTTGGAATCCTGAAGTCTTCTGTTCTATGAAAAACAATACAGAGTCCAGTAGCATAGTATGGCAAGGGCCAAAGGCAGCACATATGCAGGACAGCAACTTCACTATAGGCTGATCACACAGTAGTCAATTGACCCCCTTAGTTCACTGCAGCTATCAATTTTCCAGCTGGCAGGAGGGGGGCTGACTGGGGGGGGCATACATTATGGCAAAGGGGCTGATGGGGCCACCCGACATTACCTGTCCCACAGTCCAGAAGATGCCCTCCCTTGTGAGTCACTGATACCGTGGAGGTCTGTGCAGATGTAAGTAGTATCTTTTTCAAATGACCTAAAGTAGAGTGCCAGAATAAGAGGCAATATTCCAGCTCTCTGAAGAAAACCAACAGATAATATAGGTATGCCATGTCTGGGGCGGGAGTTGGGGTATTGCACTTGGTCAGTCCTAGTGAAGGGATCCCATAAAAAGAAACACTGCTAAGATCTTACCATTTGCTTGGTGTTTGTGGCGAGGTCATAATCGAGGTTAGTGCTGAAAGGAGCCCCATGGGAGATATGTAATAAAAGCACATTCTTCCTGATGCATATATATTTATGGATACTCAGCACTCCTGGCAGAAGGTGCTCATTCACTCGAGACTTCAGGAGTCAGCAGCCATGTAAATTACAAAGCAGCATTTTACACTGCTGCACCGTTCAGACATACTGTACCTTGCTGATCTTTAACACTTTCCTAAGTTACATTGAATTACATTAATGCAAGACTGCTGATTTTCCCATCAGTTGTATTCTTCTTTCAATTATTTCTTCATTCTTTACTTTTTCCAGTGTTTAATGTCTGCTGTGTCATGTGAAAAGGACATTATATCTCCTTGTCAGGGCCATCCTTATGGATGAACTAGGTAGCTGCCTACGGTGTTGAACTGCATCCATGTTAGCAATCACAGGCATGTAGGAGGGGGCATTATAGGCATGGTTTGCCCCTTGTACTATTCTACACCTAATTGCATTAATTTACCATTGAGTAACGTATTTTGAGTAACGAGGAATCATTTGGAAAAAGTATAAAATACAATCAACTAATTCCGTAATAAAGCTGTGAGTCTAATTTGCATAAAGTAAAGTCTCTTGGCAAAAAAAACATATTAGTAGATATATAATGTTCATAAAACCTGGAGTCATAAAGCTCATTTTGTACGAAGTCACTGGCTCACTAGTTCATTGTTACTCTCATATGTATTTGCCTTATCTGAGCAAACAGCTGTTCGGAGGAAGGTCTGCTTTTGACAGTACAATCTATTATTTGCGATGACATCCCTTGGCGTTGCTGTTCTTAAATGCACTGCCAGCAGGAGTTTATCTATGATTGTATTAATGAAAAGAAATGGAAACATACCTTTGGTAATACAGGACTCACTGCATGCTATGAAACCTTGTAGAGATGAAAATTATACATAGATAGTCTGGCGTTCAAAGGTATTAGGACTTTTTTTGTAAATGATCTTATCTTTAAAATTAACCCACACGTTGATCCTTATACAAAGAGACATTCTCCTAATCTGTGCACTGATCTAATGAAAGATATGAAGACGTTAAATGTTAATATTGACTAACCATGGTACTGTGCATTTTAAAATTTCGAATATTTGAAACCTGACAGTAGGAAAAAAACAAGGGATTAGCAATTTTTAAATAGACATTTTTGGAGTGTGTTTTTTTAAAAGAAATAAACCGTATGATACCTAACATATTCACAAAGGCTTTAAAAAAGCAAAGATTAAAAGGAAGAAATGAATTATAATTTCATGAGGTTGGGAAACAGGCCTTCTGGGATCTTAGTTTACATTAAGCATGACAGGTTATCATGAGATACGCCAATTATACCAGATATTCTAGCTGTACTTGACCTATACATTCATTTACGTGTTTTGGATAGAACAAAATACTCCAACAAATTATATGTTCTTAGCTGAAGCTAACCATAGGACATGTTCTGTAAGGGGCTTAAGAAATGCCTGACTCCTACAAATGACTCATTGTCCCTGCATGTCTGTAGTAAAGGTCTTTCAAATCAATGCCATACGAATACAGTAAATGCCTGCCCCAGTGTCTTGTAATTATCCCTTGTCTGTATATCTATAAAGCATGCCATTTAGTAGGTCTCACAGGTCACCATTGAAATTATTAATCTGTTTAAGAAATGACTGTCACTATCTGCCGCTGTATTATTCAGTTTGAGATCTTGTAACTATGATCTAAACACAGAACATATGTATTACTTTCTTCCCTGTTGCATCCAGCTCTGATCCGTCAGCATTCACTAAAATGTCTTTATTGGAGAACCTGTACCAAATAGCAATAAGCCTCTCTGTTGCCCCCCCCCACACCATCTCTTTTTTAAACTTAAAAAATCCAATATTGGCAAAGACCTCTTGTGCTTACTCCCCATGCTTTGCAGAGGCTTAAAATGAATCTGTAGATATACAACTTATATATAAAACATCTCTTCATGTGTAGAACTAGGGATGATTTGCTTCTCTATAAAGAGACCAGTGCATTCATTGTAGTAGATCCAGGGTAGAAAGATGGCGTGTATCTTTTAGATGTACATTTATTTAAATCCCCTTGCTATAATTTTTTTTTTACTTAACATTTTAACACCATTGCATGGTACATGCAAGCATTACAATCACTTATACTTTTGGTCTGTCCAGGTCTGATTTAACAGTTGAGAGCTCCAGTACTCTTTTGTGCAACTTCCCCTATGGAAGATTATGTTCTTTAAACCGTCTCTTTAACCCAAATGAAATTATGTTTACAAGCACTCATTTACAAGATTGTTAAAATTCTATTTTCCTTTCCATATCACTCATATAATTTGAAATGTACGGTGGTATAGCATAGGATCTCAAACCATAGATGAGGGTGCTAACTAAAAAGTTACATTAGAAAACTTACAAAACATAATTTCTAATTCTGTTGAATGCCAAACCATTCACAGAAATTATTTCTACATATAACATTTTGCACAATTACCATTTTTGCTTAATTATCATGCACTTGTGCTGCTTTATGTGATTAAATATGAAAGATCTGTTAAGGTTTGTTCGCTTTTATACTAGAAACTAGTACTAGATACTAGAAACTGTATGCATAAGATATTAGAAATTGTATTTTGTTTTGCAAATTTTTTTATGCTCCATATGTTCTGTGTTTAGATTATAGGTTGCAAATCTGATCTAAACACAGAACATATGGATGTCTTTCTTCCCTGTTGCATCCAGCTCTGATCTGTCAGCATTCACTGAAATGTCTTTATCAGAGAACCTGTACACAGGGTTGGTCCTCAACCAAATAGCAATAAGCCTCTTAGAGATCTGTTAAGATTTATTCGCTTAAGATACTAAAAACTGTATGCATAAGATATTAAAAATTGTATTTTGTTTTGCACATTTTTTTCTAATGGTACAGCACCTCTAACTGATTGCCTTTCTTCTTAACCTCAATGTTTCTCACAGGCAGCATAGTATACCTGGGGATGATGATGGGAGCCTTCTTCTGGGGAGGACTGGCTGATAAAGTAGGAAGAAAGCAGTCTCTTCTGATCTGTATGTCCGTCAATGGATTTTTCGCATTCCTTTCTTCCTTTGTTCAGGGATACGGACTGTTTCTTGTTTGCCGCTTACTCTCTGGGTTTGGGTAAGAAACTTTTCCTCGTTTTGCTGTTTTGTTGATATTTTTGTTACATGTTGGGGTTTATTGAATAACTATGAGGTTATAGCTTGGGTAATTTGAAACACCATTGCCATGTTGATGTAATGACGTTCAAATAAAAAGTGATAAACAGTCGCTTTCTTTGCTCAAACATTGTTGCTGCAATGCCTTGACATTGAAGAATTCAGCAACACGAAAGAAATGCGGTAGTAATTTTTTGGTGTGATTTAATTACTACCACAAACTTTGACAAAGGCTGGTGGTAACATTAGTGGATTGAAAGTGTTAAAATGTCAGCAACTGAAATGTCTTGGGGTGTCTAAGTTTTCAAAAATGTATGGTTTGGTTGGGGTAAATTAAATTGGCCTGCTTCAAAAATGTGCCAAATAGGACATGGGCACAAGATGACAAAATTCCACATTAAAAACTGAAACGCACATGTTCCAAATGTGACCTTTTAGCCAACAAGCAATCTAACAAACCTATGTATTGGTGGTATCACTCAAGCGATTTTGCTGAACACATAGTATACCTGAATTGCAATCTGTGTGGGAAAAATCACCAAAGATGTTACCTATTTGGCAAAGTTTGGCAAACTTTTGGCAGAGATTGGTGGTAAAATAGCTGCTTTTAAAGTGTAGAGATACACTAAATTAAATCTTGGGCTTTCTACTTTTGAAAAATATGTACATGTGGGAGGTAATTCAGGGACTTTATTTTAAAGTTCTGTTTTTGTTTGACATTCACCAAAAGAATTTAGTTTCATTGCAACACTGCAGTGAGCACAAACAGGAAGTAACACACTTCCCATACTTTACACACAATATTTTTGCGCACTGTGTGTTAATACTATAATCTCAAGAGCATGGCCTCTTTCAGCTTTCAGCTGTACTTACCCCCTGGACCTGGAAGTTGGCCTACATATACAACGGCTCCCTGGAAATCACTGTCCTAAATGCTATTAAACTGCAATCTGACCAACCTAATATTTTACAAAGGGGAGCTCATGGACCATAGCATGATTACTGATTGAAAATCTTTTGTTTAAACAAATATTGATTAGTGATGTTTTTTGTAATTAAAAGAAGCTATTGAAGGAAAGTATTGACTGCCATTAGAATTATGGATTTTCCCTGCTACAGTTTAAATGATTGAATGAATATACACTATAAGGACAACGGTATTGGGACACACCTCTTAATTATTGAATTTAAGTGTTTCAATCAGACCCTATTTCCATAGATGTATAAAACCAAGCACCTAGCCATGCAGTCAGCATTTATAAACATTTAAAAGGGGTAGGATAAAAGCGCTAAAAGCAACAACAACAAAAAAAAAAAAAAAAAAAAAGTCCTTTTTAAAACAAAGTTATTGTAGATGATGATGTAGCAGCAGAACCACTTGCCAAGGTTTCCTCTTCTTGGCTTAGACAGGTAGAGTACTTCACAAGGGGGTTAGTGGCTGCGCTCTCACGGATGTGTATGAGATATATAAAAGAAAGAAAAACACAATAGTGCAATATGTCTCAAAGCTTATTTTTGTTTGAAATGAAGGCCACAAAGGGCTACTCACATTTGGTGGGGGCTTCTTCAGTTAGCCCCAAAGTATACGCTTGGGCGATATAATCCTCGCCTTAAAGATTTCTTTGGCAGCACTATGTAATATGGGCTTCTTCAGTTAGCCCCAAGATGTGCATTTAGGTGGTATAATCCTTGCCTTGGAATTTCTTTAGCCTCAGCCTTTGAAGCAGTCTGGAATGTCCACAGTTCCGTTTTGGTGAGCAATGATAGAATTGCTCACTCCTCAGCGCATAGGTGGTAAAATCCCCACCAAGGATATAGTTGTGGCTGACAAGATATTTTGTCTTGTAAATTAAAAAAGGTCCAGGAGCAAGATAAAAAAGTTTTTTAAAAAAACTTATTTATTTTAAACTTTTGGTAATAAAAAACAATAAAAACCAACAAAGGGTTAATATAAAATAATACACAAACGCGTTTCGCCTAGCACAGGCTTCCTCAGAGTGTATTTATAAACATTTATAAAAAAAAATGGGTTGTTCTGAAGAGCTCAGTGAATTCAAGCGTGGTACAGTGAGAGGATGCCACCTTTGCCAGTTCGTGAAATTTCATCCCTGCTAGATATTTCAACTGTAAGTGTTACTATTGGAGTCCCGATACATTTGTAATATCTGCAGATACACTATACGGACAAATACCCACCATTAGCAATGGTAATAATATGATTTTTATGTGTTAATTAGCTGTCCTCTGTGTTAATAGAGCCCTGCAATAAAAAATGAAACAATGGAGTAGTTTTGGGGATTCGAGGAGAAGATACATTTTCAACTCACTTCTATGCATTATGGAGAGCCAAACATGTTGAGCTTTTCCAGCAGTAAGCTCTAAGCTGCTTCTAAGAACAATGCATATTAAGTGGGCATCATACATAGGTAGCTGTGCTTTATCCAGGGCCATCTTAGCCATTCTTACAGACGAAGCTCACTGGTATTGGATGTTGATAATGCATAATATCATGTAACTGACATGTTTAGCTCTTTTACTGTTGCTTTTTGCCGCAACATTCAATGAGAAAACTTGGTACAGTATCCTCTTGGCACCCAGTCTCACAGATCAAACCAGACGGTTATTTTGATAATTGCATTCCAGTGTGTCTGGAAAAACAAGACAAAAGCTAAAATTATATGACATATTTCTTATAGTGTCATGAATCAGTGCCTCAGCCTTACTGTCTGGGTCAGTTATGACTCACTGAAGAATCATTAAGAAAATATTCCTTTCCATAGATTCCTGCAGTGCCATCTTTTTGTTTATCATTGAGTTTTTGTATGCTGCAAACAATAGGGTTTGCAGCAACGTTGCATCTCAAGAAATCTTTTATATCGCCGTCATATTATAGCCATGCTTTGTTTCTTATTACGTTATAAAATTGGGGAGACTGGCCAAGAACAGACAATATTTATAATCACTTTCCCTATGGTGAATCCCTTCTCAGGAAAACCTGAATATTACATATCACACTAACCCTACTCACAAGGGCCGTCTAGAACCAAAATGTGTGGCAAATTTCCTCTGCACAAAGGATCCAACAACCCTAGTCATATGTCTCCTAGGCCTCATAAGTGAGGTATGGTTGGTATTAGACTTGGATGCCGGCAAACTCTACATGTTCATCTTCATGGGGAAAAAAATGTCATATTATATGAATATTCGCCCATTCCTGTGTTCGGTTTGGGTGAATATTCGTGAACATTTTTCGTGTTTCTTTTTTCTTTTTTTATTTTGAAGGGGTTAATATTGGGTCTTTGGAGCCAGGATTTTAAAGGTCCATACGAGCAACTCTATTGGTCACCGGCAGGGGCATCCTCTGCCATCAACCAATGAAGTGCAGCTGCTCTTCACTGGTTGATGTTGGATGAGCCCCCTGCTGGTGACCAGTAGAGTCGCTTTTATGGTCTCCCCGCTCCAGGAGTTAAAGGTCCATACGAGCGACCAGTAGAGTTGCTTATACAGACCTTTAACTCCTGAAGGCAGACCATTATTCTCCCTGCTCCAGGAGTTAAATCTATTGGTCGCCGGCAGGGAGCTTCTTCATTGGTTGACGCCAGAGGAGCTCCCTGCCGGCAACCAATAGAGTCAATTGCACTCCTGACGCTAAAACTTGGCCTGGGAAGTCAACAGTAGTTAAAGGTCCATAAGAGTGACTCTATTGGTCGCTGGCAGGGGCCTCCTCTGGCATCAACCAATGCAGAATCGCTTGCACGGACCTTTAACTCCTCGTGCGATCCTACGGATTTCCACTCCCATTAACCCCTGCATTGGTGCGTAAATTAGGTAGGCTAGAGGGGGAAGGGACCAGGGAGATTAGTTGGAGATATTAAGAAAGATGAAGATGAACATGAAGATTCTTTGTGTTGTGTGTCTTTGTCTTCGTGTACGTTTTGACGCTGCCATGTTTGTTTCTTCGGAAACGAAAATCCACCGTTCGTGTTATTTTTCATGGTCACCCAAATACTAATGCACTAAGTCTAGTTGGTATATTTTCTAGTTGGTATATTTCTAGGCACAATGTGAAAAGGCTGAATAGCACGTATAGTTTAATGTCTTCCTTTGGCCTGTTCCTCAAACCACCTTCTCAGGAGGTCTGCAAAGTACACCACTGCTGGCATGGTTACCTCTAGCCTAGCTAGGATTAGGCATTTAGTCCTGAAAGTGGGAGTTTAAGTGAGCATGCAAGAGAGTTGCAATTTTTACCAGTTGGTAAAAAAGTAGCGGGGCTCTAAAAAAAATTATATTACTTTTATTATTCTTTATTTATTAACATTTATACATTTACACACAAAGATACAATATGAGTTCACGACCATGCCTATGAGCTTGCAATCTAGCCTTTTAGCATTTTAATAGAAGGTTCCTGCCAAGAATGGGGGCTTATGACAGCCCTGCTTATGAGCCTACATTGTAAAATAAGAATTTATCTTACCTATTTTAATTTTCAGCTACTGAAAATAATCAGCAGTGAACATATCTTCACTATTTTGTGGAGCTTGTTATATTATATGGAATGTATGGTATTATATGAAACATACTGTATTTACAGTTGAGCTTGTGTATTACACCTAATTGTGTATTGTACCAGATTTTAAATTTTCTTTTATAGCTCAGTTTTTTAGCTGTGCAGCTATGACCCAAACTTATGATCTATAAATGGTTTCCCAGCTGCTCTGGTCTCCAGTAACCATGTAGCCGAATGGCCAGCGGCTAGCTAAGTATTATGGGGAAGAAAACATCCACAGCATATTAAGTGTCAATGGTTGGCCACCATCGCTACTTGATTATTGTTCACTATACCTTTCCTCTACCTAAAGTATTCTGCTCACCTACACAAAGCTTGGGGCTGGACCTTTGATGACCACTCTTCCTACAATATGACCTGTGTAGCAGCCAACATTTATTTGACACGGTTACAACAGTGCCTCTCAGGTTAAAAAGGTTGTGGTTCAATGTCTAGTCTTGTTTTTTACATCATTTTGCAAGTCCAATGCTATTTTATTTATCTGAAAAAAAAAATACCACAGACTATTATATGCCACAGTAACAGCAATGTATTATTGGATTTCCACAAATGATTTATGATGTGAAGATCTGTTTCTTGGGCTTTGTCAGTTTCAAAAATACACATTTTTCATGTTTAAGATAATGGAAATTTGGACAGGTTATAAATTAGGTTGAATTCAAAGTCAATATTAATCCCAGAAAACACTTATTAGTTTTGATTCAAATGGTATTGTATCTGTAGGTTAACCATTTCAACTCCGAGTTCCACTTCTGCCTGAATGTTGAAACTATATGACTATTCTAAGATGGATAAATTATTAATATTTTGAAATGCAGTTCGACATGTTAAAATTTGCATCCTAATAATTTGAAACAAATGTGAATATTTACTAATATGCATGATAATGAGAATTAGGTACTCATTAGGAATAACACCAATTTAATGATTATAAATTGGATAAGATTAGCTACATAATCCACATGTTGCAAAAGCACACTGAGGGAATCTAAACTACACAACTTTGATTACTATCCAATATAAGTCTCTGTTCAAGAATGATGCTACCAGCATGCACGTGAACCTCATAGGACTGGCCCCCTTGGACCTTTCTTTCCTCTGTTCCTTATAGGAGGAAGGAGCTGAGGCTAGCCACAAAGAATGACAGAGACTTCAATACCTTTTGCTAGGGTTTAAACTGATCAGTACCAGAATAAAGTAAGTCCCAGGCCCCATATGTACCTCCTTATGTCCCATGAAATGCTTGGTCGGTGGTCATGTTAGCCAGAATTCCGCAGGTGGGGGACTGAGCAGCCTTTTAAAGAGAAAGTGGCTGGTTGCCTCACTTCAGAGTGCACTGAAAAGTGGTGGTACACTTGTAGAGGAAGGCACAATATTCAGCATGAGTGAGAGAAATAGTTTAAATAGTTTATGTTTTATGCATGCTCTAGTTGATACACATAACACAAGTTGAGTTAACCTCTCGAAGTGTATATATGCAGGAAATCTTTAAACCGTAGAGATGGCCCACAGTCCTGCCAACAAGTTCTGTGGAAAGAAAATGGTTACTGATACTGCCTGCAGCGCTCTATTGTTCTTTTTCCCTCTTTCCTCCTATTGCTTTTTTCCCTTCCCATTTCTCTTTTATGTCAATGCCTTTTTCTCTCCCCTCTCATCTATATCCATTCTCTACATTCTACATTCTCTACATGACTTTTTTCTCTGAGTTCTCTACTCTCTCTATTCTTCTCTTTCATTTCTTTCCCCTTCTCTTTGTTCTTGTTTCTTGTCTGTCCTTTCCATCTTCTCTCTCCTTTTAGTTGTCCTCTCCTCTCTTTCTCTCTGTCGTCTGTAAACACTCATAGTGAAAAGGCGACCAGAAAACCGCTCAGAAAATGGTGTTCTAAGTAAGGGTTATGTGAAGAAGTTAGTGGTGAGGAATCTAAAAGGCAAACAGAGCAAAGAGGGTAGTAAGGAGAGTATTTGGAGATATGAGCGTAGGTATAGAGGGACTGTGTAGGTAAAGGTCATGAGTTTAAATTTAATTCTGGGGGTCTGGGGAGCCAGTCATGGGCATGCACTAGCACAGATGGGCAACAGAGTAAAAATAAAGAGGTATGGGAACATTTTTCTGAGGCGTTTAGAATACATTTCTGTGGCATTAATAAATATAGTGCCGTTAATAAATATATATAATTGAATTTGATTTTATCATGCAAGCACATCTTGCAGAAGTATGCAAGTTCTGAATCAACTTATTCCCAAAGCTAGGCACTGACTGGCTTAGAATTCTTGGCGTTTTAGTTCAACAACTCCTGAGCTGTATAATGTCTTGAAAAGTCAGTTTTATTAGCATACTTGATGAAGCAACTTACCATGCAGTGCTTGATAAATTACTTTTGTAAAACATCATCCATCACAGCTAGGGCACAGACGTGAACTTGCACCATTTTTTTACCTCCACAAATTTGAATACATTACTTGAGCCAACTTTCTGTCATATATATTGTGACAGAAAGCAGGGGATGATAATGGAGGGAATGTATATATCCCCTTATATTTTGCAGGGTGGTTACCCACAATAGTTTCTACTAGCCCCAGGGAGATGTCTTGTTAATAATGGAATTATTGATGTCTGTTATTTGTGTGGAGCATTTGAAGAGTAGGCCGGGCCAGTGCTCCTCTCCACATTTTGTGAGCAGCCGAAGACCAGCAGGTGAGAATCCAGTCCGGAGATTCCTGAATACTCTCCTAAGCACTCACCTGTTTCCACTAATTAATGGGAGAGGCAGTTAAGTAGCCTGCTGATCTCAGTGCAAGAGAGATCATTTGGCTCCCTGAGAGAGGTAGAGAGGTAGAGAGGTAGAGAGGTAGAGAGGTAGAGAGGTAGAGAGGTAGAGAGGTAGAGAGGGAGAGAGGGAGAGAGGGAGAGAGGTAGAGAGGGAGAGAGGTAGAGAGGGAGAGAGGGAGAGAGGGAGAGAGGGAGAGAGGTAGAGAGCTGCTAATATTGCATACATTGTTATTTTGTTTAGTTGGAACGGATAAGCCGTCCAACTGCAGTTAGGTTGGAGAACCGTGTATTAGTTAGTGCTCACAAGAGCAAGGCTTTTTGTTTTGATTTCTTTATTTTCTGTAATGCCTGTGGTGACAAAATAAAACAGGCCCCGCCTTTTATTTTACCCTCCTCGTGTCTGAGCCATCTCTGCAGCCTGGAAGACTGTGTGTGAGTAAAGATTCCCGGACAGAGTACCAGAGTGAAGGGGTATTGTGTCACAATATATATATATATATATATATATATATATATATATATATATATATATATATATATATTATAATATTGAAATTTGTTGTATTTCCAAAAAAAATTTCTAAACATCTTACTAAGTTATGTAAATAGTTCCCAATTGATCACAATATCAAATACAATGTCTTATTAAAGTTAAACTTCTAAAACTTGTTGTAAGTGGTCAATCATGTTAATGGTTAACTCGGCTGACCAGACCTGACTTCGTAAAAACATACCACCTATATGCAGATGACACCCTAATCTATATTTCATCTTTCATCTTCTCTTCTAACTTGACTCACTGACTGTCTTTCAGGAATTGTATCATGGACAGTATCCCTTTACCAACATCTCTAAGACAGAGCTTATGGTTATACCGCCATCTGCTATGTCCACAATTCCTGATATTTCTCTTACTGTTGACACAACTCCACAATCCAACTGATCAGACACTTGACTCTGATCTCTCCTTCATTCCTCACATCCCGTCTCTCACCAAATCCTGCCACCTTCACCTGAAAAACATCTCTCAAATCTGCCCATTCTTCACAGAAGAAAGACTAAAATATAAATCTCTCTTGTGATATCCCGTCTGGACTACTGCAACTTCCACCAAAAGTTTAGTTTTAGAGTGACCTTAGATTTGTTCAGTATAGATATGTCTGACATTGAAATGGTTAACCATTTTTTCGGCTTTTTTTCTTTTGCTGTATGTAACCTTTTGCACCCTCTCATTGATTGTTTCCTGGAAAGTTTCATATGTAATAGCAGCCCCTGTTAGATTTATTGGACTCTGAATGCTTAACACTTTTAACCTTGACCACATTTTCTGGGAATGCTGCCAAAACCGTTGTTTAAGCCTGCCTGATCCCAGAGAAAGTAACTTGTAATCTTGTAATTACTGTCAACCAACCAACTAACCCAGAAAATTTGTGAGAGGAAAAAAATGACTCATCTATATCTGGCAAAGGAATGAAATGGTTTTTGCTATTAGTGGCTTATCAGGGGGCAGAGTGGCATATCTGGGGGTTTAAGACATATCAGGGTGGCAGAGTGGCATATGTCGGGGGCAGAGTGGCATATGTCGGGGGCAGAGTGGCATTTCTGGGGGGCAGAGTCACATATCTGGGAGGTATAAGGCATATCTGGGGGGGCAGAGTGGCATATAGCGGGTTATAAGGCATATCAGAGGAGCAGAGTGGCATGCCAGGGGGCAGAGTGGTATGTCTGGGGGGTAGATTGGCATATCTGGGGGGTAGAGTGTCATATCTGAGGGGCAGAGTCGCATATCTGGGGGGCAGAATCGCATATCAGATGGGCAAAGTGGCATATCAGAGGGGCAGAGTGGCATATCAGGCGGTATAAGATGTATCTGGGGGACAGAGTGGCATATCTGGGGGGGCAGAGTGGCAATGCTGGGTTCAGATGTGCATAGTCTGCATTTGAACTGTTGTGGGTGGGATACATAGCAGTTATAAATTTATATTTAGTCTTTAAGATATTGTATGTGTTCAGAACCATCCTGACTTTGATCCCCGTATCCTGTTTGAACAAGTGGTAAAACAATATGAGGCTTAGAATCTCAAGGCAAATACAATGGCCTCCAATTCATATGGGGGGTCTGAGAGTCCCACTACTGTGAGCATATTATCAGGCAGCCATACTATCTAAAGCAGCTAAATTCTAGTAAAGGACAAACATCCAGGATAGACAAATTAAAACATCTTCAGGTCTGGCACTACTTGTCCCAGCCAATGGATTGGCTGAAAAGAGATTCCCTCCTTGGCATGATTTGGAAGAGCTGGGTCTGAAGGTCCCCATCATAATAGGGGCCATTTCATAATGTTACCTTTCTTCACAACTTATAAAAGCCCTATAAACTATCTTATGTGGCCAAGTGCGAGAGTGACCTGGGTTGTCACTTCTAGGAAGAAGAATATGAGAGGATTATTTTTACTACAAGTAACGTGTCTAATTGCATCAGCCCATTGGAAACACTTAATATGATGGTACTCTAGCCAAACTTTTTGCGTGATCATCTCCTTTATGTTGGAGGAAGTGTGGAGGTATGGGAACTATTCCAGTGGCAGTACCCTAACCTGCAGGAATTTTGTAGTGGGATATTGAGATTAATCAGCAAATTATTCCAATATAACATGGCCCCTTGTCCCTAGATTGCCCTTCTTCACCTTTTCCCAGTGAAATTTCCCAGCATAGGAAGTTAGTTATTAAGTGTGCTGATGGCAGATAAGCTTGTGGTAGCCAGGCACTGGAAGTTGGATAAAACCACCGATTAGAAGGAACTTGTTAAAGTAATTCACAATATAAAAGTAATAGAGGAAATGTCCCATGCCAGCACAAAAACAGTTAAAGCACTTCAGAGGATATGTTTTCAGTCAGCTACATATAAGCCATGTATGTGTTCTAGACTGTCATATTTACTAAATGCTAAATGTCAGATAATGTCTCTCAAATGGACATAACCTGGAAGATGGATGCTTTGACCCTTTAGGTGAAGCTTGGAACCCTGGGTCAGTTTCTTCAATCTCCGAGCAGGGGAGCAGCATCTTGTCACACCTACTCTTCAACTAGTTTTTGTGTTATTCACCCTTTTTGGTATGAAGAATGATCCACAAAGGTTCTGTTAAGTCAACTTTTATTTGTTCCAGTTCTGTATCATGACACCTTATGTGCTTGCTTTGCACTCTATTCCCAGTGTCTGCCGTTCTGACCCTTGCTGAGGGATGATGTCACTTCCTGTTGTCTGACCCTTATGCATATTCATAAGGCTCAGCTCAGCACAGTTTTCACAAACTTCCTGCATGTTCCCTGCCTATTACCATCTAATAACTACCAATAGCATTGATACCGGAAAAACAAATGTAATTCACTCAGATTTATGTTAATAGATATTTGCCTTTAAGAACGGTGCTACTGTGTATTGATTCTAGACTTTATTTTATCCTGTTTTTTTAATTAGTATATACTGGTATTTTATTCCTAAAATTGAAAAGCATTAAAAACATTTTAGCATTCAATTGCGGTATTTGGTAGTACAGGTTGGAAGGTAAAAAAATAAGATTGCCTTATTTTACTTTGTACGTTAAAGAGGTCAGGAACGTACAGCATCATAACAAGTGCTTTTGGGGTGATTGTCTGTGTCCAAGCTGTACTGCTATCACCACTAAGCTATGTATAAACTGTTTATGTATTTTGCATCATCTGCATTACTGGTCCCTTTAAGACCATGGGGAGAAATGGGATAACGGTATGCTGGTTTTACCTAAATCTAAAATGAGGTTCTCATTTGAAAATTATATTCTCTCTTTTTTTTCTAGCATCGGAGGAGCACTTCCCACAGCATTTTCTTACTTTTCTGAAGTGCTTGCAAGGGAGAAGAGAGGAGAACATTTAAGTTGGTTATGCATGTTTTGGATGATTGGTGGGATCTACGCATCCGCTATGGCTTGGGCTATAATTCCACATTATGGTAAGTAGGAAAACATAAAAAAGCAAACTATGAGGATCTTGAGTCTATTGGAGAAGCAGAGGAGGATTAAAGTTAAGTGTCACGCAAAGGAAAATAAAACCATGCCCTCACAGCCCCTACAAATACATTTTCCTGACAGTCAACCTTTACATGTTTCATCCCTGCACAACTTACCTGCAATTCATACATTACTGAATGATACGTTTTAAGTATATTTTGTTCAGGATCCAATATATACTAACAATACTCAGAGTCTTCACACCTGATCCTTAGGGAATTTAGCATATATAGAATAAAGCACAAGTAAGGGTGAAAAATAGTTAAATGTTTAGTATGCGAACAACAAAAGAACCATGTCATGGCGACCTAAGTAATGGATACTTTGGAAGACCAAACAATTATCAGTGGTGTCAAGAGAATATAGAAGAATCAGGAATTGCATTGAAGAGTGGCAGTAATCAGACTTTCTTTTTTACATGCTGTTGTAGTGATCGTGGTCTCAGTGAAATCTTTGGATTGTAAACCTTAGTAGATAGGATTCAGCAAAAAATCAGGGAATATGGTGAATAACTAAAAAAATCTGTTGTGTTATGGGCAGGCAAAATCTGTTAAAGTAGAAGTTTCAAAATCTATAAAATGTAGTCATGATTATTATTAAATGTTTTAAGATCCTGTACGGATTTAGTGATATTGTTATTCTATAGGACTTTTACATGTAGGGACTGATTGTACAAGGAATTATTTTTCTAGTGTATTTCATATCACTTACTTCCATTGTATCCTGATCAAAATATCTGTATGACTACTATACTTAATATATTACTGCAAATGGACAAATATTTACTTTTGCTTTTGGTCCATTTGTTTTTGGACAATGAATTTAATTTCCTGCCCTTCTATGAGGGTGTTTTCCATTCAGAAGCAAGATAAATTGTCATTCACCCTCATTCACTCTCTCACATTCTTATTGACTCTCTTTCACGCTCTGTCTTAACTTCTCCCTACCTTCTCTACCGACTGCTTCTGTGTCCTTGTCTCCTTTCCTGCAGTTCCACTTCTCTTCTTGCCTTTTCTTGTTCTTCTTTCTTCTTTCTTCATCTGTCTATCCCCGTGTCATCTTTCTTCATCCACTCCTCTGTGAACCGGGCCTCCTGGCACACCCTCTCCACCGATTGGAGGAAGGAGGAAGAGACTGTTCTTGTGACTCCTTCCTTTTGCATAAGTGCTCTGACGGACGGATTTGCCACGAAAGAGAAGGGAACATCCGAATGCACAAATCTATAAAGCACTAAGCATACCTGTTATACCTAAATAATAAAAACATCTATACATACATTGCAGCCAAGTACAGTAAATGTAAATTCATGAAGCTGCCTGTCATAATCTTCGATTTCTAAAAAATACATGTATCATTATTCAAATCATCATTTATATTCTTCAAGAATTTACATAATACAATTCAAACAAACTGTGTTTTTTTGTAAAATGATTAGCAAGCCCAGGCTGATATCTGCTTCTTTGAGGAGAAGTTCTTGCTGGCTGATTTCACCCAGGCAGGTGCAAACACCTGGTCAGCCTTCATAACAGGCACTGGGAGGATTTTTCATCTCTTTTAATCTCTTTGCTTTGAAAGTGGGCTAATGACACTGCTTTCAAGACTTGTGTGTGATTGGAAGACAATATAAACTGTAATGCAGGCGGATGTTGCACCAAAGATCTTGGTATTTTTATAGCAAACAGGGTATTGTTTTATGTAGGTTCTGTTTTTTATTTCTTTTATTACAAATATAACAACCAAATAAAAAGCACACAATATTTTCATACTTAAAGGGACAGTTTAATGCCCAAAGCAATCATCCATGCCCATCACCCAGAGCCATAGCTAGCTCCTTTTGCGCCTGAGACAAGAGAATTGTGCCCCCCCAGCTATTTTTTTGCAGAGGCTATTTTATTTACACTGCCCTGATACGCTGCCTTTACATACACCTGACCATAAACACACGCAAACACCTGCCCATACTCGGATTGAACTTCAGCAAGTTGTCTTGACCATGTCTACATGCCTAAATGCATTGAGTTGCTGCCATGTGATTGGCTGATTAGCTATTTTTGTTAACAAGCAATTGAACAGGTATACCAAATAAAGTGGCCGGTGAGTGTAGGTCCTTTGGCATAACACATTTAAACTTGATGTTTAGTGTCCTTTAAAAACTTATCAGCCACAAGAAGAGTGCATAGAATTGTGTTCCACAGATACATAACGTAATTTATAGTTGCTTTTTATGATGCAATTCAGAACCTAAGTTTCTTGAATAAAATTGCCAATGCTGGAACATCTGACATATCTATATTGTAGTATTGTCATCTCTTGAGTGTCATTACAGAAATGCTTGCACTCTATGAAATTACCCATGCGTGACATGGCTGCTTACACAGAGCACAGGAGCTTTTCCCATCTCAGTTACTGGTTGAGTGCACACCATAGAAATTGAGAAACACAATATAAGGCTGCCATTAGCCAGAAGGGTTTCTTCAAGGAACAATGGTTTGTGTTTGTCATAAGGGACTGGGATACACAAAGAAGAAAATGAACACTAAATGGAAATTAATAATATATGTTTTATTTTGGTTCACTGGGTTCTTTGGTATCCACTAGATGGGAAAAAATAATTCAATGATGGTATGACATCAAACAAGCTAATCCAGTGAGGTACTGCTTTGTTGTTAGAATTCCATTTCTTATATAAATGTCTCAGATTTTGCTTTCATAGCTGCAAAGAGTAAAACAAATATGTACAAGAAACATACAGAGGCTAAAGCTTCACACATATAACGCCCAATACCACCAACAATAAAACACTACAGTACATAAATTAAGTGTTTGTATGTTAACAGTACCCATAAACCTTCAAAATAAAACACAAGTGGATACAGTTAAAGGCGGTGGTTAAAACGGTTACACTATAAGGTGCAATGTTTTGTAAACTAATATACATATCATTTATATTTAAACTCAATTTACAATAAACCATGCAATATGACAATCTAAGTTGCATAGTGAGTTTTAAAGAGAATCATTATTTATGGGCCAATCCAATATTTAGGAGTTTTAGGACAAATACCTCTTCCCAATTCTAAAGAATTGAGGAAATTTGCTCCTATTCTACATCTGTCTGAATGGGAACCTAATAAGGTTAGACCATAACCTCCAAGCATCTCTGCAACTTTATTTGGCACCTGACAATAGGATGCTTGAGAGGAGGTTGGATGTGAAGCCTATCTGTTGAGTTGATGCGAGCTAAATATAGTTTCATCTAGTATGAATGTGAGTATAATTGTAAATATGTGAGTTGGACATTCACGAAGGCTGCCAACTCACCTGTATACTTTAGATATGAGGCACATGACATTTAACATGAGACCCTTTACCAGACTGAGGATTCCATTAATAGGAAGTAACTAGAAACCAAAATTGGAAAAAGTCTGTCACCTTCTTTTTCAGGGAAATCACTGGTATAACTACAGAGGTCGCAGCGGACACAGTGGTCGCAGCTGCGACGGGCCTGTGCCTGGAGGGAGCCTGGTGCGATCCCTGCAACCCCTTCTTCCTGTCTCCTCGTTCCACTTCAAAGTTGTTTAGAAAGACCTGGACCCTTTCTAAACTATTTTGAACCAGCACAGGGAGACAGGAATGCTTTGTGGTCTGTTGGAGTGGTGAGAGGTAAGCAGGGGCGGGATATATACTTGTGTGTGTGTTTGAGTATGTATGTGTACTTCTGTGTGTGTGTTTGAGCATGCATGTGTACTTCTGTGTGTGTGTGTTTTATCATGGATGTTTAATTTTGTGTTAGTATGAGCATGAATGTGTAATTGTGTGTGTGTATAAGTATGGATGTTTGTGTGTGAGCATGAATGTGTAATCGTGTATGTGTGTGAGCATGGATGTGCAAATGTGTATGTGTGTGTGAGCATGGATGTGTAATTGTGCAAGTGGGGTGAGATGGAGTGAGTGTTAGTGAGTATGAGTAAGTGTGTGGAATGTCCGTAAATGAGGAAGGACCCCCAAGGAAACAAACTAAAACGAAGCAGAGAGCTCCAAATTTGCTTTTAAGTTTTGTTGCTTTTTCACTCTCACTCTTACTTATACTTTCTCATACTCACGCTCTATCACACTCTCTCTCGCATACTCATTCTATCTCATATGTACAGAAGTACAAGAAGAGGCAAGAGATGAAGCGGACCTTTGGAAAACGTGATAGGCACATGGAAGCTGTCTGAGAAGAAGGGAGAGACAACTAATTTTGCTTTCGAACCAAAAGGGCAGGATGTGAAAATCATTGTCCAAAATGAATGGACCAAAAACAAAACAAAGAAATCTAGTAGTTATAACTCCCACAAGCTACCTGATCACTTAGAAAGTACAGCATGTCTGAA
Source organism: Spea bombifrons (assembly GCF_027358695.1). Lineage (NCBI taxonomy): Eukaryota > Metazoa > Chordata > Amphibia > Anura > Pelobatidae > Spea > Spea bombifrons. The sequence goes on from NC_071087.1 coordinate 144,167,850, forward strand.
GCAGATTGTACATACTACTTTATTTTTGTGTTGAAATAGTTAAAGAAGAAAAACACATGTATCTCCTGTCTTTATGAGAGTATCTCTTAGAAACACTGCTTTATAATGCTACTGCATGAATTGATAAAATGTATTGTTTAGAGCATTATAAATGCCATTGTGTGGGCTGAGCTGTAATAACCGCCCACCTTCAATGCATTGTAAGGTAAAAGACGCATCTGAATGTTTAGGAGGTTTGTAAGTAATTACTGAGCAGCCCACGTGTGAACAGATATTTTTTTTCAGGCTTTGTTAACTCATTATGCATAAGCTGCACTAAATTGTTTACAGTGTCTTATACTAAGAGCCCTTAGTTAACAAAAGCTGTACAAGGTGGGATTTAATATTCATTTCAAAAGGCCCCTCTCATTCATTGCTTCATTTGAATTCATTGTTTGTTGCATGTCCTGCTCAAGTCACCAGTACGTGAACATGAGTACTTCTGTAAGAAGAGCATTGAAGGCTCCTGAATAGCTTCTCTCAGTTACAAGGATGATATAACACCTGCAAGGCCGTATAAAAGTAATGTCCCCTTCACCCTGCTCAGCTCTCATTGACAGATTTTTGCTTATTTTTGGGAAATTTCCTTTTCCTGATATTTTTTGTTGGAGGTTACTATGTGTATAGCACTTTAACTGAACACCAGCATCAAGCCAAAATCAATCAAGGGCAGCTATGGGTATATAAATCTTTGTAGACGCTGGTTCAGTCAACCATATAGTGAGCTCAATTGGATCATGTGCCAAGATCCTTGTAATGAGATTTCCAAAAGGTGTCAGTCTAACATTAACTCCAGATGGGGTTTTTCATTATAAAACCTCAGTCCCCTTGAAAAGCCTGTTTTCCTTGGATACCTTTTCAAAATGATAGTTGGAGATTGTTTAACCCTTCTAGTGTCAACCACTTATGAGATATATTGTTGGTCAAGTGGACCCAGGATGTCAACCACGTACCACCCTAATGCCAGATTGTCCACAGTACCCCTATCTCTTGGGGAAGTCTCGCATTGCACAACAATGCTTTTGACAATTTCCATTTAGATAAACAATATGATGTTAATATAGTTTTTATGGAATATTTTCACTTATGTTCACTCAGTTCTTTTACCCAGTTTTATTGTTTTGCCTTGGGTGCTCAGCTTCCTACAATACCGAACAGCTTTAATATATAACCTTTGTAAATTGAAACATGGATAGTTAATCCTCACTGCACGAGCAGGTACTTGACAAAGGTGGCCATAATCCCTTCCTTCATTGTGAGTTTTAATACATTTAGAAAATGTGCTATGGGGTTTCATTTGTAATCCCTTTCAAAATAACTTTTGAAGTAATAGCTATATATCTATATCTATAGATATATCAAATACAATGTATGTATGTATATACCGTATTTGCTCGATTATAAGACGACCCCCCAAAATCTAAATATTAATTTAGGAAAAAAAAAGAAAATGCCTGATTATAAAACGACCCTATAGGTAAAAATGTTTACTAGTAAATAATAATTCATTTTTTTTGTTTTTAATTTCCTTTTATTTACCAACCTGCCCCCAGTTATGCTCATCTGCCGCCAGTTATGCACATCTGCCCCAGGCATGCCTTATACCCTCCTATATGCCACTCTGCCCCGTGTTATTCCTTTTAACCCCCTATATGCCACTCTGGCATTTAGGAGGTTAAAAGGCATATCATGAGACAGAGTGGCATATAGGGGGACACTTACATACCCAGACACTAATATACCCACCCAGACACTTCCCTACCCACTGAGACACTTCCCTACCCACTGAGACACTTCCCTACCCAACCAGACACCTCCCTACCCACCCAGACACTTACCTACCCACCGAGACACTTACCTACCTACCCAGACACTTACCTACCCAGACACCAATATACCCACTCAGGCACTTCACTCACCGCAATGCCTCAGCAGGCGCTTATTGCAGCTCCTACATGATTTCAGCATGACGATGTGTGACCCCGCTAGGCCCCGCCTCCTCCAGAAAATTGAAGAGGTGAGTCTACCGGATCTGCTTTGGGACGGCACAGTGCCGCCGGGTCCCGGTCCTGCTTCTGGAGCAATCTCCCCAACCGGCTCTGCTTCCCCGCAGTTGGCGGGCTATCCCGGGAGCAGGAAGGTATGCAACCTCGGCTGCTGCTGGCACTTTCGCTGGCGCTCGGTGATAGACGCCGCCAACTGCGGGGAAGCAGGTGAGGTTACCATACAGGAGAATCCAGGTCCCCCCCAGCGTTGCGGGGGATCTGGATCTTAGTCTCATAGTCAGACCTAGTTGAGGTCTGATTAGAAGACGACCCCGATTACAAGACGAGGGGTATTTTTCAGAGCATTTGCTCGAGCAAATACGGTACATATATACAGTATATGTTGCTGAAGGCATCAATCTAACTAAGCTATTGCCATTGAAACCACATATATATAAAAAAAATACATAAAATGCATTAGTACATTAAAAAGAATACATATATTATTTACTGATTCCATTTCTAAACTTTAAATAAAATACTGTGCATTACTATACTATACTATACTATACTATACTATACTATTATTATTTGTGATGATTAGGTTTGTTAGCAGATGAGAATTCGCAGTAGTAAATTTAACTTTATGTGCTTCAGTTCACTATTCCTGCCTTGCAATCCATCACTCTTGGTGATTCATACAGTCATGCCATGTAATCACTAGAGTGAGAAGGTGATATTGGATGGGAGACTGTGGGAAGCTTTAGTCATTGGGTGGATTATATCTCCAGGTCTTTCCATACTAGCTGTAAGATGGATGATATTGACATTTTCTTAGTTCAAGCACATATTGTTTTCAAAATTAACCTTTTACTGTTCAGCTTGGAAAAGCTTAATGACACGTATAATCAGGGCCGGCCTTTGGGGTGTGCGACCTGTGCGACCGCACAGGGCGCCACACTCCAGGGGGCGCCGCCGCGGGGTCCGCCGCCGCCGCCGCGGGGTCCGCCGCCGCAGCGCGGTCCGACGCCACTGCCGCCGCGGGGTCCGCCGCAGCGCGGTCCGACGCCACTGCCGCCGCGGGGTCCGCTGCCGCCAGTATGGGGGCACCCGGCACCCCTCCAGAGACGGACAGTAATGTCCGCCGCTGGAGGAGCAGGCTCGCAAGGGAGCAGTATCGGAGGTCTTTAACAGACCTCCGATACCGCTCCCTTGTGATCCCCGCGGCAACAGCTGCTGTGCGCCGGGGTTTGCTGTCAGATCCCGGCGCATAGCACTGAAGCCGCGCCCACCGGTCTCCGTGCCCTCTGACCCGGAAGAAGAGAAGACAGAAGAACTAAGAAGAAGAGCGAAGAGGAGGCAAAGAAACTGAAAGAGGAAAGGTAGGAAAGCATAGAGTGACAGTGAGAGTGGATTGGTGTATATGTGTTGATTAGTATATATGTGTGGTTTGGTATATATGTGTGGTTTGGTATATATGTGTGGTTTGGTATATATGTGTGGTTTGGTATATATGTGTGGATTAGTATATATGTGTGGTTTGGTGTATATGTGTGGTTTGGTGTATATGTGTGGTTTGGTGTATATGTGTGGATTGGTGTATGTGTGTGGTTTGGTGTATATGTGTGGATTGGTGTATATGTGTGGTTTGGTGTATATGTGTGGATTGGTGTATATGTGTGGATTGGTATATATGTGTGGATTGGTGTATATGTGTGGATTGGTGTATATGTGTGGATTGGTATATATGTGTGGATTGGTGTATGTGTGTGGATTGGTATATATGTGTGGATTGGTCTTTTTGTGTGGATTGGTATGCGTGTGGATTGGTATATATGTGTGGATTGGTGTATATGTGTGGATTGGTATACATGTGGATTGGTATATATGTGTGGATTGGTGTATATGTGTGGATTGGTGTATACGTGTGTGGATTGGTATGCGTGTGGATTGGTGTATATGTGTGGATTGGTGTATATGTGTGGATTGGTATGTGTGTGTGGATTGGTGTATATGTGTGGATTGGTGTATATGTGTGGATTGGTGTATATGTGTGGATTGGTGTATGTGTGTGGATTGGTGTATATGTGTGGAGTGGATTGGTGTATATGTGTGGATTGGTGTATGTGTGTGGATTGGTGTATGTGTGTGTGGATTGGTATATATGTGTGGATTGGTGTATATGTGTGGATTGGTGTATGTGTGTGGATTGGTAAGGGTGTGAGAGTGATGGGTGTTATGCTGTACCATTTCCAATGTATTTTTCATTATATAATTATGCTCTAAAGTACATCATAACTCCCATCACTCTATACTGTTCCATACAGTGGCAGAGCTGGGAGGCAGAGGCCTTGCACCCTCACCGCAGGACTTCTGAAAGGTAAGTGAACTTCAAAGAGGGAGAGGGTAGATAGTTAGGAGGGGGTAGATAGGGAGAATGGAGTGAGACGGGGTACATAGGGCAATCATACTCCTATCATGCCAGGTAGTCTACGAGTACATCCTGGAATCTGCGGGCATGATAAGAATGTGATTGCTGTTAATTATATATATATATATATATATATATATATATATATATATATATATATAAAAATATTGTTATTTAATTGTTTTGTTATGTGTTATGGTGTGTGTGTGGGGGGGTCATATTCGGTTTCGGCCAGGTAAATGCTGCACTTTTGGTTTCAGTCCAGAATTCGTTTCGGTGCATCCCTACTACTAAGCCAGACAATGAAGTGGTAGGCCTACACCACATCAATGTTTGGCGTAGTATATAGTGATTGGGGTTTTGTTACAAGTTTTGATTCCTTTCTTTTTTTGGGATGGGGGGGGCGCCAGACGAGTAGTCCGCACAGGGCGCCAGAACACCTAAGGCCGGCTCTGCGTATAATGCTAACCTACCCTACCGGTACATCAACATTTTCTTTACATAATTATTTTTAAAAATAATGTATGTTCTATTTTGGTAATGTTATGTAACAGCTAATTACATTTCATATAAAGATGCTTTATAAGAATAATGTTGTGCATCTTGTCTATGCTATGGCACATTGCTTCAAAAAGCTTCAAAAAACCTTGACAATTCTTACTCTTTACAGTTCAATAATCTTAATGAGCCTGTGTAGGGGTTTTAGAGATTGAAATAGTAAGCATTTATTGATCAGAAATCCATTTTTGTATGCTGAAAGGAGCAGATATTTTAACTTTTCTTCACAAAGCTCTTATATATTTTGAATAGCTCACAGACGATGTACAAGAAAAAAAAAGATACTATATATATCTATTTTTTTAAAGATTTGCAAAAGCATTCTAGAGATAAAATTTTATCTCCATATACGAAAAGCTGGTTAATGGGATAAAGCAGCATTTAGCTTTCAAATGATTCTAATTATGCCCACCCGCGTACGTATATAAGTATACTGCTTACCATTGTGGGCAATGCTGCTTGATAGCAGCTGGTGCCCATGCTTTGGCTAATTGTTTACCATTTATCTGATTACTAATAATATATTTAAAATTGGCAGATAATAGGCTAACTGAGGTATGTGTGGCTCCAGTGAGTGGAGGTTATGGTAAGTAACCTACATCATCTGGCACCGGTCTACATGTCAGATGGCCAGTCCAGGTCTGATAAAAGGTATCAACTTTGACTCTAGCATCTTTTCAGCTCATATGGCTATATATATCCTTTCTTTCTTATATTTGGTTAGTGGTATCATTGTGTTTCATTCATGTGCATATGTTCACATATTTGCCACGTTTTTGCCATGTTTAAAATATTCATTTTGAAACTTTTTTTCATTTTTTTTCCCTCTGTTAAATAATTTTGACATGCCAAAAATTTTGTCACAATAAACACCCAATTACTATTAACCAACCAACACTTATCCAAGTGCAAAAAATAAGCAGAACATATGAACAACCCCGGTACAGGCGTACTGCTGCCACACTTTTGGCGCTGAAGGCACTGGTGTCCTCCACTAGCATGGTGGCAACAAACTGGTATCACCGAGGCACTCTGCCCAGCGAGTGTCCTGCACATGCCCCGAAGGCTTCTGCACCACAAGCAAGGTCATACCTAAAATGGCATGCTACTGCATTATACTAGGGCAACGATCCTGACTGAACCGCCAATCCAACCAATTACATAGAATTAGGGCGATATATGACCCCTTCCCCTAAATAGAGAATTTTGCCACCATTCAGTTTTTCCAGCCCATCTGATTTTCTTGAAATGAGCAACCGCGTGGGCAGATAGCTGCGGCGCACTAGGGAAGGGAGAAACAGAGATGTATCCACACGAACGTAAAATCAACAAGCTTTATTATTCCTGTTGAGGAGCCATATGAGCGATACAGAGAATCCTCATCTTACGCGTTTTGCCCCACGGGCTTAATCATCGCTATTACTGCCTTCCGGACTGCTCAGCAGCTATCTGCTCACGCGGTTGTTCATTTCTTTATTCTTGCCAGAGTGGCTGCACCTGGGAGAGGTCCTATAATCTATTTGTTTTGCACGGGTAAGAAATGGCTTTAGCCGTTTGACGAACTTTATTTGACATCTGATTTACTTGACCAGCACCTTACCCTTTTCAACTTGGGTCCTATGCAGCCCCAGTCACCCTTCCCGGGATTCCTCCTCTTCCAGGGCTTATCCTATGTTTTCTTTTTAACACAAGTTAAAGCAGTAAACCAAAAAGTTACAAAAGCCATCAATTGTACAGAGCATAGTAACATGCACTTTTGCCAAGGACATTTGTGGAATATTTCACCACACAGAGAGAGACTTTATGCATTTCTCAATCACTCATCTTTTTTAAGAACTGGTATAATTTTTGGGGATACCTTCCTTTAATGAATTAAAAAAATATAACATGATTTGACCATAGCCTGCTATTTTTGTGTTTTATGATACTTTTTCAAGATACCTTTTACTACATTGCGACTCGATGGCTTTCTTATACATAAGCCAGAGAACAGAAAACATATAGAAATATTAATTCCACTACTGACAGCGACCGGAAGGTAAGCAGAGAACAGCATATCCCCTGCAGAGTCTGTCCCCTGCTCACCCTACTGGCTGATGGCGCACATTGCAATCCCCAATGCAAGTCTATGGAGACTTTCTTGGTGATCACAGTGATCAGTCCAGAGGGATCACAGGGAAGAGAGTGAGAAAATGTTTCCACCTGAAAAAAGTAAAAAAAAAAACCCATTAAAAATAATAAAAAAATAAACGATTACGTGAGCTAAGTGATGTCATTGTGACATCACTGGCATAAAAAACATTCTTCAGTCCTCAGATGGATCTCTATCCATATTGCACAGATAACAGTGCAAAAAAAAAAACCAAAAAAAAAACCTCTCATCCCATTGTCCTAGCTCTTCTTGTAAATCGTATAACCATTCACTACCACCAAACTTAAACTATGACGTATACTGTATGTCTTCGTAGGGTAATTTCATCAGATATTAACCAACAAATAGTTATATAGTTAAAACCTATTATTTTGATAGAGGTACATAACACAGCCCGGTCCATTTTCAGTATAATCCCTCACGTTCAGGGCAGAAGTGTGTGTAGGAAATCTAATATTGTCACCTTGTGATGTATCCAAAAATTGAAACTCGAAAATATAAATAAAGAATTAAAGAAAAACCCTATGAAGTCAGGAGCTGGATGTCACTTCTCATTTTCCTCTCTCCCATTTTTCCAATAACGCTGCTGAGTTATAGTGAATTTAATACTGAACAAATAGGGACTCATAGCCACCCCGATTCCTATCAATCAAAACTGAACTGTTGAACCAGGACTGGAGTAAGATTAAAAATTGGCCCTGGCACTTTAAGGCCAGCTGGCGATATATCAGAGGTATGCAACTGCCATCTGAACTCATGTGGCATCATGCTGCACTTTTACATCAGCCTTCTTTACAAAATGTAGAAATATAGCTCTTGGTTGCTGCCCAAGCAGATTTTAAAGGTGGGTGTACGGGCTATCAAGAACCAGTCCTTCAGAGCATTTAACAGGCCTAGCTTTACCAGTAAAAGTGTGCATATTCACCATTATATATTTCTCCCAAATATCTCTCAAATTCTAAATATAGTGTGTTTGAATATTATGGTGTTTTACAAATATGATAAAAAATACAATACACACAAGGTATATTTATTTGTATAATTCAGCAACTGGTCCATATAATAAAGATATTCTTTTGTGTCATATGTATCACCGTATTTAGATCATACTCTTTAAATATTTATCTAACGGGTTAAAATATAATATTAATGTAAAAAAAGCCTATATGTGCCAAACTGTTCACCAAAGCGTTGCATAGCAAGAATTCCATGATACATTTCAATGAGACTAGACACATTATATTTGCTATCTATATAATTGTATTAATTGCTATAATAAATATTGCCAAAGGCAGACTTTTATATATTATAACAATTAGGGCAATGCATGGCTCATTGGTACCATGGTTTCCACTGATAACCCTTTGAAGTGTATTCAGATAAATACCACCGAGAGATATTTTATTCACATATACAATGTGAGTCATGTTAAGAAAGCAGTGTCATCTTATCACACAAGCTATACATAATACAGGTGCAAACTAGACCTTCATAATGCATAGCCTATATGGTCAGTTGACAAGTTACAATTACAACGAAATGTAATAACAGCACTCCAAGAGCCAAATATTAGTCACAACTGCTTCAAAACTAGCAAGTCTCATGTTTGGGTTCCATGACTTTATGTACCCTCTTTTTTGCAATACCTCAGAATGTTTGCTGTGCATCACAGAGCTACACTACACAACCTTAACTCTTTTTTACTGCAACCCCCATGATGTTCATCAGCAACATTGAACATTGCTAGTTGATTATTATAATAATAGTATCTAGTAACTGTTGATTGGACTTTTAGTCTACATTACAAACACTAACTTTTGTTGACTGCATCTACAATATTGTCCAGTAGCCATATCGCTAGCTGAACTTCATGGGAATTGTCGTTATAGACTGGGCCTGTGGTTGCCTAAACTACACACTGACTTTTTTGTTGTTGACTGCAGTTACCATGATATACAGTCTTCCATTACTATATTGTAAACTGGGGAAGTTGTGGTTAATCTTTACCACCCAGAGATTGTAAACTGGGGTGGTAGAGGGGAAAGGTGGGGAGGATATTTTGCCTTCCCCTGGAAAAAATCATGTGGACGCCATGACCTTGGGTAACGTAACTTAACAGCATTTGACAATGAAACAGCAAACGAAACAGCAACTAAAGTTGAAATAAACCTCCAATTAGACATGTATGACATTAAATATAATTCACCTCACTCCGCCCCATGTGGGGAGATGGGAGAGTTCCCTGAGCCTGTCCCTTACGGAGGGGCAATGGCATAAGATATCGATCCTCACTCACCAGTGCTCCGTCAATAACAGGGACCAGGAGATGTCCTATAAGCTCTTGGCTGGTTGGTATCGCTCTCCGTCCACGTTAGCCCGATACAATCCCGACATACGGGATGAATGCTGGAGGTGTGGGGCTTCCCCGTGCTCGATCCTTCACCTATGGTGGTCTTGCCCTCAGATGCTCTCGTTTTGGACCACGGTCCATTCCATCGCCCAAGCCCTTTCTGACAGACAGCTGCCGTTCACCCCCGAGTTCCTCCTATTGCTGCATATGCCATATCCTGTCTCTTGATACAAATCTACGATACTCCGTCATCTCCTGGTGGCGGCCAAATCTATAATCCCCCTGCATTGGAGTGACCCTGCCCCGCCCTCGATTCGGGAGTGGATCCTGCGGGTGGAGCAAAGACGTGTCCTTGAGGAACTGATGTGCTCGGCGGATGATAGGTCTGCGAAACATCTTCGTCTCTGGTATCATTGGGTGCAATACCTCTCGGGCCCCGAGGTCCGCCCTCTCCTGGCGACCACGCCTGCTCCGTAGAATCCCACCTTGCCTTTCCCACCCCCCCTCCCCCCTTTTTTTTTTTTTTTTTTTCTTACCTTCTTCCCACACCTGTCCTTCTCCATTCTCAGCTCTCTGTCTTCCTTTCCCCTTCCTGGATTCTCTGTCTTTTTGTCCTCTCCCCGGTCCGTCACGATACCACTTGCCGGTTGCTCGCGGTGCCTCATCCGCTGTGCTGAACCCAGCTCCTAGTTGTCCCCGACTCTATAATTTGCCGGGCTCGTTGGCCCCGCTCCACTCGGAGCCCTTCACATATACCACATCCTGTTGTGTCACGGGCCACGTCGATGTCACTTCTCTGGGTGCCGTTTTTGATCGGTCCATCATGATGCTTCCGCTGTCATGCTGTTGACCCAGATGTGTTGTTCTCGAATGTACACCGTTCGTGCTGTATACTGTTTCTTACTGCATATGTCGTGATGGCTTTGGACTGTACCCTCATCCGTGTCCCCCCTCCCTTTTATTTTTCTGTACCCCCCCTTTCCTTTGTTGGATTTTACTAAAAAATGCCTAATAAACATTGATTTCCCCTAAATATAACTCACCTCTATTTGTTAATTGTTTTGTGATATGTGATTGTGTGTCTCACCCATTACCCGTAATAACTTGTTACATTACTATATGGTTTTTTGCTAGCATATTTCGATATTGGCTTGGGCTCTTTCATGCTTTAATATCAAATTCTTTATCATGGGATTTTGTTGTATGAAGCTGTCTCTTTATAGGTGTGGTATTATTATGTCTGTTTTCAAAGGTGTCCAATGACTACCGAGTATTATGTGGTTACAAAATTATATCTGTATTACTCGTTTAACAATTGCAAGACTTCAGATTTCACAAGGGGGTACTAGCCTACCCCCAGATGCCCCCTATATCACCTTTCAATGCATAACATGGATTGTTTTTAGGAAGTTGGATGCCATTGTTTTGATCGCCTAGAGGCTTTACAGGTAGGGAGGACAGTTTTCACAAAGATCATACTGGCATGAAGCATTAGGGCAACAAAAAAAATGGTTACAATGGGGGCTTTAGCTGAAGCATTATATATTACGTATATACGCAATACTTAAATATATTACTGAATATTGGGAGCCCCCCTTTAAAACCTGACATAACTCAACAGTCTAGTCTATAAATTGTGTGAGCTTTAAACCACAAAAGGCCAATGTGAGGTCCTTAACACTTTGAATGCCAGATGGCTGTGACACACATGCCTCTGGAGATGAAAGGGCTAAATATTGCAGTTAAATAGTTTTATGTAAGGGAGAAATACACACACAATGCAGCTGCCGCAGAAGAAATATTTGAAAGTAGAAAATGGCCATAGATCATTAATCATTTTATTAAGGCTTGTTTCTGCACTATACTATGATTATAGCTGGCTAAGAATCTACGCTCATTGCCTTTATTGTGAGCTAAAGGATGACAGGGATAAGCGTACTGTACGCAAGGTGGCATTTATAATCTGGATTAAAGTGACAATGTGCATGGCAGGTAATTTTGAAAAAAATGCAAAGGGCCACTATACAATAAAAATGGTTCAACTACAAAGGCATCTGAAGGTAGGAAAGTAAATATAGCTCCCAAGCAATTATGATAGGTCAGCAGACAATCATCTTAAGGAAACGAATTATGCTAGCTGTTAAAATAATCACAAAAACTTTCAATTTAGCAGATGTGAGTACGGTATATGATCCATAGATAATTGGGCCAAACATTGATGAATGCAGCATTATAACAGATGGCGGTAAAGGTTACTATGCATGCAGTGAAATGTGCAGAGGAAGCCTATTTTCTCTCCTGTCCTTGTGAGAAGAATTGACTGTGATAACTTGTGTGCACCAAAGGGTGACCACATAAGCTGTCTAAGACACACATACACATACATTTGACAGGTAGCTGGTCAGCACATGCAAAGCACTACTCTACAGAATATGAGATATATAAACCTGATAAAGGGAATTGGGTTCACATTTATACATCCCACATATTGCAGGTAAGCACTTGTGAATGAGTATCTGAATGAGTGAATATTTGTGAATGAGTATATGTGAATGAGTATCTGCGAATGAGTGAATGAATGAATGTGTATCTGAATGAAGGAATATTTGTGAAAGAGTATCTGTGGGTGATGAGTGGATGCATGAGTAACTGTAAATTAATATTTGTGAATGAGTGAATAAATATGTTTGTAATTGCATGGATGTGCAAGTGGTGGGGCAGCATGGTACAATGAGGCTGTTTGAGACAAATATGCCACAGGGAGGCTGTTTGGGGGCAAAGATGACAAGCCCTATGAGTCCAGTCTGGCTGCTAGGCAGGTCCTGTGGATGCAATCTGGGTGCCAGGGATGACATGATACTAAATGGGAGGGGCTGGCTGGGTGGTATAAATACACAATGTGGGGCTGACTGGGGGCCATACATGAGGGTATGGGGGATTAATTCACAAGGGGGTATAAGGGCTAGCTAGGGGCATCACATAAAACAATACTATAGGGGGGATGGGTGGTGGGATAAATATACAATGTGGAGCTGGCCGGGGCAATACACAAGGGTGTTGGGGGCAATGGGGCATTAATTCAAAAGGGGAGCTGCCTGGGGGCTGTCTGGTGGGATAAATATACAATGTGGGGCTAATTGTTAAGTTGATCGTTGTGTATGGCCCATGAATGATGTTATCCAAATGGCCCTTGGCAGAAAAAAGGTTCCTCACCCCTGATGTACATGGTTTCTTGTTTTTTGTATAGTTCTGTTTCGCCTTGAATTCTAGGTTAACTCCCTTCCTCTGCAAGCTCTTTTGTGGCAGAGGACTAATCTTACTTTAAGCAAAGGGCTGTTGATCTTAGGGTTTTAATATTTGGATAAAATATAAAAATATTAACCATATACCATGTTCTTTGTGTGGCACACTTTTGTATGTTTGAATGTTATGTAGATGTCGCTCACAAACACAGACAAGCAGTGGAACATAACTTATTTTCTTTACTTCAGTTACCACATGCATTAGATTAAGATATATACACAAGAGACCCAACACAATAGAACAAGTGCGCATTTCCATTATGCTGCCATCTACTGGCAAAACAGACTGCATAATACCCCAATACATAACACACACCAAATGTTTAGTGAACTTTTTTTGGTATTGCTTTTTATATATGTAAATAAAATTATAATGTTTTGAATTAAATTACAGCTTTAGAAACATTTGAAACATAACATGTGGTGCTAAGCATGATTAGTGTGATCTATGTGGCTGAGAGGGATGTCTAGGGCTAAGATTAGTATCCTTGTGGTTTATTGTGACCTATATGGTTTGTGTTGTACAGTGTGATTAATGTGGCTGAGAGTGTAATGTATGACTGTGAATGATGCATAGTGACTCCTAACTCCGAAAACCTCCTAACACCCTTTCTCCTGGGAGGCACCAGAAACATACCTCCCAACATCTCAAAATGTGAAAGAGGGATACTTTTTTTAATCGCTCTCGCAGAACTCACCAATACAAGCAATTGTGCTTCATTTTTGTTAGCAAAGTCATGCATATTAAAAATAACCAACACATTGAATTCCCATGAGGCTCAGCCAGACATACTACTTCCATGATGCTGGCTGAGCATCATGGGAAGAGCAGTTAACAGTAGATGTTAGTTGTGAATTACAATTCCCATGAAGCTTAGTCAGCCAGGTGTCTACCATGACTGGGCATCATGGGACTTTTAATTCACAACTAACACCTGTCATATCATCTGCTGTTAACTACAGTTCACATGAGGCTCACCCAGACATACTGCTTCTATGATGCAGGTTGAGCATCATGGGAAGTGCAGTCAACAGTAAAGCTGCAGATGGTAGATGTGAACTACAATTCCTATGATTCTCAGCCAGCCAGGTGTCCACCATAATGCTGACTGAGTATCATTGGAAGAGTAGTCAACAACAGCAGAGGACCCTTACACACTGCCTTTACACACACCTGTCCATAAACACACATATACACATACACTGCCCTAACACACACAGCCTTCTAAATCTGCCTGAGCGGGACATCTTAACTGTCACTACCCCAACAATGGAGGACACAGGACAGAGTCCTTAAATAAGAGACTATCCCAAAAGTTTCATTACAGGCATCAACCCTAGTCGAGCCCAAGCCTGAAGTGTAGAAAAACAGCCAGTGCCAGCCCAAAGATTCTCGAACACATTATTTAATTAACTATAAATAATATGATAGAGTAACCTGTGACAAAGCTCGGTTACTAGCTCAAATGTGTACTACTGAACTGGAGTTTAAAATACATGTTTTAGGGTACCATATGTCTGGTGTGTTGAGATATGACATTGTATACTAGTGTCCGTGCAGTGGCAAAAGGGGGGGGCATTATGGAAGCAGGGAAAAGAACATATTTGAGGTTGTTGGCTCCTCATCAGTCTGGTTGCAGATTGCTGTCCAGGGGTTAAATGGGAGGAGGTTTAATTGCACCTCCCCCAACACATTAATAAGGTTTTGGTAGCCGTATAAACTGCTTTGTGTGCCCACTATGTAGGAGGTGAGAGTAGGTTCTCACCCTATTGAGAGTGTGCCTTGACGTGGCGGGTGAGCTTGTTATGCTTTGGCCAATTCATATAACCAAAACCTCTCATTTATATTATGTTTATATATTTGTTGCCAACTTTATTAGGGTGAGAAGCGCAGACAGTTTTTGTTTTTGTATACGTTATGGAAGCAGCCTGTCATCCCCTTGATGGTGCTGCCATAAACCTAAGGCCTAATTAGTCCATCAATGTTACCTATAATAAATCTCATGTTATACTCTTTTCAAAAAGTATTCTGTAACTGGTTGACTTTAGCTGTAATACATCATCAAACAGTCAGCTGCCTATGCATGGCCTATGCATGCCAAACTGGTCATTGTATATGAATAAAAGGATACCAGTCCAATGATTACTTACCCTATAGCTTACGGTAAGTATAGTCTTCTCTTAAACACTAAACTGAATATAAAAAAAAACAAGGTGTTCACAAAACCCCAAAATACCACTGTGTTATTTTTCACAAAGTATTAAAATGTCTAAAGCTTATTAAACAATTTATCAAAAAATAATAGCAGCATCTATTTTGTTAATATTAAATTCTGTGAATTCTTTCATTTACACGGGTCATGATGACAGTATGCAGTCTTGAATTAACAATATACAGTCACTGTAATAGAGATTTGCTAAATAGCTAAATAGATTTATATTTTATGCCCATGGTGAACAAACTGTAGGGGCTTATAAATTATGTAGTATCGTAATTTTTCTCATTTGTGTTTTCAAGGATGGAGTTTCAGCATGGGATCTGCCTATCAGTTCCACAGCTGGAGAGTGTTCGTCATTGTTTGTGCACTTCCCTGTGTTTCTGCAGTAGTTGCTCTAACTTTCATGCCAGAAAGTCCGAGGTTTCTATTAGAGGTAAGATAATTCAAATGCAATCTTCTGTACTGTTAAACATAAATAAAGAATGACACACACAATGCAATATGTCAAATATCATACTCTTTTTTAAAAAAAAAACAGTATTAATATTAAATATACAAATGAAGAATTCCTATCCTTTGAGATTGGGAATACCCTTCTTAGTGTGCCTCTATCAACCTTAGTAACTTTTTTGATATAATGTTTTACAGCTTTTATTTCTGATAATCCACCCTTTATTTGCAACTGAATCATTAGCTTTTATTAGAATGGATGTTCCATCTTACAATTCAATGGTACACATAAATTGCTGCTTAATTACATTAAAGCAATGCCTATTGTAGTTTATATAGCTGCCATGGATATAGTTAAATCTATTCACTATGGAAAAAAACGTTGATTGTGAGCCTATGTGACTTTACATTTCACAAGTTTCAGGAGAGGGCATGCAAAACAGTCAGGGACCATGTTAACCACAAATTCCACTGGGCAAAAGATGAGGGAGGGGGCAAAGGTCAGGGTCTATTCATCCTGTAGAATCCTTTATCTGAAATTACCTCCCCATCCTTCTGAAAGATGATGAATAGAATCTGACCCATATTTCTGTCTGCTTCCTCAAGTTACATTTGTTTAGAGGTGAAATATTGAGTCTCATTTAAAGCTTATTTAAAATTACCACAAAAAAACATTTATTACTGATTATAGTGCCTTGTTTTTGCTATTATTCTTGTTATTATTTTATTCTGTTATTGCTGTTTTTAGATCGGAAAGCACGATGAAGCCTGGATGATCCTGAAACAAATTCACGACACAAACATGAGAGCCCGAGGACAACCAGAAAAAGTCTTCACGGTAAATATCTAAAGAAATCATACTTTTTTAGCCATATCTACGAAAGGTTTAATTTATAAAATACTAGTGATTTTTTTTTTTATTATTGCCATTGTTGTATTTTGGACACATTTATGCTCTGTTACTAAGTTAGTGTACTTCCTCACTGTCTCTTCCACCTCACTGTTTGTCTGACGGCAACTCATTTGTCCTCACTGCTTTTGTATCAGAGTGGAGGAGAAAAAATTCAGATGACATCAGGACAGGAAATTAAGCAAGTTCTGTCACCTTTTGACTACGATCTCAGTTAAAAACAGCATCCTTGATTTTTGTTATTATCTGGTAGAAAATGTTTTACCTTAATCCCACAATCAGATATTTCTTAATATACAATGTCTGTGCTCTGGAAGAATAGAGGGTAAACTAAGGGTACAAAATGTGCCTATCATTATCTTGAAATCATTTCAATAACAGTGGAATTAATGACTAGATATATTTCTGGGAACTCCTGGGTTGATTTAACATTGCCCCCCACCTGATTAGCATTGTTATAATCTGAAGAGGAAAGAGGAAATTAGATAGAGCTCTGTAGAGAAGTGACAGATATTCTTCCTGACAGCCTGCATGGATTTGGATGAGATGTGACAGCCGCTTAACTCTAATTCCTCTGAAACCTTATTCTCCTGTTATTTATCAACACAGTCCATATCATGATCTGACAGCAACCTAGAAATCTGGAGAAAAAAAAACACTTTAGGACAAATACTGAATTAAATGTCCAGTCATGCTATTTGTATGGATCAGCCAACCATGTTTGTTTTACTGTCTCTGTAAACTTTACCATTTTACTGTCACACCTTTAGCATAACAATTCAATTATTAACACAGAAAGATAGACTTTGTTTAGATGGCCTTGTTGGTTGTGCCTTCCATTCCTTAATGTGTAATCGTTTTAGAGGTATTTAGTTTTACCTCTGAGAAAAAAGTGATTACTATTTATACTAGCATTTCTAATTATCTTCCTATCCTTATATTGTCTGTACTTCCAAATGTAAAATTCATGTTTAAACCAGTCCCTGCTGTTAATCCATTTTGCTCAACCATATATGATCACCGACCCTATTTCACCGATCCATCCTTTAATACGCATGTATTTGAAAAATGATTTTGCAAGACTGTGGAGGTAGAAGTTGTACTTATTTTATTTTTGCTTCAGATATCAACTTAAATTTGCCTAAAGTGTTTGCACGGTTCAGTAGTCAATAGTCATACACAATGCAATGTTGGTTATGGGGAGATGGTATCTATAGAATATAATGAAATCATTTGCATGTAAAGCAAACCCACATTCATGATCATAATGCATCAATTCGTGGGGGAATATACGCTCATGTCCTATTTATATTTTTTCTTTTTTTCAGTCCCATTACCAGTTTCTATCCATGCAACTTCAGGCCTCTCCAATCCCCTTCAAAGAATATAATATTCCAATTATGTATTTCGCTACAATGAGATATATTTCTGCAATGTGAAGATTAAAGGCATTCCTTTTTTTTCAGGTTCAAAGAATAAAGACTCCAAAACAAATTGACGAGCTTATAGAAATAGAGACAGATACAGGAACCTGGTACAAAAGGTGCTTTGTCAGAATCCGCACAGAGCTTTATGGTGTAAGTGAACGCTGATTTTATTTCAAAACTCAAAAAAAATGATTCACAACTTTAAGATAACTTTCTTGTTTCAAAAATATATATGTGGTTATTTGAAGACTGAGGTAGAGCCTAGGTCGGCACTTTTTTCCCCACCCAAATGAGAGACCACGCCATAAATCTAAGTTTAAACATTTATTAAAGTCACTATGGAGAAAATTGTCAGTGGTGCTTTCAGTTTGCAGCTCCGCACCGTGACACTCAACATATTCTTAAACAATGCTGTAAATAGTTACCTTTATTGTGCAAATGTATGCAAATTTACCTAAGCATATTAACCCCTTGACTGCTAACGACGGCATGGTGCCGTCGCTAGCAGTCCCAGTCAGGTGCTAACGACGGCACCATGCCGTCGCTAGCACTCTCCTACCTTGATGGGGGTCTGTGGACCCCCATCACCACCTAGCCCGGCGATCTGCCCCTCATTTTGAAGGGCATCACTGGGACCACCCGATCCGGCCGGTGACGTCGCGTGTAATGACGCGATGACGTCACCGCGCAACTTTATTGAAAACTGACAATTGTCAGTTTTCACGGTATGGGGGCATGCTGCTTAGATGCCTGTATCTCAGGCATCTGAGCAGCTACAGACCCCCAACATATACCGTTGGAAAGGTAATCGCCTCACCTTTCCAACGGTATAATGCCTGTAAAAGAATAAAAAATATTATGTTAAAAAAATTAAAATGTACAAAAAAAGTAAAAAAAATGA
This sequence comes from Spea bombifrons, assembly GCF_027358695.1. Taxonomy (NCBI): domain Eukaryota; kingdom Metazoa; phylum Chordata; class Amphibia; order Anura; family Pelobatidae; genus Spea; species Spea bombifrons. The sequence continues at coordinate 144,186,574 of NC_071087.1, forward strand.
TTTGGGGGTCTCTAAAGGCAGATAAATAAAGATCAAAATTGCCTAGAGACCCCCAAATTAAATTATCTAAATATAAACTGGTTTAACTTTAAAAAAAAAAAAGTTTAAGTATTCTAGCTAAATGATCACTGTGGTAGCCAATGTTACCACAGCGATCATACAGCTATAAAAAGTCACATTCCCTTTTTAAAAATGGTCGATACTAATTTTTAACCCCATGATCCCTTTGATCATGGGGTTAAATTTAGCCAATGGTAGAGGAAGGCAATTTTTGAAATCCAGATGAACTGCAAAAATCAGCCATATAGCCTGTAGTACGTAAGTTAACCATGTCATCCCTGGAGCCCCTTGCATTTTTACTGCAAAACTTATTTTTTGCTGTAAAAGTGATTTTTTTCTCCCTTTACGATCATCTCTTTGGGATTGTAAGGGGAAAGAATGGTGTGTGTGCTTCTGTGAGTGAATGTATGGAAAGTATGGTGTGTGCTTCTGCGAGTGAATGGAGATATGAAAGGCGTGTGAATGATCAGTAATTAGGGTTGAAGCCTTGACATGGCATTACTGCTCACGTAAGAAGTTAAATTATGGCACAAAAAGTACATATTTTCAAAAACTACACCCCTCGGCGCATCAAATGAGGGACTGCGTGTGTTTCTAGGACAAACCTGGAGTGCGCAAAACACAAATGAACATGTCGCTATGGTTAGAAAAAACATATTTTCTAGCCAAAGCGACATATTCCATCATTATCTGTGAACTTAACTTTTGTCCTAGAAATACATGTAACCCCTCATTTGAAGCTCCAAGGGTGTAGTTTCTTGAAATGTGTACTTTATGTACCCTAATTTAACTTCCCAGATGTCTCGACCACCTTAACTTCAGATATGGCAGATTGGAGAATCTTGTTAAAAAATTGTCTTAAAACATTTAGGGGTGATGCCTGCAATTAGACAGCTCTAGACAGCTGGGAAGTTAAATTATGGTACATAAAGTATATATTTTCAGAAACTACACCCCTTGGCGCATCAAATGAGGGGCTGCATGTGTTTCTAGGACAAACCTGGAGTGCGGAAGACATAAATGAACTTGTCGCTTTTAATTTTATTTATTTTTTATTTTTATTTGTGTGATATTCACTTATTTGTTGTGCAAGTCAGATTTGTGATACAAATACAAATAAGACCTCATTTGCTGCGGCTGGGGGTGTAGTTTCTAAAAATATATAGTTTTGTTGGCATATTTTAACATCCCGGGCAGCTAGAGCTGTTTAATTGATGGCAGCCATGCATTAAATTTAAAGATGAATTTTGTGATAGTCTAATAAATTTAACTTTTAGCAATAAAATATTAGAAAAACACAGTCTACTGTTCTCAATGTCTGTTTATTTTAGACCGGTTACCTACTACAAATATTTAGCAACACAGGTTTTGATATTAGAGTTTAGAAAAATAACATTACAAACTAGTTTTTATTGAGTTGGAAGTGAAAAATTAGACTTTTTTCCCATTTTTGGTTGTATTTTGCAAACCTAATGAGACATACACATATAAAAATGGTATATTTGGAATCTGCTGGGTGTGCTGAAAAAAACAATATATGGTTTGTATAGTTTATTCCCAAGAAATTTACTTGAAACACGTTTAAACGTGAGATGCACCAAAATGCCGAAAACTAGCTTAGCACCAGGGTGTGAAATGGCTTAGCAGCCAAGGGGTTAACATATAACTAACCATAACATGAGCTGGAACCGAGCCAACTCAAGTATTTATCAATTATACCACTGATAACCCATTTAACTGTAACACCACCACGGGCTGGCATAGGCGTACTAATTATATCCCTGTAGTGCTACAAGTGTCCCATGCATGGCAGCCCATATCCACCTTGCACCATTCCAGCGAACAACTGCACCAACGTGAACAGCACTAATAATGGGGAGGCAGAGTGGGACGTTGTCCCATACAGCAAGCAATAACAGTGGGAAGTTCCCTGAGAGGGTCCCAAATATACCCTTCTGGCCCCTGTGTCCTCACACAAAGAGTTTCACCCACTACTGAGAGTAGTGTAGGGCTTCCTCAAGGTGTGTTACTTGCTTGTGACCACCCAGAATATCTTCTACAGAGACAGGACACCACTGTATCATGTATAACACATACGTATGCAATGCCATGAAGTCTGGAAGGGGTTAAACACTGTTAACACAATTAACATATAAACAATGGTTTTGCATGTTTCTATTTTTTACCAGCTGGCATAGTGGTTTTAAAACCTGGAATCATTTACAGAATAATTACCAATTTTCTTTGCTGGAACCGTTCTAATGAGCAATTCACCAAAGGGAATATGATCATAGTTAGAACTGACACTCTAGATTAGAACACAGTACAACTGAGCAGTTATGGGTCCTGTCAACGCCGATGCTATTTTTGCTTCTTTTTACAAATTAATTAAAATGAAACCAGGTAATTAGTTAGTCCACTAATTAACGTTGTCTTTATCTGTCATGTGATGTATAATGATTTAATGTATAATTTTACTGACATGCTTGATAATACTGCATATTATTTTACAGATATGGTTGACGTTCACAAGGTGCTTTGACTACCCTGTCAAAGATAACACAATCAAGTTGACTGTAGTATGGCTCACACTATCATTTGGGTAAGAGTATAACGCTAGGACAGGCAGCTGCTTGGTGCTGCCCTCAACATCCTCAGCCAGCCAAGAAACTATTCATGTGGTGGATGCTATTGTAGTAGCAATTAAGTTAAAAAAAAAATTAACATAAAATTCCAGCTGTGTTGAGGGCCCCCATCTCCTGTATGTTATCTGTTTTTGTATTTAAATGTTCTTCTGAAGTACATGTGTGAAAACAGTACTTATATGTGATTACAGTAGGGACAAAGAGTACCTATCCCATACAAAGAGAATTTTCCATTTATAACAATTATTTGCGTTCCACTCCAAATACATATATTTGCCCCAAGCCTATTTCTGACAATTTGTACAGTAACCTTTTGTGTGGACCCGTATCAAATGTCTTAGCAAAATCCAAAAAGATCATATCTACTGCCATTCCTAGATCTATATTTTACTGACTTCTTCATACAATGCTAATAGGTTAGTTTGAAAAGACTAGCAGCCAGGATATTGACCAATCAAACTTGTTCATGTCACATAACACCTGCTCTCCACTCCATGCATTGGCTTCCAATCAAATGGCGTACATACTTTAAAATCCGTCTGCTGACCTTCAAAGCCTTACACAATCAACCTCCACAGTACCTGAAAGAGATCCTCACCCAATAGTCCATCTTGCTTTCTTTGGCCGGGCCAACAAACCTCTCCTTTCAGTGCCCAGAATAAAGACAAAGTCACGTTCCTGGGCATTCAGCCACACACCGCCCCCACGCTCTTTACGGCACTCAGTCAGGGAGGCACTATCATTACAAACCTTAACAAAAAGACCCACCTCTTTTATCAGGCTTTCAGTCATACTTAAGAACTATTATAGAAAACATGGCTACATTTTCCTTCCTATTAATGGTAGACCCAGTTGCTATCGTACGACCCTATATACATTTGTGTGACCATCTATTGGAGGAAGAAAAGACAACTTGCTGGCCGTGTTGTCATGTCCTGCTGCCCTACGCCCAACAACATGTAAAGATGGCCATAGATCTCCCTGCCCCTCCAAAGGAACCTACCCCAAAGACAATGCCCACACAAGTAAATGTAAACAGAAGGTGGGCAAATGAACAGCATAGGGGGGATAAATCTTTGGGACATATCTCTTAATCCCAAACTCTATACAGCTTTCACGAAGTTACTATTTCTTTCTACAGATACTACGGCTTGTCAGTATGGTTTTCCGATGTTATCAGACACCTACAAGAGAACGAATATGCATTAAGAGTGAAAAATTTTAACGGGCAACATATTTCAAACTACACCTTTAACTTCACCCTGGAAAACCAGATCCATACAAATGGAGAGTTTGTCAATGACAGGTACTTCTTTAAAACCATTTTTTATTATTTTTTTCCACTTTTAAGGTTGTGTGCCACATACTCTACTAAATGTAAACATTTTAAGTAACTGTAGTAATTAGAGACATAACTTATAGTACTGTTGAATGACTTATCCCTTTCCAGAATTGTTTTCTTTTTTAATTTCTAGTGCAAAGCTTATCAGGTGACACAAAAACCATACATTGACAGGCTTTATAAAAGATGCTGTGTTGGCTTTAGAAGATGAAACATTCAGAGTAAAGAAGAAAATTACAAACATTTAGTATTTTAATATTACAGAGGACAAAACATTTTATTATAACTTGAACCAAAATGAAATCAGCTTTTAAGTTATTAAATTGTTTAAGGTACCGTTAAATATTCTGTGTCACATACTCTAGCAATAAAACATAATAATAAAGCATTGTAGACACCATTGTTATTGATTGCAAGCACCATCTGCAGCCCAAAACCATGACTTACAAACAGCATATTTTGCACATGAAGTTTTTTTTTTAGCCTACCTTTAATTCTGAGTTTATTCTTCGCTATATTTATATCCATTCTGCATTTCAACTTGGTGAACTAAAACCAGATTGCTATTTGGGGATTTTTTATGTGTAATAAGTACAATTGAAGGGAAAAAACTGCACTTTATTTTGTCTTCTTTACATTACACGACACAACAAAAGCTGAATTGTGGTTCAATCAATGTAGGTGATTTTTTTTAAAGAACAAAAACCGGACTTAAAGGCATTAAGAATAGGAGCTTTTGAGAGTTTGTGATTAATGAGTAGGGCAGTCAATGAGAGGCTTTGGCTGTGAAAGGACTCTAGAGGTGTCTGAAGTGGTTAGAAGGCATGTTTAATAAGGCACCAGAGGAGAGAAGTAGTTCAGTATGAAAGACAAATGCATTCAGCAATGAGAAGCTAATTCACTTCTGCGAATGAAGGAAAAGATTTAAGAGGCATGGGAAATTAGTTACAGTGTATTGGAATTTTAAATATGAAATTGTAGAATTATTGTTTTTATGTATTCCCCTTTATGATATTATATACTTAGAATATGAAATATTTATTAATTGCAACGCATTATATACAATACAATAGGGTAAAAGAATTGCAAAAAAACATACCCTGGTGTATTATACTTATATCTGGAGGGAAAAAAACTCTACATTTTGGTCTAATGAAAGATATCAACGTCTACTAAATATTCATTTTCTCTTGGATCAATATAGCTATATCCTATTTTCTTACACAAATACATATTAACCTTTTGAATTATAACATGGTGGTTTCTTACAAAGAAAGGGAAATGATGCATGCATTTAGCCATAATGATATGGAAATCAAAAAGTAGACAAAGAGTAAACCGCTGCATTTTTTCTTGAATTGAATAACATTACAATTGTGGGGTAAAATATGAAACAGATGATATATGAATATTTGGGTGTAGTCATTATCTTGGGAATTTGCATGCAAATTGAACATGATCAATGCCGTGATATCACTATGTATTATGAAGGCCCAACCACAATTATCTCCTCCTGCAAGAAGAGCTAGCTTGACCTGTAAAATCCATAGTTAAATACGTGAAATGCCCCAAGAAGTCTCTCACTAACTATCCCTCAGGGCCGCCATCAAGGGTTAGAACCATTACAGTTGTAAGGGGCCCAGCTCTCCTGGGGGTCTGCTCAAGGAGACAAAGTCTCTCTCTTTAAAAGAAAAAAAAACTCTTCCCTGGACCACTAAATAGAGTGGGGCTGAAGTAGAAGCCTTTACTAGGTTAAGGGGGTCTCAGCCATTTAGGAGAGATTTCTTAACTCTCCTGATTAGCAGAGAGTTCAGAAGCCTCTCCTGATTGGCTGAGTCCCTCCACAAGGAGCTTTGTGTAAGCCGCAGCCTGCACCAGGTAAGAAACCTGCTGTGTGCATATGTGAGTGAGTGTGTTTCTCTGTTTGTATGACTGTGTAATAGAGGGAGTTACTTTTCTGAGACTGTTCATGTCTAGTAATAGAGGGACTCATTTTTTGAGACTGCTCTTGTCTGGTAATGGAGAGGGTTAATTGTCTGAGACTGCTCATGTCTGGTAATGGAGGGGGTTAATTGTGTGAGACTGCTCATGTCTGGTAATCACTGTATGTATATTATAATATAAATATATTTTTAGATCTGAAATCATCATGGTTCCCAAGTCTTCCTAATAATATGAAATGCATTTTATGTGTATGTGATGGTGTGTGCATACATGAATCAGTGTGCATGTGAAATATACAGGTGTGCCTAATCTCAACCGCTCCATACTTAATGGTATAGATAAAATGTGGTGACCCTAGCCCTCAAGCGTCCTGTCTGCGCCATCTTTGTGCCTAAACAGCTTGTCAGTTAACAAAAAAACTTGTCTGAAACCTTTTTTGCCCCAAATGGCTTGTCGGTGACCCCAAATGGCTTGTCTGCGCCATCTTTGCCACCGAAAAACATGAGTAGAAGAGAAAGTCCTGGTGGTGGGAAGGGAGCCCTGCTATCCCTTATGCAGGGACAGGCCAACCCTTCTCACAGGAGAAGCCCACTGTGGGTTGTGATGAAATGGTCAACTCTACTACAAATCTCTGTATTAGAAAATACACACCATTAATTACATGAATGCTTTATATTGGACAGGTTCCTGTCAATGAAGTTTAAGTCAGTTGTCTTCCAAGACTCTCTCTTTGAGAAATGTTACTTTGAGGATGTCACTTCACTAAACACATACTTCAAGAACTGCACCTTTATAAATTCACATTTTGTCAACACAGGTGGGTAAATTCTGTTTTATGATAACTTGGATATCCCAATATTAAGTTAAGATTGCCTACGAAACAGTGCACTTTCATCTCCTAAGAAATAATTTCACAAGTTTTTGTATTATCATTATGTGAGAAGGATTATTAACGGATTTGTTCCCCAACAGAAAGTACATGAATACAGCAACACCTTGTGGGGAAAAAGAGTATCATTCATAATCAATGTTTAAAAACAAGTTTACCCTTTCTAGAGAGTTAAATATCAAAAAATTATTCCGAATAAAAAGGAAAAAAAATGGGAAAGTCAATGTAAAATAAAACATCTTATATAACAGAAGGGGCAGCTTATATTTGCATGTGTTGGGAAAAAATTACTAAATTACTAAATAAAATAATTAAAAAATAGTTTACAAAATAATTGTTATATTGAATAGGCACTTGTAGTTAAAAGGGGAATTCAAAATGTATTATCAACATTTTATACTATTGTATAATGTAAGCATAAAGATAATACAGCTTTTATATAACCAAAATTGTTAAAAGCACCACCAAAAATAAAAAAAAGGGATACATTTATCTTACAAATGCATTTCTTCCAAAAAAAAATCCCTGACGAAAAAGACAAGGTGTAAATATTTTAATATAGTCTTTATATTGAGGTTGCAATATTATGAATAGAAAAACTATTATGAATAGGGTAAGAAAAAATACTGTCTTCTACCATTTTCACTATACAATATTTGTCTTTGTTTCATTCTGTGGTATCTAGCACCTATGTTAGTAATTTTGACAGTATTGTTATACATTATACACCGTATATGACCTTTTAACCTAAAATGCTGCACCATCAAGATACAAATTCCATGCTGATACATAAATATTTAAACAAAAAACCTAGATCACCCTTTAAGCAATACAAGTAAAACTTTGAAAAACTTGTTTATGTATTAATACATACCTTATTTTATATTATTTTTATATAATTTTGTATACTTTTTATATACTTTTTTATATTAAAAATATACATTTGTGTACATTAAATTGATTTGCATTTATTCCTACAGACCTTGAGAAGTACAAGTTTACTGATAGTAACCTGGATAACTGCACATTTACTGAGCCTAAAGTTGGATGTCAGATTACCTTTGATGATGACTACAGTGCATACTGGATCTACTTTGTTAATTTCCTGGGGACATTGGCTGTTTTGCCAGGCAACATTGTCTCAGCTCTTCTAATGGACAAGATTGGGCGACTGACAATGTTAGGTATAGTGTTATCTTTAATTTTAAAATGGGAGGAGGGAAAAACGTTTGTTACATTCAGAAACCAAATAGAAATGATCAATGTATCAGACATGGGGTAATGCTTTTCTATTTTCTGTAAAATTGAACAAACCTATATTGCCATAGACGATTAGTGGCCTTGATTGATAGCTACTATTGAGAAAAAACATTTTAACTACTAACATACTTTAACTACTAAAACATTTTGCTAAACAGTAGTCTGAGTTTAACCTATCTTGTTTGATCCCCCCGTGTAAATGAATAACCCATTATGTTCTGATGGTTCCCTATTGCCAGATGTTACAGATGCAGATATTGCACATTTAACTGTTATGTTACTTGATTATTAATGAGACAATAAGAAAGTAATACGAACAAGGAAATTGTGGGAGCGAAGCCTAATCGTGTGTCCTTTGTCTGATATTTGCACAGGAGGCTCGATGGTGCTGTCTGGTATCAGTTGTTTCCTGCTGTGGTTTGGTACCAGTGAGTCTATGATGGTTGGCATGTTGTGCGTCTACAATGGTCTTACTATTTCTGCCTGGAATTCCCTTGATGTGGTTACTGTGGAGCTCTACCCTACTGACAAAAGGTAACACGAAACAAAACCTATGTTTTGTACAAAGAAAGTGCTTACTTCCAAATTAAAAGGAGGAAGCCGTCCTAATTTTTAATGAAGCAACGAGATGTGTTCAAAATACATCTAAATTGCCCTAACTACACTTAATTACTTCTGTGAACCTTCAAACGAAGTCATTTTGGGAAGGAAAAACATACTAATTTAAGCAATTTTAAAACCTCTTTTACTTTATAGTGTGTGATTGATGTATTTTTTTTAAAGACTAAATTATATAGAAATCTAATCTGGGTGTATTTTTTAAATGTTATACAAATAGAGAAGTCTAATTCCCATTAACAAGGTTGAGTGGGGAGGATCATAAAGGGGCTTCGGGAGCTGTCCCTGATGGTCTGTTGGGAAGAATCTGGGGGATCTCATTCCATCCCCTGCTCCTTGGTTCACTCAGCTGAGGTTATGTGTCATTAAAAGCACTGATCTTTGTGTTGACCAGTAATAAGGAAGTAACATGGGCCATCAGTAACTCCCTTATTGCTTTACAGATCTTGTTACACTATGTTCACACATATCTGCTCCAAAACAAACACATATGAATCTAATGGGAATTACACATTCAGTTAAAATATGTTATAGCATTGAAATCTCATTTTAAAGCCGATTATAGTCTCCACAGAATGATGGGGTGTTTGACCTTCATCCAGAACATTCTTCCTTCTGCATTCTTTATTCCACGTGAAATAAACTTAGCTTTTATTTTTAACAATAGATATGTTGATTTTTCTCTCATTTTTTGGGTTTGTTTTCTTTTACAGGGCAACCGGCTTTGGGTTTTTGAATGCACTATGCAAAGCAGCAGCTGTACTTGGGAACTTGATATTTGGTTCACTTGTTGGAATCACCAAAGCTATTCCGATCTTGCTGGCCTCTACTGTCCTTGTTTGTGGAGGTCTAGTGGGACTGCGACTTCCTGATACCAGAAACCAGGTGTTGATGTAAACGGAAACAAAAGCCATCTGTAATATTACGTTACTTTTCCTGAATTTCCCTGCAGTGATCACCCTGGCCAAATCAAATCCTGAGAAATCCATTGAAACATTCACTCTCACTACAATTATCCTTGCTGTAGATATAGACCGCAATCATATATTTTTCCAATGCTTTTAATTTTCTTAAGACTTTTGTTTTTTTATGACACCTACAAATTTGGACTGTGGATAATTCTGAATGTCTGTAGTTTATCCTAAATTTGATTTCTGATGTTTTCTTATTTACCCAGCCTGAGAGGATAAATGCTAACTAGAAATAACCACTTAATTGAGTCTATGTTTTCTTATTAACTGAAGGTGAACAATTTTTAAAGGGAAACAATATTTTAATAGCAGGTGCTTTAGCTGTTGGCAGATAAGCTGCTGTGCTTTTTTTTTCTATAGAAATTAGCATATTACATGTCATACTTTGCTATATAATGTATCAAATCACTAGTTCTAACTAGTAAGTGGGTTGGATTTGGAGACAGACATTTATCGCAAGTAAATTAATAATGATAGAATGCAATGGAAAAATGAAATAAAAAGAAAGATATATTGGCCCTGTTATATTAATTGAGAAAACATCAATCACTATTTTTATTTCATTTTTCCACTGCAGTCTGTGTGAGGTTTGCCATTCAATTATTTGTGATTTGTGATTTGTGATATACGTTCGGTATGGAACCCAGCAGAATCTCTATTAGCTCTAGGCTGGAAAACAAATACACATCACAAGTATCCTTCCCTCCCCTCTCTAGACCATGTTATCATGGGCTTTATAGAATGCGCCATTTATGTAGCATACATGTATTAGACCCATGTTCATATGAAAATAAGTTATCTCTACGACTGGACAATGGTGCAGAAAACAATAAAGTCAAATTTGATAGCATCTTAATACAAACAAACTATAAGGTTTTATTGGTCAAACACAATGCGATGGAGTTGATAAAGTAAGATATATTTTCTGGATAGTAAGTTATCCATGTATTTGCATTATATAGTTGTCTGCTTGACCTGTTTACATGTGTCAATGCTAACGTATGCTAACAGCAACTAAGTGAATATCAATACTGTTACAAAAGTAAGCAAAACAGAAGTTGTAAGAGAATGAAACACTCATATCAGCTACAAATGTTATTTTGAGCTTCCTTTATTATGTTACATTACGATTTGTTTTGCTAGCTCTGAAAAGGGTACTGACTTCCTTTTAACCCCTGATTTTCAGTACAACCTTAACCTTTCACCAGCTGTTTAGACTATCCATCTAGCCTTCAAACTGTATAGTCGTTATTCTACCTTGTCTTTCCTTGGTCATTGAGGTACAAATCACCTTTGACTCTTTTTAGTATCCGAGAATGCCCTTTCACTGTCTAACTGCTGAACAGTAACTGGCCCCTGTAATTAACCTTCTATAACAATTCTGTAAGGACCTTAAATATTCACTTGGAATTTCAGCTTAATTGAGCTATATTTCAAATATAATCCACTAAAACCAGAGACCTATTTATGAGGGTACCCTACCCCAGACCTGACCCTGGAAAGCACCTCCAGCCGAGTTTTCTCATTTTGCTTTGGGATATATCCTATCCTGGTGTTTTGCCTAAGAAGGTAGTGCATCTCAAGGATGGTTACAAGTGAGATGCCCTTTAAGCTTCAGCCCACCTGTCCTGCCACACTAGGTCTGGGCCTAACTAATAGCATCAACTTTAAAAATTAGTCAGTGCTAGAAAACGCTCCACAATTAACTTCTGATGAACGCTTCTGCAAATTACTGAGGCTGAGACAAAAACTCATGCAGAATCCATAGAGAAGATTCTGAGAAATACATCTATGCATTTGCTTGGGGGTTCTCCACAAGCCTTGCAGATATGGCACCTCCTTAAGTTTGTCCTTCTACCAAGAAGCTATTTTAGGTATGTATCGTACCAAGTAGAACCCATTCCTTAGCCCAGGAATGGTGGTGTACACAAATGTCATATTTTTTTTCCAAATTCACTATATCAAGCCTACAAAATAAATATATAACACATAAAAATGATAAATACTATTTCCATTGTATATTATAACAAAATGTCCAAGGAAGTAAGCCATACACACACTTTAGTCATAATAGTCTACCTACAAGTCATTGTTCTATATTAGAGCAATGTGCAGTTAGTGGGGAATTAGCTGAGACTATATCTGCCATTCACTGTGCTACGTACAACCTCCCAGTACAAGGAATCATTTACAGTCCATGACTAAGCTTGTACAAACGCTCAGAGTGTAGTTTACATAAAATAGTAAAAATGTTCTTTTCTAACTTATGACATTTTTACTTAGAATATCATAGTACTGAGCGCAGGGATCCTGAGTCTGGAAAATGATTTCAGAATAATTCACTATATAGATTACCCTTAAAATATGATTGCAGGTTATATGGGCACTTGACCCAACTTCCAAAAATCTTTTTTCTTTTTATTATATGAACTCAGTTACTCAGTTACTTTCTCATGGCTGGCGTTCCTTTCTGTTATTGTATTGTTTTTGCAGATTATGACAATGTATTGTTCAAAGAATATTGTTATTTCTTTCAATCCATTTTAGTAGATGACTTTTAGAGAATTTCCATCACTCCTTTATATATGTGTAAGCATGATGTGTGCTTCCTTCAGAATTTATTTTGCTGTTGATGTTAACAGGGGCAGGCTGACATGAGTCTTAAGAAGGATATCGTTGCCATATTCAAGCCATGTAAATCTGTTAAAGGAGCAGCTTCACATAAATCAAAAGTGCCATGTTCCTTTAATGATGTGCACCATCAAACAAGGCTATTATAAGAAATCTCACAGCTGTAGCAAAAGATCCAATGACATTCCTTTATACCAAACGCCACTATCCTATGTTGGTGTATTATATTTGCTATTTCAGCTCCCATCATGCCAGTATCAATTCATATATCTGCCAGTCCATGTGCTCTGAGCCTGCCCCTGAGTTGGTGCAATCGTTAACTCATCTATGTGTAAACTGCTACTGTGTGTCAAGTTGCCAAACTCTTCCACCAAGTGTGCTTTTACCTACTAAAAGTTCCTTGAGCAAATGTTGTATGTTTAATTGTTGGAGGGCATGTTCTATGTCACATGATCAATGTACACTATGAAGATAAGATTGTGTATACATTTATCTGAGCATACCCATTATTGTAATTAAAGACAAATATATTTAATGAAGATCAAACTGAAAAAAAGAGTATTTTTTCCATCTGCTGTACACCAATAAAGATTGATTCTCTATAAAGAATACAATGCAGTCCTGTACCATTACGTTAAAATTCTGTTTTGCAATCATGTTAGGGGTATCTCCATTTGGCATTGAGAAAATATTGACAGTGACCTTTTTTTAAACATTGACCTGCTAAGGTCATAGAACTAATAGCAGGTGCAGTATTGGTTTTTCACTGACCTCCGAAAAATTAGTTTACAAACGCTAACTTTGCTTCTGCCTTAAACGGCAGGGTTGGTACTTCTATCCCGCTTCACTCTGCCTGCAATCTGTCTTTCAGTTAGGAGTGTAAAGAAGGCCCCTGCAGTCCTGGTCCAACTTTGGTGGTAGCATTAAAATGGTAAAAATGTCATTAGTATACTGTGCATGAAGTTTATTTCAGCTTTCTGATATAGGAAAGGACTTGCAACCAATACTCTCTGAGGACCAGATACTCAGACATTTTAGTATAATCACCTGTCATATCATACAAATAGCCAGCCAACCTTCCTCTGGTCAGAAACAGATGCCCATCTATTGTGCCATCGCTCACAATGCAACAGATAGAACTGTGCAACCTGCCAGTCCATCTCTATACAAAAGACACATCCAACAGAACTGTTAAATGATTCTTGGAACATTCACTTGCAAACCCAACAGCATGGCATCATGACTTTATGTTAATCCCCTAAATGTGGCTATATGAGACATAATAGTATTCCCTTTGTCTTTCTCATGAGTATGGTGATCTTTTTAACTCTGTAACTTTTGGTCAGGCAGTCTTTAACACAGGGCAAAAGGGGTAGCTGCTCTGGGTACCACGGCGGTGGCCCGCACAGGGCACCTAAACACCTAAAGCTGGCCACTGCTCACATGTCTGTTTCGGGTCACTCAGCAGACCTTAGTCATGCAATGGTTAGAAGGAGGGAAAACCAAACTGACTGACAGTCTCCTCCAAACCTGCAGAGTCAGTGTGGCAAGTACTGGTTTTGTGGGTTCTTTTGCATCCTAGGGAGTGAAGGGGGTTACAAGAAAATGCTTGCCTAGGGTCCAATATTAAAGTCAGCCCTGCTTTTTGGTTAACTGCTATCAACATTAAGCCAGTTCTGTTTATTTTTTGTGCTGAATGAAAATAATCATAATTTCAGGTAGACAATTTTTTTATTCTAGCTCCATGATATTAACCATTAAGGAAATCAGATTTTAATATTAAATATTCAAAATTCATTTTGATGGTTAGGCCACTAGATGGCAAACTCTGCCCTTTACATTATGAAATGTAACAGTGTATAACATTGCCCAAATACCATAGTTTCTTAAACCAATCCCAGTGCCTGACCAACTTTGCAAGTCATCAGAAATTAGTCATGGGAACTGAGAGGACCTTGAGAGTGACCGGTCTATAGAGTATTTACACTAGTGTTCAAATTTAATGTAAATTCAAACTATTTTCCTTAACATGTATTTATTACAAATTTTAAGTTAAAATAATATATAGCCAACATCTTTAAAAAGGGTCAGGGGAAAAAAACAAACTATTTTGCATTATGATGCTGTGAAGAGTATGAGCTGATACTTGCGCACAGACTCCAAAATTAATCCAAACTTTATTCTATTATAAAGGTACATTCCTTCCATTTTAAGATGCCGGGAATTTCTTCCTATGAGGTTGTGTAACTCATTTAGTAAATCATAGTAGTTTCTCTTCTATTTCCTAAACTAAAGAACGTCAATTAAGCATTGTGTATTAATGCTCCAGATGTGTCAGTTAAGCAAGTCACACATACATAACAAATACGAGGACAACTGCTTTCCATTTTATATTAATAACTTATTTTCTTTAAACTTAGTAACACATTTTCTGTTGTACATGCACAGTTTTATTTTAGACTGTAAAGATATTACCCACCAACATGGCCAGACTGGAGATGTCTAAGCAGCCCTGGCACTTTAAAGCCAGCATACATGCTGGCTTTAGGTGTTCAGGCGCCCTGTGCGGACTACTTCTCTAGCGCCCCCTCGACAAAAAAGAAAGGAAAAAAATCTTCCGCACCGTGACATTGAGAGGTCCTCTCCTCCTAATTTTTTTATACTGTTGTAGCATGCAGTTGCACATATCCAGCAGGATGCAATCTGCCACCGGCATGGCAGTATCGGTAAGTATGCTGCCCCATCAGCCACCAGAAAAATGGGCATCTGCCTGGTATTCCAGATGACCAATCTGGGCATGCCAGCCAAACACCTACCACCTACAAAAGAGGGGCATCATGGGAGGCAAAATACACTATGCAGTACCTTTTCCCACACAAAGGTTGCAGAGCATTGCCTCCCCATTGAGTTGCAAATGTTAAATAAAATGGAAGTTCTCCGCTGAACAGAGTTTTTATAGTCAACTGGACATTTTGACATACAGAAGATTTATGTATATGTACAAAGTGCATAAACCATTTACAGCTGAGGGTGTGCAAAATGAAGTTGAAGTCACTGATTAACCCTGATTGGACTGAAACATGTGCTCTTAATCTGGTATCTAAGGAACTCAGCAAGATATATAACACCGACGTGTCAGATTTAATAAATGTTCATACTGTTTGGATTTCCTACAGCTTAAAACTGTACTCTGGATTTTATCACATTTTCTTACTAAATTGGATTTGTGCAATAACTCTATTTCCAAGCGGTGCATACATACCTCTCATTAAGACAATAATTCTGGTGGGGGAGACTAGATCTTCAAGAATATGTTATTGGTTATTTATATAAAACTTGCAACATAAGGAGAGTAATATGAAATATCTTATAACTCATGGATTACATATATAGAGCATTACAAATATATTAGGAAAAAAGCTTCCCACAGTTCTGTTTTGGATTTTGACAACACGTTCTAAAAAAATACAAAACTAGCTTGCTTATTCCAAATCAGTGAAATTTTATGCTTTATATCAAATTAGAGCACAGAAAAGTTTGATCTATACAAAAGTATATTTGACACCTCAGTGATAAATGAAATAACATATGTACTCATACAATTATGTTGTCATTCTAATAAATCTATATATATATATATATATATATATATATATATATATAAAATATTGCACTTTGATGTAGGTGGTATGAAAATCACTCACCAGGTAAAGAGCAATCCTTGTTCTATGGGTTTTTCAGTGAGATCGGGCATGATGCACAGTTAATCTTAATTTATCTTGCATTTATTGGGGTCATGTATCATCAATAAGAAAAAGTAAAAAAAAGAATTTAATCGTATAAAGGTTTAAACATTTAATCGCAAAATCTTGAACAAAGCCTTTTACATTAATTATCTGCTATGGATTCCTAACATCACAGCCGGTCCCCACTGTGGGTCGATGCAAATTCTATGAGAACTTTAGCGGTTATGTCACATATTCTTAATGTAAGAGGCTTTCTTTACGATTTTAAAACTTTTATACGATAAAATGTTTTTTTTTTATTTCCTATTAATGATATATTATATAATAATGATGCAATACACCAATTATGTGTGTGTATTTTAAAATAACATGTGCATACATTGGGGATGTAGGTAGAGGTGGAAAGGGACAAGGTTAGAGGTGCTACAAGACTGCATACTA
This sequence comes from Spea bombifrons, assembly GCF_027358695.1. Lineage (NCBI taxonomy): Eukaryota > Metazoa > Chordata > Amphibia > Anura > Pelobatidae > Spea > Spea bombifrons. Next base: position 144,203,121 of record NC_071087.1, read on the forward strand.
ACCTTACCACTTCATGAGGCATTAAAGCAGTACCCTGCTATATGACATCATATCCCAGCACACAGCTTTACCGCACAGCAAGGAGGCTACCGTGTAAGGAGGCCATGAGGGAGCTGTGTGCTCTGTGCAAAATAGTATAGATTTTCAATTGATAGAATCAATTGAACAGCTTGTGGCCAGTCAGGGACGATCCTCTGTCCCGCCAGAAATAGACAAAAAGTGCTATGTCTTAATCATATAGTTAATTTCATAGTCTGAAAACAGCTATTTTCATGCTAATAACGGTTTACTAGCATTTCAGTCAGGATGTGGGTTTTTTCATGGTTAAATGCTATGAGCAGCATATTATTCTGTTTTCACACTTCCTGCTCGCCATTCCTTCAGTTTTAATGAAACACACACTGTCCTGCTTTGAAAGGACATTTTTGGCAGTGTTGTTCTTCATGCCTCATCATATAATCCTCTCCATTTCATTTAATCTGTGGAATTCCATGCAGACAGCTCCTTTACATTAGGAAGAACTGTCCCTTATGGTAGCTGTTCCTAGAACAATCTATTAAATTCTTGGCAGTGGATATATTTTTGCCTCCCAGCAGAAGTGAGAATATAAACATGCATGGGATAGGCATATGGCTATTCTGGATCTAAGATGAGACCAAGGATTGATTCAGGCAGGGCCGGCCCTATAATGAGGCAGACTGGGGCAATTGCCCCAGGCGGCACTTTAGAAGGGGCGGCACTTTGCCGCCCCAAGCGCTTTTTTTTTTTGTTTTGTTTTTTGAAGCGGAGGAGAGAGAGAGAGGGGCACCGAGTGGTTTTCGCTTACCCTCTCGGCGCCCCTCTCTCTCTCTCCTCTGCGGCGAGTCTCCCTGTTCGGTCCCGGCTTGTAATGCAGAGCGCCGGAAGTGACGTCAATTTCCGGCGCTCAGCATTACAAGCCGGCACCGTGGCAGAGCAGGGAGACTCGCCGCAGGACTGTTTAAAGGTAAGTACCGGGGGGGGATCGTAGATTATGGCGTTGGCGAAGTTTAAAATGACGCCCCCCCCCCGGCGTCGGCGGGGGGGGGCGGCGTTTTAAACTTCTCCCCATGCGGCGTTAAGTCTTCGGCCGGCCCTGGATTCAGGGTGTGAATCTTTACATTAGGAAAGATGAGCAGACTACACGGGTGGAATGGTTCTTATCTGCCATCAAAGTCAATGGTTACTATTACTCATGAAGACTGAACGATTTGGAGACTCCACAAAGCTGGGACATTAAGCAGCTAACATCTTGAAAATTTCTCAACTGCTAAATTATATCTTTAAGGTGAACTACTGATGCCTTGAAAGCATTTTCCTGTCCTGAAATTCTCCCTTTTCTTCATCCCACCATCACAAAGGCTGCCTAAACCAATCAACAACAATCGGCAACATAACAATATTTAAGGGGTAACATAATGCGGATGGATAATAGACTTGTACATTCGTATTTTGGTTGTTCAAACCGAAAAATGGTGGCAGATAAACGTACATGAAGACGAAGAAGCACAAAAAGAAGAATCTTCGTTTCTTCGTGTTTGTCTTCGTATATATACTGGGCTACCCTATAAGTTAAGACAAAATCACTAAATATCTCCTAGCTGATCTCCCTGAACCCTTCCCTCCATAAAATCACTGCTTCTAGCCTATCTTAAGTCTTCATTAGTCTTTCATAGCAGGGGTTAAAACGGGAATCCGTAGGGTCCTTCCAGGATTCAAAGGTCCTGAGAAAACCGCTCTGAGCAACTTGGCCTGGGAGGAACAGAGATTTTAGTCCCCCTGGCAGAGGCCAGAGCAAGGAACACCTCGGAGCAACTTGGCCAGGATTTAATTGGTCGCTCGTCTGGCATCAACCAATGAAGAGCAGCTGCCAGACAAGCCCCCTGATGGTGAACAATAGTCACTCTTACAGACCTTTAAATTCCGCATTAACCCTTGCTATACCACTGAAGACTTAGGGTAGAAAACCGACAGAAAACGGAGAAAAATGAATAGGAAGAACATATTTGAATATTCGGAAACTAACACGGGCAAATATTCGTAGAATATGAAGATTTTTTTCCTACCAAAGACAAACATGAAGATGAACACGAAGACTTTGCCGCCTCCCAAATCTAATGAATAATCACGTAGATCCCCGAGAAAAGGAAGATTAATTTCCTCATTGTATACACATATGGTAAGTTTTTAATTAGCAAATATATTGTTCATTGCAATCTGTAGACACAGGTACATTTCATTATTTAGTGTATAGAACTGTAAAGTATAGGATTCACGAAAAGTCACAGATCGGCTTTAAGAAAAATGTTCGGGTATGCTGATCTATAGGTTTTCCCCTCCATCTTCATTACAGGCCCTGGATGGGGCAGGGTTTAGCCACATTGTAAACTTTAGCAGGGCAAAAGTGAAAAGTGCTGTGGAACCAGAGAGTAAGTGAGAGGCTAATGCCATTTTCCTCAGCCAGAGGGTAAAAGGCTGCGACGGATCCCTGGTAATCAGCAGTCATACCCAGAGCCTCCTTGGCAGATCTGTTAAATTCCCAGGGGCTCCAATGCAGTTACATGCTGTGCTAACATTAAGCCAGACCACTTTCATAGTATTCTCTTGAGAAAAAGAAATGTAATTACTCATGTTTTCTATTATGTGTAGTAACTGTCCATTGTTATCCAGAACACTTTCATTCTTTCTTCAAATATACCGATTAAATTGAAAGATAATATCTATCAATCTGCCTGTGTACCCCTAGTAAGTTAGTAACACTCTATTGTGTATTTTCTTTGGACAAAACTAGCGAAAAGAAAGAGGAATATTTTATTCTGACTTGGCAGTTGAAGTTTCTGGCAAACAACTCATCGCCGTCAGTACAACACCAGCAAAACTCCTCGCCACTATGGAATTCATTAATAAGGGGGGAAATTGGCAAAAAGCCAGAGGCACTTTTTCTGAGAGCCAGAAAATGTCAAGTCAAAATGAACTCTGTTTGACATCATCTTTAGTATAATGTTATTTTCTAATGTCTTTTTGACATTTCATTTATACTTCTGCTTTTTATTCCTGACACATGATTACATGGATATAAGGGTAGTAAATTATGTGGCCAGCCTCCTCCAAGATTCCAATCGGTATTTTCTGTGATCCACTGTTATCATTGTGTTATTTTGGCACTTTACCATACGGGCATTTAAATGCCAACAGGTAGATAAAATAGGTCAACCAGGGATAAAATTTGGAAAATCACATAATTTTCCCGAATGTAAAAAGAAAGATTTATAGAAAAATTAAACTGTTACATCACTTCAATAAATTGCTCAATTAGAGTTAAAAAGGATCAGAGAATCATTTGTTCTTCTTTTTATATGCAAAGCTCGGCAAAAAAGTGAAGCCTTGTTGGCAAAGCAAATTACATTTCTGAAAAGCTTAAAGTTCTCCTAATGAGGTAGAGGGACAGAATTCATCTCCGTTCTCACTACATTCACTAAAGGATCCAGTCACAAGTATCCACAAAGAATTGCTCTTTGTTTAGTGCAATGAAAAGAGTAGACCTCCCTCAAATAGAAAAAAAATGGAGAAATCTTTTCTGAAACGAAGACAAGACCAAAGACTGATTAAGGTCTTTACATAAGAAAAAATGGGCAGACTAGATGGGCTGCATCATTCTATGTTTCTATGTTTGCCACACATTTTTATTATAAATATCCTTTCTATGGTTGAGGTTAAAAATATAAAAAATATACAAAAAAACAAATCCTTTAAAGACTGAGCAAAAAAGCTCATAGTCTAACTGGTTATCAAAGTTCTCGTAAAAAACATACTCACCTAGATGATGCGCTTTTGTTTATAAACTGAGCATTGAGATGATTATATTTCATTTGATGGAAGAAGACATCAATGGGCCAGACTGTCAATGTCTTATGGCAGTTTTAGACAAAGAATCTGTTGGATTCCAGGTTATCCTCAATTCCATTTTTCACACTTTTTCGCAGAAATGCTATCTAGCGGCTGAATTACATGCAGGGGAGTGCTGGCAAAATTTAACTAATAGGCCTAATACACAATCACTGTGGACCTGCCCAACACACACTCCCCAAGATGAACAAGCTGAACATTCTGCCCAAAGTCATTGGTACGCTACACATCCCAGTGGCTGCGGATGGAACTGCAAGTAAAGCTGCAAGGTCGATTGCCCTCTGTCCCGTTACAATGGTTGTTTTGCCCTCACATCGTCATAGAAATCATTTTTCAGTGATTGTGAAAGACATTCATTGAAAAAAGACATATAGTTTATCATGTTCAACCATTCCACAAACCCCTATTATTTTATCTTGAAAAACCAGTAACAGTAATGCCATCTCAAAGGGAAAAAACCCTTCTTGACTTCAATGCAGTCAGACTTAGCATTTTAGTTTTCTTACCGAAGTCCATGTTTTTACATTTATCTATTTTAAAGCACATCAGCTGTCCATCATCCCATTTTGTCCAAATCCCCTTCAGATGTCATCTGCAGAAATTGAGACATTGCGTCCAAGTCATTGATAAATAAATTAAAAAGAATCATCCCAAGGACAGAACCCAGAGGCACTCCACTCCTTTGTCTGGAAAACATGCACCCTCTGTAATCTGTTCAACCAGCTCCTATCCAAGTACAAATACTTTTTTCCAATCTGATATGCCTTAGTTTACTCAGTAACCTATTTTGAGGCATGGAATCGAAAACCTTTGCAAAATGTAGGTATATTATATCCACTGCATTACTTATTTTATATTATTTTATTTGCCTATATTGAAACTCAACATTTTATGGAAAGTCAGTAAATTATTTTGACATGACCTATCACCCATAAATCCATGTTGACTATGGGCAATGATGTTGTTACCCGGAACAAAGTCCTGGATTCCATCTCTTAATATTCCTTTAAACAGTTTTCCCACTGTGGATGTTAGGCTTACTGGTCAATAGTTTCCAAGCTCTTAACAAGGCCTCTTCTTTTGCTGTTCTCCAATCCAATCTACATTTCCAAAATTGAATCCTTGAAATTAAATATAAAGGTTTATGGGATGTAGAAGGTGGTTAATAATTCTACTTATTGTCTTTATTTGTCCGCTCATGCCAGCCAATCATGCGGTTGCGTGTGGAAGGGTGCGGGGCCTCACCAAATAAACTGTGTAGATTCAATGTGAGCCATATATGATGCCATTAACTGCAATTTGTAATAACTTTTCTTTTTGTAAAATCAATAACATTGTTCAAACTATTAATTGTTCAATTTATTAATTGTTCAAACTATTAAAATTGTTGGTCCAGTATGAGGTCCAGTAGCCAAAGGGTTTTTGTATTAGCCAGTCCTGGTGTATAAATGATTGCTGCTGATTTCCAGTATCGATGCATTATGAGGCATGGTCATGTATATGAAAAACAGGATATATAAGAGCAGGAGGGCATTGCCACTGGATTAATGGTGGTATCATCAGGATATAAACTGGGCAAAGTGAATTTGATTGTTGTTCATTTCAGATCCAGTATTTCTGTATGCTGATATTACTGGTTATTTAGTTAGGATTGCACCCCAGGATGTAACTTTATAGGTCGAACCTGTATAAATAGACCATCAAGCATCCGATTAAATATCAATAGTGGCTTGTTCTTAAGATCAAAATCAGAAACATAAGGGATCCTTGTTTTCAGTTTTACATTCCCCAAAATAGCCAGGAATGATGCATACATCAAAACAGATCGGTATAACCATGTAATGTCAAATTAAAAGTAGAATGTCTGATACCTCCTACTAGTGTAAAACATTAAAACACACATAATTATGTCAAGTATAAGTGGGTTAACTAAGATCCTTGATTAGAGCTGTGGCACTAACCAAGGATGATTCGGACACAATTTTTGCTTAGTTTTCATTTTCCAAAATGAATTTAGTTTCCGGCCCTTTTGGTTCATACAGAATTAAAAGGGCTTTTCTGCTTCAGAAGCAAAATTCGTCACAGTCTCAGTCACAGACTTTGCTTGTAAACAAAGACTTAAAAAGCCATTGAACAATTCTACCTTCCCCAACAACCATTACCTCCGCTTCAATCCTTAACATCCACTGTCATTCTTCTCTCCCTTGCAGCACTCCCTCCTATCACTGATCCCCACAGAGACAGTCAGAATGCCAGTTAGCTCAGGAGACAAACAGAAACTAGAGGCTCAATAATATAGGGTCCCAAATAATGTATTTAATGTACATGAACCTATTCTGTCCAATGCTAATTTGCCAAATTGGACTGCATGAAACGAGCAGCTAAAGCCCTTATTATATTAAACACTCTGGTGGCTATACAGAAACAGAATTTGATGACAGACAAGAACCATTTGGCTCATCTAGTCCATCTGCCCATTTTTTCTGATGTAAGGGATTCAAAAATATGTGAAACTGCAAGTAACACGAACAGGAAAGGCATCTGGTAGTGGCCCAAAATCTTCAGGCCAGGAGGTAAAAATCGTCTCCAGCTCAGTTTCTGCTGGCCCCTCTCCTGCTGAGCTGGGCCCAGGTCAAGATTTTGTTGGCTTTCCCGATATTAAAGGGACAGTTTAATGTCCCAGACAGCCTTATCAAAGAAGAACATAAATGAAACTACTTTAGTGTATTTTAAGTTTCAGTCTTTACAAAGTAAAAAAAAAAACAATGGCTTACTTATAGAGTGGCTGAAGCACCAGAGCATGGTGAGTGGGCACAGAGCTCAAGTAGATATGTGTAAAAATACAGTAAATGACAACTTTAAGGCTGACACCAAATATCTGTAAAATAATTATTCTGATTGACAAACTAAAATAACTACTTATGGTTAGTTTTTTTTTTTTTAAATAACAGCTGTGCAAGTTACTCTTTGCTTTTAAGGGACATTTGCACATAGCCGCCTCCATTATTTATACAAAATCCCAGAAGAAAAAATACCAATTGCATTGCATTTTCATTGCATTTGAAACATAAAGCCCCAAAAACTCATTTCTCAGCCAGGATGCAGATTGAACACTATAGACTTACCACATTCTATGATGTCATGTGTTTATTTAAATCACTGAATGAAAACAGTGGGTTGATATTCAATGGGCAACTAAACATCTGCTAAAGCAATTCTCTTCAGATGACATAATGACAGATTTTTTTTTTAAATCAGACTAGCTATGCCCGAAAGCCATTCCCCAGAAAAAGGATATTCCAATTTACAGTGCTGTGAAAAAGTATTTGTCCTCTCCCCGATTTCTTCTATTTTTACATATTTTTCACTTTTCAATTTTTCAGCTCATCCAGTAAATTTGAATACAAAGACAATGTGAGTAAACACAAAATGCAGCTTTTATATGATCGTTTAAGTAATTGAAGGTAAAGAGTTCATCAAAACTTATATCACTGATGTGAAAAAGTAATTTCCCCCTAAACCAGTTAACCGGTTGTGCCACCCTTGGTGGCCGCAACTGCAGTCCAATGTTTGGGATAAATAGCAATGTGTCTTTTATGTTGCTGTGAAGTAATTTTGTGCCAGTCTTTTTGACAGGACTGTTAATTTGGCTTTTTGAGCAGAAACTGCCTTGGAAAGATCATGCAACAGCATCTCAAACAGATTCAAGCCAGGACTTTGACTAGGTTACTCTAAAACCTTCATTTTGTTTCTTTTGAGTCATTCAGAGATGGACTTCCTTATGTGCGTCTGATAATTATTCTGCTTCTTTGCTTAAGTCTTGAACTGATGATCAGACATTCTCCTTCTGGATTTTCTGGTAAAATTCATTGTTCCATTAATTATGGCAAGTCTCCTTGGTTCTGGAGCAGCAATGCAGCCCCAGACCATCACACTACCACACCTGTTTTTGACTGTTGCTATGATATTCAAGCATTGTGGAATGCTGTGTTAGTTTTATGCCAGATGTAACGTTCCCATGTCTTCCTAAAAGTTCCACTTTTGCGTCATCAGTCCACGGAAATGATCCAAAATATTTGACAATATGGTAAATGTAAGACGAGCCTTTGTGTTTTTCTTGGTCTTTAGTGGTTTTCGCCTTACAATTCTCTCTTGGATGCCATTTTTGCACAGTCTCATTCTTATTGTGGAATTGTTAAGTTAAGCAAGTGAGGCCTGCAGTTCGTTATATGTTAGTGTCAGGATTCTATCCTGACTGCAGGATAGTTAAAGTTCAACCCTTCGTTCGCTATGTAATTAATCCATGTTCTGTGTATTTATGTTCAGCTGTGTTTGGTTATCCTGTACCTGTCTCCCCCACCTGAAGCCTATGCCATTACCACACCTGACCTAACCAACAGGCTTTATTACCCTGCCTCCCTCACCTGAAGCCTATGTCATTCACACCTGACCTAATGACCAGGCCTATATCTGGACACTCCCCTGTTTGTTAGGGGCCTTTGCATTGAAGTTATAGGACCGTTTTGCTCTGGCCCTGTACCTGATCCTGACTTGTTCCTGGCTTCCTGTGTACCTGATCCTGACTGGTTCCTGGCTTCCTGTGTACCTGATCATGTATTGATCCTACCTTGTGCCCTTCCAAGTGGGATTCCTGCCTTCAGCCCTGCCATGTGGGCTTCCTACTTTGTGCCCTTCCAAGTGGGCTTCCTGACTTCAGCCCTGCCAAGTGGGCTTCCTACCTTCAGCCCTGTCCAGTGGGCTTCCTGCCTTCAGCCCTGTCCAGTTGGCTTCCTGCCGTCTGTCCTGCCAGTGGCCTTCTTGCCATACGTACATTTTCTTGCTAAGAGACTGTTTAACCTGTATTTGCTTGTCCTGCCATAATATACAATACATAACATTACATGGAATTCTGCATGTGGTGTATTCCTTTGTGCCTGTCTGTCTTATCCTTCGATTACCATGCATCGTCGTGTGCAGACAGAACCCCAAGTATCTCCTGCAATGAAGCTCCTACCCAACCTGATTACCCAGGCCCTGACAGTTAGTCTGGGTTCTTTTGTGACCTCCTGGATGAGTCGTCTCTGATCACTTGGAGGAATTTTGGTATGCTGGCCACTAGAAATGGCTTTGTAAACCTTTCCAGACTGATAGATGTCATTGACTTTGTTTCTAATCTGCCCTTGAATTTCTTTAGATTGCAGTATCATGTGTTGCTTTTTGGGACCTTTTAGCCTCCTTCACTTTGCAAGACAGTTCTATTTAGTTGATGTTTCGATTAAGCAGGACTGGCATCATGCCACGGTGTGTCTAGTGAAATTGGACCGAATTTATTCTTTAGATTTGGTTCATTGGATGATTTAGAAACTAACGGGGTTATTTTTACATACAAATGTACATAATATGATCATAATATGATGCATTTTATGTTTACTTGGGTTTTCTTTGTCTATTAATAAAATTACTTAGATCATGTAAAACATGTATATGTGACAAATATGTAAAAATAGAAGAAATCGGGAAGAGGGCAAATTATTTTTCACAGCACTGTATGGTCATGTCTTAGTGCTCAGTCAGCAATAGATTCATGGGGGTGGCCAATGGTATTGCCCAATGTAAATACGTGGCTGGTGGTTTTACTGAAATTTAGCAATGCTAAAAACTGTTATGGTGATAGCGCATAGTCCATAGTCCATCAAATAGGCTAATGGTATATTTAAGATGTTGACACACGCAAATCATGCCCACCAGTTTTTTGCTTATTTGTTGACTAAATGAGTAGGTATTACCGTATATATTTACTTTTATAATATTCACATTGGTAGTCAGGACATGAGTGACACAAGCCATGGGTGCATAGAGGTTATTGTTGTGCCCACATGCCTATAGATCTCCACATTCTAGATTCTTTTAACTTGATGGTCACACAAAAGACTGAATTTAGTAATTTTGACAATGGACATATTAATGGATTATGGAAAGAGGAGACCTCTACACACACATAAAAATACACTGGAACCTGGTTTCTTGGTTTTCCTTACTGTCAAGCTCAGTAGAGCAGTATACAATTAGTATACTATGTAACTCTCTAATCATAGCTATAATTAGTACAAATCAGTGCTATCATCCGGGTCCCTTGACTTACGCACACAAACTTATCTGCAATAAAATCATTCTTGTCCAAACACTCCTTTACATTTATATCAATTCCCTTAGCTGCATAAAAGGCAAGACCCTCTCAGTAGAGTACGCATGATTTTATTGTTAATTTTGCATATTGTTAATTGTAGCCACACGGCGTTAATACTTCTGCATCTTCTAGTAGCAGTTCTGGGTTAGACATCCGACCCTGCCCAGGTTACTGCACTTTTTTTTGTGTGCAGTTATCTCACTTTATTTCCACATCCCTTCACTTTCTTATTTTTCCTTCTGTTCTCATATCTCTGTTTCTTGGTTCACAAATTACTAAGTAGTACAGAAACCAGGTCACTCCTTGTTTATCAAACAGATAAACCCTCAATGTGTGTGCATGCCATTGTGGTTACAGCGTAAGTACACTACACCTTTGTAAGGTTTATAGGTCACTCTTCCAATAGTGCTCCATTTTAACCCTCACTCCTCTGGCTTTTTTTCTAACATGTTAGAGTTTTTTATTTTTTAATGTTTATTTGTTATTTTGCAACGATTACAGTCTGATGCACTATGGAAGCAAAACAACACTTTAATAGGTGGAAATAAAAAAACATACAATTCTGTGTACCACAAAGAATCCATATGTTCCTGAGTGTGTCTCTTTCCCAAAATGTACATTTTACAGTTCACTAAAGAAACTACATGTAGTGGCATTTCCAGATTAAAAAAATAAATATCTATATATGCATAGATAGTTGGACACATATAAGAAGTTAACCCCAGGGCCACCATTAGGAGGATACGACCAGGCCGCCGTGCTTGGGCGCACAGTTTCACCAAGGCACCCATTAACTGAAGCAGCCAGCACCAGAAGTCAATAGAGACACTAGCGTAAAGGAGGTCCCCTTGGGCCCCATCACCAGCTCCATCAACCCTCATTTGGGCAAACTGCTATGTCTGCACAGCGAGCCACATGCTGTGTCTGAGTGCCTGGATATTATGACATAGTACGTGAGGATCATGTGGGAGCAGAAGTTCTGGCGCCTGTCGATGCCCTCCTGAGCCAACAAAGCAAGGTTGTGTGTGTGCAAGTGTAAATGAGTATGGTGCAAATAAGTTAGTATGTGTGTATGTTAGTATATGTGTGTGTAAGTAAGGATGTTAGCCTATGTAAGTATGTTATCGTATGTATATGTTTGTTAGTATACTTCTTTAAGTATGTTAGTATGTGTGCAAGTATGATACTGTGTGTATGCATGTTACTATATGTATGTATGTTAATATGTGTTTAAGGATGTTAGTCTGTGTAAGTATGTTACTCTATTTATGTATGTTTTTCTATGTGTGTGGGTTAATATGTTATTATGTGTGTTAGCATGTGTGTGTGTAAGTATGCTTGTGTGTGTGAAAATATATGTTACTGTGTGTGTGTAGATATATTTGTATGTCACTGTGTGTGTACGTACATATGTATGTATGTCTATTGTACCGTATTGTTGTTAGAGTCAGTGTGTGTGTGTGTGTATACATATATAGTGTAAGTGTGTGAATATATGTTTATAGTGTGTCAGTGTGTGTTAGTGTATGTCGATGGATAATGTGTGTATGTATATAAGAGTGTGGTGTTAGCGTGTGTGAGCGTATGGTGTGTGTGTTAATGTATGGCATTAGTGTGTATATACCGTATTGGCTCGGATATAGGCCGCCCCCGTATATAGGCCGCACCCTAAAAGTTTGGTGCTTTTTTAAAGAAAAAGTTTTTTTTCTTTAAAAAAGCACCAAAAAAAACATGCTGCCACTGTCCTCCCCCCCGAGATACGCTGCCACTGTCCTCCCTCCCCGAGATATGCTACCACTGTCCTCCCCCCCGAGATACGCTGCCGCTGTCCTCCCTCCCCGCGATCCGCTGCGCTCCCTCCCCGCGATCCGCTGCGCTCCCTCCCCGAGATCCGCTGCCCTCCCTCCCCGAGATCCGCTGCCCTCCCTCCCCGCGATCCGCTGCCCTCCCTCCCCGCGATCCGCTGCCCTCCCTCCCCGCGATCCGCTGCCGCTGTCCTCCCTCCCCGCGATCCGCTGCTGCTGTCCTCCCTCCCCGCGATCCGCTGCCGCTGTCCTCCTCTGCCCCCCCTCCTCGACTTACCGGAGCAGACTCCCGGGTGTCTTCAGGGCCGGCGAGGGACATCTACGCAATACGCGTATGCAACTTCCGGTACCGTTACCGGAAGTTGCATTTGCGTATTGCGTAAATGTCTCCCGCCGGCCCCGCAAGACACCCGGGAGTCTGCTCCGGTAAGTCGGGGGTGGGCAGAGGTAAAACGCTTAGATAACCTCCCGTGCCGGCACCCCCCCCACCGTGGGAAGTGCTGGCAGGGGAGGCTGTCTGAGCGTATCGGGGAGAAGGATGCAGGTCCCCTGCACCGCTGCGGGGGATCTGTATCTTAACCCCGCTGCCTGCCCGGCGCCCGGGACTGCATGTCCCGGGCGTCGGGCGCTAGACCCCGAATATAGGCCGCACCCCCACTTTAAAAACTTAAAGTGGGGGAAAAAAGTGCGGCCTATATTCGAGCCAATACGGTAATTACGTTGTGTATTGGTGTATGGTACTAGCATGTCTGTGTATGAGTGCATGGTGTTAGCGTGTGTGTGTTATTGTAATTTGTTAGTGTTTGTGAGTGTATGATATAAGCATATATGTGCCTGGTACTGTATGGTGTTGGAGTATGTTAGTGAATTAGTTAGTGTTACCATTAGTGTGTGTGTTAGTATTTGGCGTTAGAGAGTGTGTGCCAACGTATATTGTTATCTTGAATGTGTGTATCATTGTATTGGAGTGTCAGGGGGTGAGCCTAGGGTTTTTGGCACTTGGGAGAGTAAGAGTAGGAGCAGAAGAAAGAATGTGTGTGTGTAAGTATACAGTATTAGAGTGTGAGGTTGTTAGAGCAAGTATGTATGTTAGTATGTATGCATGCTTCTAGGTCTTCATGTTTATTCCGGCCCACTTTTATTCCTCTCTATTCATTTCTGTCCCAATTAAGTTTTAGAGCTTTAGAGTTTCCTTTTAGCCTTTGTAAGGGGGCGGAAAAGTAATTCAGAACAGGAAAATTTGTAATTTACAGTTAATTGAACATTTCATGTATTGTCATCCAACAGCATATTTACCTTGGGCAGCTTTCCCAGCTGACCCCTCTGCGGCCACCGTCCTCACTGCAGAATCCCCGGAATATGGTGTGCATATTTGTACCATTTGTTTCTGTATAAATTGGTCTCCAGCCCTTCCACATGTGTTAGTCTTATAAGCTTCAGACAACTAGTTACAGAATACAAAAGTATAAGACCTCTCCTCTGAGTAACAACAAAATCCGAATCTACCAGGAACCATTTCTAGTTGCCATATTAAAACACAAGCTGAGAAAACTACACTTAGTAACAGCGAGAGGTTTTCACTAAATAGTTTTGCATGCATAAGTGCACTGTACATCATCAGCAGTTTTGTTCAGTTTTGTAAGTACAGCACACATGTAACACTCAGAGCTATAAGTTTCTTGTTAGTTGTGTGGATAATCTTGTTCAGCATCGCTCAAGGTTTCTTTTGTGACTATTCGTGATTTAATGGGTCTTACTGAATATAGCCGACCAACATGATTCCAGTTTTCAAAGCATCCAGAAGGCAAAGAGAAACTAGACAAAGCATGCATTGCTGGCTGCTTTAGAAGCAAAGGCTTTGAACTTCTAGAGCTAGTTGGATATGTAACAAAGACAGGCTTCCACATTTCAATTCTTTTATATAGTTCCTGGAAAAACACCACTTTACTGCAGCAAGGAGAGGTACCACAAATTCCTATAAAATCAATTTTTTAGTTATTGTAAATAATAAAACGATATTGTGAAAGTTACATGCAAACAAGAAATCATTTTTTGCATAGAAAAATGCATAGTCTCTTGTGCTCAATACTGTGTAGGGCTGCACAACTCAATGAAGGCCTCATACAGGCTAGGAAGTCTGTGCATCAATTACTTTGTTAATTGAGATTCCTACGCTGAAGCTGAAAAGTCCAAAATGGTAGCCAAATTGTAGCCTACAAGGACTTGTGCAAGCCTGGTGAAGGATATAGGCCGTATACCTTTGGGCCGCCCTAGGCACAACCTAGAGCACTCCAGTCCCCTCCACCTCTGTGGTCGGTGCTCCTTGTACAATAAAAGACACTGCACACCTTTTAATGAAGTCTATGGAAGCTGTGCTGAGCCAGCTCAGCATCCACAGCGTCAATAGACCGGTTGAGGAGATCACAGATGTCCCTTGCAACTTGCCCATTGTGTGGCAGGACACCAGGTAGGCATGACTTCGCCCCAGTTTTGTACTAGGCCCGTGGACCTAGACGAACTTGGCTGGGATACGTCACTGGATATAGGTAGCCAAAATGTATTGCACATTTTTTGTTGTCCTATTGAAAACATTGTCTTTTAAAGAATAATAATATCCTATAGGTAATGAAACATTTATAGATTTGTGTAATCCTTCGACTATTCTGTTTTCTGGCTTCCTGACCTCAGCTCTGATATACAACTATCCTAAACTCCGGCTACCTCGTTATCCTGCTTGTGCACCCTTAAAATTTGTCCACAGTCTTGGAGGATCATCACAAAGTCCCACAGCCACTCAAACCCAAAAGGCTCTACCTGATGGGATCCAGTTGGAGGGCAAAGAGCTCTTCTGAGACTGACAGGCTTTCTCTTGTGGTACACTGAGCATGACTGTAGCTATTTAAATTGATGTGGTGTGAATATTATATGAATTTGTAAAAACAATGTTGTTGACTTGCAAGCTATACATTTGATGTATTTGTGGCTATGAATGGTAAGTAAAGTCAGGGCCGAATTAAGAGCAACATGGGCTTGGTGCTGAGGATTTTGGTGGGCCTTTTTATGGAAATAAATGTGTCCTGGATGAAGATGACATCAGTGCTCGGCAGATCGGCAGATAGTATAGGATATAATCTTATGTAAAGGGATTGGGAGTATATCAGTAGACTAAAAATAAGTCACCATACGTGGGATGCCTGAAACAACAATTCAGTGCTAATCCTTTTTAATAAAATATGCAGATTGAAATAGAGTTAATAACACAATACTTTTCCACTCACTGATTTCTGGGCCTAGAAAGTTCTGTTCACTGAAGTGACTACAAGTTCAGGAGGGTTTTTTATCTCTGGATAAGTAAAAATTAAATAGTTCAATTTATTCCTACAGTAAGTAAAGTGCCAGGAAACAGATGACCAAAGATGACCAGGACAGGTCTCTACCACACGGACAACCAAACACACACACCAGGACAGGATCTGCAACACCGACACTCAAACACACACCAGGACAGGCTCTACCACACCGGCACCCAAACAGACACCAGGACAGACTCTGCCACACCGACACCCAAACACACACACCAGGGCAGGCTCTGCCACAATGACACCCAAACACACACACCAGGACAGGCTGTGCCACGACACCCAAACACATAGACACCACGACAGGCTCTGCCACACCGACACCCAGACACACAAACACCAGGACAGGCTCTCCCATACCTACATCTAAACAAACACACATCAGGACAGTCTCTGCGACATCTGGACGGGCTAAGCTACAACAATAAAAATATATATTTTCCACACTGCTTTGTCGTGGACTGCCCTTTTGCGTTTTTGCTCCTTGTGTATCACCCCCTGCCAGCCCTATGTATATTTATGCCCCCAGCTTTCCCCTCCCTTTGGTATTGATTTATGTGATGGCCACAGCTCTCACCCTTGTGTATTGTTGCCGCCAGCCCCCATGTGTACTTGTGCCCTCCAGTCAGCCCCACATTTTGTATTTATCCCACCAGACAGCCTCCCTTTAGTATTGATTTATTTGATGTCCCCAGCCAGCCCCCTTGTAAGTTGATGCCCCCACACCCTTGTGTATAACCCCCAGCCAGCTTTACATTTTGTAGTTATATTCCCAGTCAGCACCCCCTTTAGTATTGACTTATTTGACACCCCAGCTAGCCCCCTCTTGTATATTGTTGCCCCCACCTACTTGTATACTTTTGCCACCCCTCCCCCACTAATATCATGTCATCATCATTTTTTGTTTATTTTACTTTTTCCTGACATCCTTGCCCAATCTGCTCTGCTCTCCTCAATGGGACTGACTTCCACACGAGGAACTCTTTTGACTGTGTGAGCCCAACCCCCTGGAGAATCATGTTGCATCTTCAAGGGAGCGGAACGAAGAGCCTCACTCTGGGATACCTTTATTGGATGAAGTGGCCAGAGGTGGGAGACCAAGGTTGGAGGTGATGCTTGAAGCAGGACTTTACCAGAAGAGCTACTTAGCAAAGTTGAGTTACAGATCATTGTGAGGTGGCCCTGTAGGAGCCGTAATGTGCAACAGCACATACCTCCAACAATTCTACAGCCCCTTGAACCCCACTGCCTGCAGAAGGGAGACATTGGTGCAGTTCGGCATTACAATGCCTGTAAATTGGGACTGTCCTGTTAAATGCAGTATTGTGGAAAGGTAGGGTTTAATGAGATGTAATTTGAAACATTTTGAAGGTAGGACTGTGCCAAGATTCACTAAAATGTTAGCAGCCAATGGCTCTTCAGTTGATCTTACCTGTTTCACTTTGTAACTTGATGTGATGTTGACCATCGCAGTAGCCCAAAGTGGACACAAAATGTACTGACCCATGAAACATTTTCTGTCGCTCATTCGTAAAAGCAGAATTAAGAAACATATGTTTCTGATTAAATATACGTTGCAGCCATAGTATGGTGAGTATTTATATGCAATTTCTGAAAAAAAAGAATAAAAGTAATGGGGAAGGAGATGAACCTCCTAAGCTAATCGTCAAAGTGAACAGCCATCCAGCTGTAAAAACAATACTTGTTCATAGACAGTCAACAGCTGTTATAGCAAGTCAGTCTCAGCGTTCGTGGGTGCTTTATATGACATTTGGAACGTATCCCATTGACTTTTCCCAAGTTTTTATGCAGACCCTACTGCTATCTCAGATACATCACTCATAAGTATAATCTGCTTTTACAGTGCTTGGCCACAAAAACTTTTTTTTAGTAATGATACAAAAACTGATGAATCCATCTAAATTATATACACATTGAAGGTGACAAGCAAATCCTTAGCAAATGCCAGAGAAGTTTGCAAATATTTTATTGGCTGGTAGCAGGTGTGTTTATTACAAACCACTACCAAAGGGATGTCCATACTTATCTTCTGGCTTTTTTGAACAATTAAATACTGTGAGCAGGTCCAGCAGGGACAAAAGCTCCTCTGCCGCAGAACAAGGAGAGAATTGTAATTTTGGGTGATCAGGCACCCTGTAGCACTACTGCTCAATTAGATGGTTAAATGGGAGAGCAGAGGATATGATGTCATATCCCAGCATACCTGGGAACTTGTAGGCTCAGGCTACCAGGAGCCTACCCTTGCGGGATGCGTTTCTGCTGACCCAGAGGATTCAGGTGTTGACCCAGAGAACCGGAGAAGCGGTGCTTCTCCTGGAATTCTCCAGGCCAAACCCAGAGAGTTCCCAGGTATGTATCCCAGCATTCAGAATTAAGGACTATACTGCTAAGAGGGAATTGTGGTGCTGCCCTCAATTGGGCATGGATAATACAGTCCAGGAAAAAATTATTTCATCCCCTGCTGATTTTGTACATTTGCCCACTGACAAAGACATGATCAGTCTGTAACCTGTATAAAAGACACCTGTCCACAGAAGCAATCAATCAGATTCCAAACTCTCCACCATGGCCAAGACCAAAGAGCTGTCCAAGGATGTCAGAGACAAGATTGTAGACCTACACAAGGCTAGAATGAGCTACAAGACCATCACCAAGCAGCTTGGTGGGAAGGTGACAACAGTTGGTGAGACTATTTGCAAATGGAAGAAACACAAAATAACTGTCAATCTCCCTCGGTCTGGGGCTCCATGCAAGATCTCACCTTGTGGAGTTTCAATGATCATGAGGACGGTGAGGAATCAGCCTAGAACTACACGGGAGGATCTTGTCAATGATTTCAAGGCAGCTGGGACAATTGGTAACACACTACGCCGTGAAGGACTGAAATCCTGCAGCGCCCGCAAGGTCAAAAAAGCACATGTACACACCTGTCTGAAGTTTGCCAATGAAAATCTGAATGATTCAGATGAGAACTGGGTGAAAGTGTTGTTGTCAGATGAGACTAAAATCAAGCTATTTGGCCTCAACTCACCATGTTTAGAGGAGGAGGAATGCTGCCTATGACCCCAAGAACGCCATCCCCACCATCAAACATTGAGGTGGAAACATTATGCTGTGGGGGTGTTTTTCTGCTAAGAGGACAGGACAACTTCACTGCATCAAAGGGATGATGGATGGGGCCATGTACCGTCAAATCTTGGATGAGAACCTCCTTCCTCCAGCCAGGGCATTGAAAATGGGTCGTGGGTGGATATGAAGAGCCCATGAGACATGCTTGGGTTTACTAAGGCCTGGACTTGGCATTAAGGGCATATAGGGCAACTGACGTGTCAGCCATGTCTAAAACTGGGTTTAAAGTAACACTTTCTATCCCAGGGAAACTTCCAGTGACATTTGTGTCACAAGCGTTATAATATATGCATCATGTGACAACTTGTGACATCACAACATAAGTTATGTTTCAGCTGCCGATCCAAGCTTTTGTGGAATTGAGGATCAATCTTGAAACAGACGGAAAAAAAAACAGGATGATAATTTGATGCTTTTAACATAACTCAAGGACCGCTCCAGCCTTATTTGAATAAGTTGGGTTACATCATCTAAAAGCATAGAACAATCACCCCCTCCCATAAAAGAGGGCATTGGTGAAGGAAAGAGGCATTTTTATGGAATGTGGGGACTAGTGGAGACACATAAGCAAAAAGTGGATGGGAGCAGTGAATGAGAATGACTTATTAGTAGGTTGGATTCTTCTACAAGTAAGCAAAGAAAATAGTGAAAGAAAGGGACATTTTGGAAGGAACCATCCAACTAGCTTTCAGGAAAATGAAAGGAAAGGGAAAAGGAAAGGGAAAGAAAATGAAAAGATAAGTGATCATTTTATAGGGAACCTTAAGACCATCTGTTCTACTTCTGTTAACTCTGGCCCAGTATATACAAGATAAAAGTGAATAAAAAGCAAAAAAGAATCTATAAATATGAGGAAGCTAAGGTACAATTCACTGACTTTTGCGCATAAGCAGCATATGCATGGAAAAAATAAGAAAAAAACACAGAATCAGTACATTAAAAGTGGCCTTTGTGAGTTAACCAGCTGGTTTAATGAATGAATTAAATTAACAAATTAATAAATAAATTGTACCAGAATGTGACCTCTGGGATTATTTTGATGAATAATAAAACATAACAATTATTCTCGAATCTTCTTTTTTCAGTGGCAGGACATTTTTCAATTTTCTGTACACAGAACAATTTTGAACATTATGCTATAAGTAAAAAAAAAAAAATATATATATATAAAATATAAAAATCACATCAAGAAAAACAATAGGCAGCCTTCCTATGTAAAGTTTAAGTATTAGAATTTTATATTGAAATATCTCTTGCATGCTGTAGAATTAGAATTTATATTAGAATTTTATATTGAAATATCTCTTGCATGCTGTAGAATTAGAATTTATATTAGAATATTATATTGAAATATATCTTGCATGCTGTAGAGTTCTGATTAATCCTGTGATCCCCAGTACATGCATTGGCCAGACATTAGCTTTATGTGATTAAAATCAAATCTCCAAGTAGGTGGCGCTGATAAGTTAACAAGAGAAAGAGTAAGAAGAAAGAAGAGGGGGAGGAGGGTGTAAGCCAGGGTGGAAAGAGGAGGAGAGGAAACACACATTGATACTGTTACACAGCCTGAGAGCAACAGGCAGGGAGGAGAGGGACAGAGGGGCTGAGTGGAGGCTAAGATCGTGGGACTTTCAAGCATCTCAGGAGGAGAAATTACAGCTTGGGCTGTCTTGGAGACATTTAAAGCAGCTTATCCAGGATGCACCATGAGGAGATCTCGCCCATGCTGCGACCCAGATATGGCTGTAAGTTCCCTGCTTTTAACCTTCACACCTGCACTGCTTCACCCCTATGAGCTGGACTATATGTAAAGGCAGTCTCACAGATCTAGTAATGCCACAAGGTGACCCTCCTTGGTTGTTGTCACCTGTTGCAGATGTGCACTTCGCTCAATGGCTCTTTGACTGTTCAGTTTTATATATATTTTTTCACTTTAGGGCAGGAAACTTGTGTTTTTGGAGGGATATGCAAAATAACCATCGATTCCAGCCATGTGTGAAGCACACGATTTAACTCTTTGAGTGTCAGAGGGGTGTGCAAAGAACTTGGAACTCAAGTCTAGTGTCTGATCTGGATCTGTATAAATCAATATGTTCATGTGTGACAGCACTATGGAGTAGGGCTTAACTTGGAGTCCTGTTTGTTTCTTTATTTACTTGTAGATTTTGTGTTGTTTGTACTCAAACTTGTGTTGAGAAACGATAGTGGTTTCTCTGTGTCAGTTTTATTTATTTTTTTTGCAGATATAGCACTTTTTTAAATTGCTTGCTTTAATTCTTTGTAACATTGATGTAGGTATGATGACAATCAGTTTTTTTTTTAAATGGATTGCTTATGTTAACTTTGTTCAAAATAGGATATGATACTTTTTTGAGCTACAGAAAAAATGTAAAGTTAGGTATGTTTTCGGGACCCCAGAGGTCTGTTTCTTAGTTGGACTCCATGTGAAGACCAGACCTCAGAGGCCCCCAAAAGCTTATGTAACTTTACATCGACTAAAAGCTATCAACTTCGCCTAAAGACTGAATTTTCTCTTGGGCAAATATAGTTAAACGTTTTTTTTCTTATTTACAGCAGAAATTGGTTGACGTGCTTTAAAAATAAATGCATATATTCTCATCATTAAATGTCAAGGTCTATAAACGTATAAATGTATTGGAATGCCAGTTGTTAACCACCTACTGAATAATTGGAGATTGCAGATCTCCTATGTCTGGTACTCAAATGGTTAACCGCTGTTGAGTTTAAGATTAGAATCATGTAGTTAATTCTTACTAGTGTTGCCAATGTTCTTGCTATCTCCAGCTTTTTAGATCAGAGTGCATGGAGTTCTTTCATGCTGAGTGACAGTCCTTGGCTGTACCTTGACCAAAATGTTCTCCTCCCATTGATATGCACATGAACAACATCAGACTAGCACATAGTGTGGTAGCCACTATATTAAAATGGAGAAATCTTTGATAGATAAAATTGAGAAAGTTAACTTCAATCATAGACTGTCAAAATGTCATGTGAATTGTGAGAGTACTTTTAATACGATTGTTGGACACTTGTGAGAGTTCCATGTGCAGAAAATACTGTCAATGGATAAAATCTTACACGGTGATGTAGCCCTTTCTATATTATAATCATATTTAAAGTTTTCAAACCTTTAGGTGCCAGATCCATGAGCCAGACACCTTAGTTGCACCTAATCTCCTACACAGTGTACCCCCCCCCCCATTGTAATAAATGATTTGGGTTTAAAGAGCGGGCCGGTTCACCCTTTCACCAATATACCTCTCAATACGCATAAAAAAAAAATAGTGATTAAATAATATAACCTCTTTTGTGTAGCTATTATTGGGCTAATGATAGTGAATGTGTCATCTATTCCAATATACTGTCAAAATCAGTTATTTCATTGTTGTGACCTTTAAGGGCCTACAGTCCGTGACATATCCTGGCCTGGGGTTCCATTCCCTTTGCTGCAAAACAGGGGGCAGATCTCTTGGGTGATCAGTTCCCCCAGTGTTGCTCAATGGGCCAGTTACAAGGGAGAACTTTGTTCCTCTCAACCCAGACCAATTTACACTATAGAAGCTGTGTTGCCTCAGCACAGCCTCCATAGACTGCATAAGAAGTCATGACGTGATATATCTGCGTTACATGTGGTAAAGGCACCACGCACCTTTTAATACAGTGAAGATGCCGGCTCCGGCAGGGGCAGCTGGAGTGCTGCCGAAGGTCAGGTCTAAGGCAGCTCAAAAAGTGAATATGTTGGTGCCTACTGTTGCACGTTTCTCCAGTGTGAAGGGCAGAGCTGGCCCTGTGTAATGTACAGTTCAATATGTAAGGTGACCTTGGCCATTCAACTATGCATTATACCAGGTTAGCCATCTTCTTTCTGCAGCAGAAGCTCAATGTGGTTGGCTCTTCAGAATGTATAGTAAAGTCAGGGGGCTGAAAACTTTGCCCACAGTAAATAAACCATAGAGAGTGAACTGATTGCCTGGTAAGAATCCTTGAAGGGCTGAGCTGCCTTGAAACACTAAAACATTGCTTTTGGCCGAATGCTTTCAGTTTTCATTGAAGAACTGTAAAGCTGGTCCTTGAATCCATGTAAAGTAAGTCAGCGATTCCCGTCTAACATAATTCATATCAGCCAATTGGAGAATATTCCACCAAAATTCTTGGTTCTTTTAAGAGAAATAGGGCAAGAGATCACCTTCAAAATGTGTTAAGGGGGAAAAAAAAACATCTTTCCAATTCTGTACATCTAGACTGCCTGCTAACATTATTTATTATGCATCAAATGAACTGCCACAGAGCTGTAAAATGTGACAATGTAAGTGCAACAAGGTAGAGTATCTGTGGTGGAAAAAGAATTGATGTATCTGTCTACGTACTTACATTTTATTTTGGCAATTACAGAATTTTATACTTTAAACAATTTATATACTGTTTTTATGTTGTGTAGTTCACACATTGGCAGTTGATTTCAGGAATTGACTATGGATATATTATAATATTTATTAAATACGGAGACAGAGAAGGAATAACAATCACCTTCCCCTTGACATTCCGGCTCTAAAATCCTATTGGATTTATACTTCAAAGGTTTCTTGTAATGTTTCATGGAACAGGTATTTCTACTGTGCACTGGGGAGGATTTATGTTACTGCTGCTGGATATTTACAGCTACCAAGATGTCTTATGGGAAAACACAGGCATCCGGTGCATACTTTGTACAAACCTTACCTTACAACGGAAGCCATGCCTTGGCCAAATGGTGTCTGCATGTGACGCTTGTACTGTGAACTTGTAAATTATTTATTCAAGGGAGATAAGTTTGCTTTGTAATGATTCATGTTAACAAGATTAGTAAGGTACATTCAAGTTTTTTCTTCTTCTTTACTAGTTCGGGGTAGATAGCCCAGGAAGTGGTTTGGATGTCAGTTCACCATCTGCTCATCTCAGAAAAAAGTATTGAAAATTGGTACTTTTGGTTTGACTCTGCTTATCTCTTTACACTAACCTAGGCTCCTGAAGAATTGTAAAGGGGAACTCGCACCCTTTTTATTACTAGTATAAGATTAAAATGACTTTTTAATAATATTGTGCCATTTTCTTTTTTATATTTTTTAATTTTGCTTTTTATAATTTATTCAGACAGCTGCATACTAGCCGTTTGCAGCTCTGTTACTGGCCTGATCTAATAGACAAACGCCCCAGGTCCATATCATGCTGCCTGTGGTAGACAATAGAATGGATCAGTCTTAATCACAAAGCCTAGTCAGTCTGACTAATGAAAGTCTGTTGAGGAGACTTTATTAGCATTGCCGTAAAGCATCACCAGTGTTTGAGTGTTTGACAACAATGGCAGTCTGCAGATAAAATAAGTTTATTCAAACAAAATGAACAAGAAAAAAATGTTTATTTTTATACTGTACCATTTAAGTATGATTTAACTAGAAACACAACTGTTATCATTTCAGTAGCTTTTATATTTATAGATTTGGAGTTTGTTGCATTTTCTGTTGATAGTGTGTTTATTTTTTGTTCGTTAATTAAATGTATTTCTTGTGGTGCTGTGTAGGTGTTTTTTGTTAACTGTGTCTGTGCTGTACTATAAAGTTATGTAGGAGGGTAAGGTTGGGACCACATACAATTAGGCACAACATTTAAAAGTGTGTAATTTTAATTGTCCTTTT
The DNA here is from genome assembly GCF_027358695.1 of Spea bombifrons. Taxonomy (NCBI): domain Eukaryota; kingdom Metazoa; phylum Chordata; class Amphibia; order Anura; family Pelobatidae; genus Spea; species Spea bombifrons. Next base: position 144,227,239 of record NC_071087.1, read on the forward strand.
GAAGACAGTAAAAGCATTCGCTGAAAGTATTTAGGAGTACAGAGAGGATAAAGGCTGCAAAAGGCATTAAAGAGCAAAGTTCAAATATTGCAGGGATTTGGCCATGGTTTACCCCTGCTGTGGGTGACGGAACGGCCATGGCTGGGCCAAGGGCAGTGCAAAACCAAAATAGACCTAAATCTGGACAACACTAAAACTTTTTCTCTGGGAAATAATACATTTGCTGTAGTCTGGTCAGTATGGGACTATGACCCAGACACCTTTATTGTAGTTATTTGTTAGTAGTTCTGGCCATAACACTAAACCCCTTCCTGGTCTTGGATCACAAGTGTGAATTCACACACATTCCTCTGTTACATTACACAGGTCATCTGTTCTAATGTGATAAGCATTAGTAAATCAATTTATTGAAAGTACATTATATTTATTTATAGATACAGATTTTTAGCGCTGTTAAAAAGTGAAGTGAAAATTAACAGCAACATTTAAAATAATAATATACCAAACTGGCAATAACATTAATACGTCAAGACCACAGAAGTGAACGTGCGAAACGAGAAGAGGACTCTGCCCTTGTGTGCTTGCGACCTATGCAGCTATCCTATACATTAATGGGCATATGATGGCTGGAGTGTCTCTTTAACAGAGTTTTCATTCTGACCCCTTAATTGAGTAAAAAAATCAAAACAAAAAAAAAACCATACAAGTTGCAGCAATTACCCTCCTCCATGCTCCAGCATTTCTTGTCACTGACTGGCTGCTTCAAGCAGCCAATCAGTGATAGGTAAGCACTGCCATTGAAATCAATGGGAGTACATGCTAATCATGTCTGTAGTGATTAGGCTCAAATGGGCCCTAAACATTTTTTTGGGGGTTAGCTGAAAAATTGGTGGCATTTTTAATTTGGGAATGAAATGTGTTGCCTGGTGTCCACATTAATTTTCTCACTCTCTCATGCTCTGAGGTCTAGCAAGTATATCGCATGCAGGGAGATGTGTTTAGCCAAACGCATCTACAGCATGGAAAATAGCTGGGAGGAGGAAGAAGGGGCAATTGCGTATAAGAGGCAATATGATGAAATAGTACATATGATGGCTGGAGTGTCCCTTTAATTTTAAGTGTCAGTCATATATCCTTACAAGGGAAATATATCAGTCATATATCGTTACCTGCCAAGGACTGGCCCTGAGCAGATAAAGGCAGATAAAGGCTTTTCCTGCCCTGTTCTGGTCTATGTTGCTCTACAGAAAAACAGAAAAGAAACAGAAACAGAGACCTGCGTTTGAGTGGCATGCAAAAGTATGACATTTAATGTATGCAAAACTAACTCTACAACATAGTTGGTTTGAGGGTTCTGCCAGAGACTGCTCTGTGGCAACAGCTGGCAGTGAAGTGCCCTCCAACGTGTTAAGGAAAATATGGGAAGATGTTTGGCTCTTCTCACATAATGGTTATGGAGTTAATGGAGAAATAATATGCATGTGCTCTATTGTCTCTGGCTTGATGGAAGGTATATAGCCATTCATGGAAGAACCGCTTGCAAAAAAGCTTACCAGACATGATGATATTGCTAGATAGTTTGTGAATGACACCGACAGTGATGTTCATCTAAGTGTAAATTTGTCTTGGTGTTAAAAAGATATTTGTGTGTATTAGGGGAACTCTTGCAATGGCAACCAAAGACCAGGACGTAAGCCTGTAGCAGGCACAGTCCTGCCACATTCAAAGCTGTTGGCAGCTATTATATTGAATGGGTCATATTGAGCTTTAGTAGACTGTGTTAGCCACATGGTTGTTCAATCAGATGTCTATGTATATTACCGATGCCCACATTAATTTTTAATTATTTTCAGAAAACAAATCAGCCTTTTTTTAATTATTTGTATTATTGTTTTCATTTTGTAATTAGTGAGAAACTATTAATGTAACAGTTCCCTTTAAGGTATGTTTCGGTGGCGCTACTAGGGCTATATTTCTTGATTTCAACATATCAAAATTACATTTTTCCAAAAACAGATTGTTATATCCATTTCCCTTGGCAGTTTTGTCAAATTCAGTTTGTTGATCTTACTTACTGTTGATCTTACGCTTACTCCTTTTAACCATTTTCAAGCAGTAGTGGTGCGAGTTGTAATCTAGAAGTATCTAAAAATAAAAAAAATATATATTTGTTTTGTATCTCGGCCTTCAATTCGTTTGGCAACCCATTGTGTTTATCTACACAAGCCCTTTGAACATTGTTAATGTTTAACTATCAAGGAGGACTTGCAATTACAGGCAGGTTGTTATTTGCAGGACATAGAGCCACAAAAAACTTTTTGCAACATGTTTTCATTGTTTGTGTTACGGGTGTGAAGATTCTACTGCTTACACTTTTACACTTGTTTTGGGATTTTAACAATGATTCACAGACACAACCGAGATTGAAACAGGAAGTATAACATTGCAAGTACTATCCGGCCACTTCCTGTTCTTACCACATGTGCACGTGTCCTATCCTTTTTCCTTTTAATTGCATTTTTGTCTCTCCCAAACGCAAAATCTTATCCGCATGCAGCCAAAAATTAGTTATAATTCATCTCTGTTATTTCTCTCGGAGCCAGGTTTAAAAATAACTAGTAAGAAATGTAACATACTGCCAGCTATGGCGCGATATCAAGGTGGTCTCGTTAGCTCAAGACGTAGAGAGCGTATTTACCGGGGGTACATATGTTTATTATTTCTGTGGTTGAATAAATTATAGTTCCATGTATTTGATATAATCACAAGAAGTACCACACACTGCAAGTTTTGTTAACCAGCTATACCCACAATGATATCTAGATATTCATTCTGTTCTTTGGGATGCTCTTTTGATTAAAAAGCTTTAAAAAGGCAGTCATGGCGAGAAAGCTGAAGTAATCGACTATACCTCAAATTTTGCCTTAACTGTCAGTAACCCATTGTAAACCCGCTTCCTTCTTTTTTGCAGATTAGCATATATTGAGAATATTTATCAGCTGATATATATTGAAAATGATCATGTTTTCACAGAAGCTTAAGGAATTTGCTTGTTCCTTGAATTGGACAGTTTAGAATAGCTGAATCAACCTTTGCCTTTTCTACCGGAAGGTTGATTTATTTACCCACCACCTTTTTTTAATTTATTTTTTAAGAAGTGCATTCTTATAGTAAAATTGCAGCAAGGCAAATCATACAATTCAATCATTTTTCATATAAATATAATTTATAATGTTATAAATATATTTGTATTGCAGACCAGCATTTGATATAGATATCTTGTACATTGTACAAAAAGAGTCCATCTTGATTTTGCAGCTCTTCTTTTTTAATAGCTGGCCATACCTTCAATGTTTCTGTTCTCATTAAATTTAAAACATGCTTTGATTGCTTATTGGGAATAAAGCGATGTGGTCTAAGGAAGCTCACTGGATTCTTGCGTTTTATGTGTGCACAACTTGCATGTCAAACAATGAATGCTCTTCCCGATCACTGGGTCAAAAGTTGCTGTGCAACATGGACTTGACCTTTGGTCACCCTGCCCAAGTGTTACTTAGCTTCCCTCTGTGTGCTCACTGCTGGAATATCTCCTTGGTTCATGAGTTTTCTAATAACTGCTCTATAACTTAGTTATCTAGCAGGACGCATTTGGATGCCTTTTTTTCCATCGGTCGAAGCAAATATTCTGTGTTTAATACTAATAAGGTTTATTTGTTGCGGTGTTTTTGACAATCCGAATGCTGTACTTAGCAGAATAGGAGAAAGTCATACATAGAGAAGCTTCATAATGTATATTTTTTTTTTAATTCTTGGAATGAAAACACTTTTTCAATAAATGCTTCCATTTAGGAACATGGATGCGATATATGTTACTGTTTAGGAAGTTGATGATTTAATATATGATAACGTCGCTTTAGGTAAAAGACCATGTGAGAGAAGTTGTAGCTTATAGAGAGTGTATCCATGAGCTCTTGTGTGTGTCGTACATTGCTATGCTTATCAGCGATGGAACTTGTGAAGTAGTATCCAGCGCACTATTAAACTGAAGAACAATCGACATTGAGTTCCACAATGTAACTTTTGATGTTGGCATCAGATTTTAGGTATCTAGAGACCGAGTACACAATAATGACTACAGATTGTAGAAGACCAGGAACCACACCTTGGTTTTATCAGTCTTGTAATGCTGAAAAAACGTCCAGCCTATTTACTCTTTGGTCCCATTAAGTGTTTGATGACGTCACAACACACGGCTGGAGACACGATTTCTCATCAGAAGTGCCGTCCATGTGGCTGATCCAGTGAAAGACATTTTGAATCCGTTCTCTACCTATTTATGGTTTTATAGCTTCCAAAAGAAACTGTAAAGGTTGAAAAGCCTTCAATAAAGTAAACCCCATTTTCTTAAGATTTTCATTCGTTTTGAGTTACTGAGTTTAACGATGTAGGGACTACACTTTCTATTTCGGTGAAATATCTGCTAGGGAGTGACTCAAAGTTAAAGGGGAAGTATCACGCAGAGTGCTTTTTTAACTTAAAGGGTAACTTTTTTTCACCTTTACATCTTTTTAGCACTACTTATTCATTTTTAGGATACTTTTTTTTGTTTTATATTCAGTGTGGTTGTTTTTAAAATATATGTTTTAAGCAAGGGGCACTAGTTCTGCCCCAGTAAAGCTGAGATGGAGCAAATAGTAGCAGTTCCAGCATGTCGGTTTTTTGTCAAAAAAAAAAGTGGGGAGGAATAATCATGAAGATCCTGGGGAAAGACAGTTAAGATCTTGCTTCCATGGTATTTAATTAAGATAGGTTTCTAATTGTGTTTTTTGTTCCATAAAACCATAACATCAATTTATTAATGTACTGAGCCACAGATTTATGGTTTGGAAAAAAGGGACTGGTCTACTTTAATTACTGTGTAGCAGAGGTCAGTATTGAAGGCAAGGAGGTTTTGTTTTTTTTATTGGTATTATATATTGGTGCCATTATCTTCAACACCAAGCAAAAATGAAACTTAATTGCAATGAAATCCTACACAAGATATGCAGCATAGGTGGCATCGCTGCTTAGGGGGGGATATTTTGGGTTCAGCACTGACCTAATTAGTTCAATGGTTACTTAGTTCCTAAAGACAAAAGTATTGCACAGTTAATCACAATGTAGTGAAACCAAGACTTTGTTAGAGACTTTGTATTGTTAGAAGAATTATTCCCATAAAACTGGCTTTTTCCCCTCTAAAAAAAAAAACTCTGCCACTTTAAGAGGGGATTGTTTTTAGACATATCCATGTTGGCATACGTCTATTTTTTTGTATTTATTCTTCTCATATTGTAAACACCTCCTAGGGAAGAAACACTTCCCTATTATTAGGGAACTACTATTTTCTATCCAGCTAACTGTATTTGAACAGTGATGTTTTTTGGCCAAAAGGGGCAGTAGCCTTAGGCACCACAAGTTAGGGGTGCACTTCAGCCACCTGACAGCAGTGCTCCTCTTTCTCCTTCCACTTCCAGTGAAATGTGTGGTGGGATCTCAGGGCCCGGATACTTTTTTTAAATTATTATTTTTATTGTTTGATATGCAATGCATATTTTTTTTATTAACCCCTTAAGGACAATGGGCGGTCCCAAAACCCATTGAAAACAATTCATTTTGAGCCCGTACATGTACGGGCTTTGTCATTAAGGGGTTAATCTTAATTTCCTGTTCTGTGTAGATCTAATTGATTATCTCTCCCCATTAAGTTATCACTCCCCAGATGATAAAGAACCGCAATCATTTGATTTCCTTATAACATGACATGCATAAGCCTTGTGAATAAGAAATCAGCAGATTAAGGTGTGGAGCGCAGGGAGTGGCCGCTAGTTATCACACAGCGATATAATAGAAAAGCATACTTTAATGGCATATGACGGTATTGCGGTGCCTTAAAGGCTCTGTTCTACCTAGTCTCCTGTAGCTTCGGAAATATAATATCCAGCACTGCTGAATGTAGAAGGGATTTCCAGAAATGATTCTTTTAATTTATTTAAATTTTTCCTTATTCGTAATTTTTGCTTGAAACAAATGTCATATATGATCCAATAACGGCTATTGATAAGTGGTTTTCATAGAAGTTTGTGTAGTTTTTAGGCGATTACATTTTCAGAGGAAGGAATAAATATAAATCTGCCAGGGTTTACTTGTTTAACTTTCTTGAGAATGTGAATAATGTTTTGTCTAAATGGAACACAATCTTTAAATAACATGCTCTTGGTGAATTTGGTGAAAAAGTACAGGAATACTAGGAAGGAAAGGGAAGCCCCTTAAACCTGAGAAAGATGTCTCTGGAAGCAGCTTATGGGGTATAGGTAGTGGAATACTTGTTAATTTTGTTACCAACTTGCACTAATGTATACATTTTCCAACTATTTTTTTTTATGCTTCAAACTGTTTTTTTTAGGATCTGTATGAAGCATGTTTTTCCTTTATGGTGGACAGGAGATGGCTCAGTCTTAATTTGGTATTTCAGAAAGAAAAAGCACAGATATTTCTAAAATGGTTACCCCTTTTCTCTAATAGAAGCTTCAATTAACCCAAGAATCGCCTTTGTTTATCCTGTGCATCTTGGAGTTGTAAAATTTACAGAGAAGGATGAGGAAGTGTCTGAGATAAGTGAGAAGGTTTAGGTCTGCACGCTGAAGATAACCTTTATCTCCTAAGACATTACATTTACTTTTAATCATCTGTTATTTCTAGAGGGGATTCCCACCCTCGACCACCCACATTGCCCACAGTGTAGCTTAATAACCCCATAATTATACTTCAGAAGAAATGTGTTTCTTAAAACCTACTTTGACATTGTAATAACTGTTTGCAGTAGTCAATCCCATAATCATTTCAGTTTTGTCAATGGCTAGGGGTGAACAACTATTTCAAGTCATGTATAATTTTCTAAATGGTATTAATGCCAAAATCTCTAATAGTATTTGTGGTCCATATGCTTGTGCTAATAAACTCCATGGGCATTATTGATCTCTCTCCATCGTCCCCTCTACCCTTCTCTTTTCTATATATATGTTTAATAACCTTATTCAAAATTTGATACTGGGTTTATTTTCTGTTGTTAGACATTGGCATTAGCAGAGGAAAACCTCTGCTTTGTAGTTCAGCACTTGGAGATTCTGACCTTGTGTGAGAACAATGCTCGTTTGCCAAAAGAGCGCATGGTTCACTGCTCTTCTTTCATCTTGATGACTACCTGCACAGGAAGGTAGGCATGTGATAGCGTATTGTATTACTGTTTGCATATGCTCCTCCACATGTTCTGCGAAAGTTAGTTAATAACAAAGCTATTGTTTAGGGATCACACATGTAAAATTGCCTTGTGTTGCCAAATACTTTTTGCCAAATGCATTAACGATATTGGGTTTGTCAGTTTTGTTGCAGCCATGATTAGTTGTGCATTTCACTATGTATCATGGATCATTCGAGACTCCAGGTATTATCTACAGAAGCTACTTCTTTTAGAAATTATGGCTTTTAACTTTTTTACTATGCTTCTGGAGTTCAGCTCTTTATAAACCTGTCACTGAGGTGATAGATCACAAGGCTTCTGTGAAAACTCCCTCTTTTATCCAATTTTACCAGCTCATAAACTTCTATAACACGCTGAGGTTGATCTTTATTCCCAGTTTCCTTTTTTCCTTTGCTTGGTCTTTCTTAGACTTTCTCAAACTACAAGAGGAGGACTATAAACTAGGTGTTTATCTGTGAACCGGTTTAACTTTTTTCCCAGGCTACATGAAGGAAATTTCAGTTTGGTAGCTGGGACTTTTTTTTTTTTTTTTTATACATACACTAAAGTACTGGGAATGGTTGCACACACAGACCCACTGTGATAAACCAAGCTTGGACAAGCAGCTCTATTGTGTTTCTTATAGAAGGCCAATATTTCAAAATATAAAGCATAAATAAATTGTACTGTACCAATATATAATTTTGTGAGACTCAAAACCGTTAACAAATGTGTAAACAGAGGTTTAAATTAAGGGTTTCTTATGGTCAGATGCGCTGACTGAACGCCTGATAAAAGTAGGTCTTTATCTTTTTGTTTGTTTGTTAAAGGTTTGTAATGTTGGTGCCTCTCTGATTGAGCATGTTAAAGAGTTACGGAGTGTGGGGGCAGCGTGGCTAAATGCCTGGGAACCTGGTTTTGTCTTTATTCTGGCAATGACAAGGCTGGCCAAAGAGAGTGAATTGCAATATAGGATTTGTAACTGGTTGGCCTGTTGTGATAGAGGTTCAGATATAGTAAATATTGTCAGTAAAGATGAGTTATCTTCAATTGCTATTCTTTGAGCTGTTTGGTAAGACCGGCTTTATTCTCTGTATCATGTGTCCTGCTCCACCTTTTGAGTTTACGACCTATTCTCTTCATATCTCTGATTGTGATCAAACCGAAAATCAAGCCAAAATCTCTAACAGTATTTGTTGTCCATATGCTCATGCTAATACATTTTCTTTTGAGTTTACAACCTGTTGTCTTCATATCTCTGGTTGTGATCAAACCAAGGTGCATTGTTGTGAGTTTTTATATGCTCGGTGCTATGCTCTCTAGGGTGTCATGTTGTAGAGTCTGACTAAAAAGCTGGATTTTACATAAGTGCCCATCTGTTTACTTAGATACACATTTGATGTTACGTTCAATTGTGTCCCCCCTTTTTAATAAATGGCTTTTGACCAGATTTTGAGGCTGGGGTCTGATCAATTATGATACGTTGGAGACGTGTATAGAATCGTGGTCTGATCATACAACTAGATTTACAGGCAGTGGCCACAATTCTAGTCCAGACTGGAATACTAGATCGAGTCTACAAACATTTCTGTGGGTAGAAGTAGCAACATTTTGGTTTTTTATTATGTATATAATTAACATTTGCTTCTATGTAAAAATCAGTCTTAACTATATATCTTTCTTTCCGATAAGCACCTATCCAAGATATGGAATGTTTTCATGCAGATTGCTTGTAAAGGCCTGCTAATTTCAGTGCTGAATCCGACCACCAGGGGAATGATCTGGGATTAAATGTTCAGTACTTCTGTGTATGCTTCAGATGTATTTTATTTACGTAGAAAGTGTTTTACCAGGAATACTACATTGAGATTTCTCTAATTTTTAAGTATGTCCTCGGGATAAAGTGTAGAAACAGTATTACATACGGGGTGTATTTATAGTTATTTATAGAGAAACAAACAAGACATGTACATTGTAAAAAGGAGTTTGTAATCTAGTGAAGGGTACATTCTGGTTTTAGAAGTTGACCCTCATTTTCAGGGATTTTACACTATTGGCTGATTTGACAGAATTTGAGAGGTTATTTCACATGTAAGCAGCTCTGAAAGAAAATTCCCCCTTCAACCTGCTTTCTTTTTGAAGTGAGTTTCCGATATCCGGGTGTTTTTCCGATTGGTTCTGGTCCATTCGCCGAATGTTACTCACAAAACGGTGCTTACCAGTGGGGCAGACCGAGGAATTAAAGTTAAATTATTGATTCACTGATCCCTGAAAAAAAACTTTTAATTTCAGTAAATATCCAGTCATATCATTCTTGCTAAATTGAAACGATTTACCTGACTGCTTTATTCTTTTGTGTCAAAAAGAAAAAAAAAAAAAAAGAAAACTATAATTGTGTGTGTATGTGTTAAAGGAGGACCTGCTTGGTGTCATTGAAAGCCATAGCTCATCAGTCGTTACTTTGCATTATTTGGGCATAACTATACTGCATGCAGCGCTTATATCTGTATTATTTGCTTTTTATGGTACATTTGCATGAGCTGGTACGTTTTGTCAGCTGGCATTAAAAAATGTCTGTTGTCGGAATGTAGGAAGATTTGTTAGCTGGCATTTAAAATGTGCTTTGCATGAATGTAGGCATTCAGAACATTTTCTTGAGTTTAGTAGCTTTCAGGCCCTGGCACAGCAAAGCGTAAATCAAATTATTAAATGTATTCTCTGCAACTGAAAAATAGAAGCAGGTCTAGTGAGTCATTGGGAATTTGCCATAAATGTCGTATTGCCAGCCCTGTTCTTATTGAATGAATGTTTAGATAGCATGCGCTTGCATGCAGTTCCTGTAACATTCTTCATACCGAAGTATCCATGCCAATATTTTATCAGGCAAATTGTTGAACAAATGAAGTTTGCCGTTTCTGTACTTATGAATAAAACTGTGCTTTCTGGTTAATTCCCATTTTATTCAGTTCTTGTAATAAACAACTTAATGAGTAAAAGGGTAAGGTTTATATGGTATTTTAGAAATGCATTGTTGTACCGTTAATGAACATTAATTGGCATTTGAGTGCCCCTATGCAGCACCACCAACGAAGAATGCATATAAAAATACTTTTGTTGGTACGTTATATCCATTAATTAAAAAAACATTACTTGTTTAGGAGAAGCTGCAGCATCAGTGTCCCAAAAAGGTAAAAAAAAAATCCTTCTTGACTCTAAAGTACTTGCTCTCAATAGACATGTGTCCATATTTTTGTTTTGTTTAAAATGTTCTGTCCGCCAAAATCATGGTACTGGACAATGCATTCCACATCTACACTGCCCTAACTGTAAAAATAAACCCTAATGTGAAATCTCTTTTCCTCAAAGCCTTGAGTGATGCTGTCAGTAGAGTTCTATAAATGAAAAGGTCCCAAGACAAGTCTTTGTATTCACGGTGTATGTGTGTATATATATATATATATATATAGTATTTGTGCTAACGATTAAATTGGATATCCAAAAGGTTTCATTTTCCCCTCATTTCTCTGTTGCGTCATGGAAAGATCCTTGACACTAACTTAAGCAGTGTAGGAAGAATATCGCCTCTAATTGCAATAACTTCAGTATGCTTTCGCAGAATACAATCATTTTAAGTGTTTACTTGTTATCTTCTCCAAATGTCACATAAACATATGTGAACCTTAAAAAAGGGTATAAAATCTTCATGCAGAACATGCTCAGTGGTTTCCATGGCAATGTTAATAAGCCATGCTAGACTTCTGCTGGCAAGTGATTTTGTTCTGATTCAACTTTTGCGCAAAAAGGCTGCAGTTTGCATCAACGTATAACATATGATAACACTGCTTCTATATTTAGAATCCGTGAAACCATAGCTTAATATTAAAATATACAGGTAGAGGAGGAAAAATAACAATCCTGTCCAAGGAAGCAAATGTGGCTAGGGATTAGTGCTCTAGACTCCTTTGCGGATTGTAGATTAATTTATTAGAAAACACAGCTCCACTTGCGATAGTTATTTAATTAACGATGACCGGAAAGAACCAGGAAGCTCATCTAGTCTGTCCTTTTTTTTTTTTTTTTTATATATATATGCGTTATTCTTATTAGTTTTAAGATGGTTTTATCCATCTCACAAGATGCCTGTACTACTTCTGCAGAAAAGAAATTTACTGATAATTTTAAAACATGCTGTCTAGTTCTGGTATTCTTCTTATTAAAAATGCTTCCTTCTTTGACTTTGTCATATTTGAATGTTCCCATTTATGTTAATACCTAGGTAGACTCCCAAGGGTAGGCTTAACCGGAGCTCTCCCTCTTCTGAGGGGGCAGGGTGAGCCACCCACTAGGGTGACTGCTAGCCATGGACAAGTGCAGAGCTAGTCCAGATTGCATTAAATGGGTGAGGAGTGGGAGAGGAATTCTGCAAGGTGTTGGTGTGGATCAACTTCAGATCAATCCCAGAGAGTTCCCATGTATTAAGTCTCTCCTTCCCCGTTTTTCTATATTAAATGGAGGGATTCCACTGTATTCTTTGAAGAAGATTATATTTGTAAATGTAGAATGTATAAACAGCACTCCGATCTACCAAGCACTTTTACGTTTTTTTTAAACTCGTGTAATGGGTATATGCGTGTGCAGCAGATTGTGTGAGAATAGGGTACTGATGGCCAGCAACTCCTTGGACATTTGCCAGATGTGCCAGGTGGCCAGTCTGGGCCTGCTCCCGCTCACCAGTGTTCATTTTGAAAAGTGGTGAACTTTTCGTGAACCTTTTGGATGATCTTTTACTCCTTGCACTAATGTATGCTTGCTAAACGGAGTCTACTCAACTAGGTGTACAGAAAATATGACCTCTGTTACTTAATATACAACTAACATACAACTTCATATTTTTTTACTGTGCGATATTCGCTCTGTGTTTCACACTTCCATACCTGGGAACCCGTCAGCCAGCAGCCCCACCGATGTGTGCCCCGCTGACAGCGGCATTCTGACGTTCCATGTGGCGCTTCCCTATATGTTGGAAAACTAGCCATGTTTTGGAGATGAGGGTGGAGAGTGGGACGTCATAATATGTATTTTGTTTAAGAGACTAGAGATAAATGCTAATTATTGTGCAAAATGCCTCAAACACATTGCAAATGATTCCTCCTGAGGACTTGGACGTTTAAATCGTGTCCCTAGGTTTAGCAAAATTGTTGCATTTAGAAAAGTAGATGGAAGAGAACAATTTAATGTATATATATATTTCTTTATGTAGTATTTTTTTTTGGCAAACATCTGCACCTTTTCTAGGTAAAGTTCTATCCAGGGCTGGACTTGGTAGTAAAAGCAGCCCCTTTAATTCTAGTAGTTGATAAATGATGTATGTGCAGCTGCCTACAAGATTCATGCAGCTGCACCCTATGCTCTTACACTGGCTGCAGTAGATGACCTGTCCGCGTCGGGTGCTGATAATCTTGGCCCTGTTAATCAAGAATGAAAATTTTCTCTGACTCCTGTATTTAGGAATATAGAGAATATTTATGGTATGAATAGAATCTTCCTCAATGGGACAAAGTCATTGTTTGGCCGGAACTCCTGTCAATCAAAAGCTAGCTCTGTTTATCATAATCATAAATGCCGCTCGATTCTTCTTGCTGAGGAGGTGTATTCTTTTTAGATTGAGGTCATTGTGCATATTTAAATTCCCTAATCTCTATGGAAACTGATAAAAACGTAATCCAAGCATCATGGCTTCTTAGACATTACATTATAGGGGTTTTTGGGTTTTTTTGAAAGAAGATAAATCAGGGAAAATGGCACCAGGGAATAAAAATAAGGGTATAAAAAAACAACAAATTAGCTATGAACCCTATTAAGTATATATTGAGATATGCTATTAGGAGAGATCTCTAAGAGCATCAGAAATACTGTTATCTAAACAAAAGAATTCAAAAGGGTACAAGGTCATCTTGTAGCTTCTACAAGATAGCTTCTCTGCTTCAACAGTTTGCTACTTCTGGAACAGTCAAGAACCTCCATGGCTGTGGTAACAATTGGAAAATTGGTCAGATAAGTATGTGAAGATTGCTGCAAACTGTGGTTTTTTCAACGCGTACCATGCACTGCACACTAAACCAAGAACGGCATTATGGACAAAAGGCCATGACTGATCTTTGCCAAAGCCTACCTAGTGAAACCACAATGATTCTGGGAAGATGTTCTATGGACAGATAAAACCAAAGTAGAACTCCTGGGCGATGAAGGCTGGTGTTATCTTTACGGTTGACAAAATGATGCTTATAAGGAAAAGAGCACCCGACCTGCAGTTATGATAGCGTTTATGGTGGAGGATGTACATTGTAAGCTTGCGAGCAGGGCTCTCTCCATCTAATGTATTGGTTTATCTTAGTCTGTCAATTCTCGTCTTGTCAGACCCCTTGAAAATCTGCGTAAATTGTTGGCGCTATATAAATAAAATATAAAAATGATAATGTTGTGGGGGTACTTTGTTGCCTCTGATATTGAAGGCTTTATTTAAGCTCAATAAGGAAAAAAAATACACTTTTATATCGTCTAAGACATCTGTTTGTGGCCTAGGAAGCAGACATATGGGGACAACTGTTCATTATACGTTTTCTTTATGATTTGTGTAATCCTGTATCATCTAGTTGAATTGCTGATGGATCCTGGATTTTAATATTAACGGAGCAGCGGTGAGTAGTTAGAATAGTGCACAGTTAGCGAAATGATGAGTCTGTCTCCTTTTTATATATGCCGTTGGTTAGAATTTGTTTATATGGGAATCCGGGGGAGTATTTACCTTAAAAAAGATTTACAATGTGATCCATTTAAATACTCCACATCGTGGTTCTTTAATTATACTGTTATTCAGTGTGCGTCTTTATGAAAAATGAATAATGAGAAGTACAGTAATTTAAAACCTCAAACTGTAATACTTTCTTTTTCCTTGGGATTTTATTTCTCAATGCTTCCAGATTTTTATTACACATGCTGAATTACATCATAAGGTATTTTAGTAAAAATATTGACTTCTGGACCCCTGGGAAGTGGTGTGTAAAATTCTGAGTTGTCAGCTTTTTTTCTTCTTAAGTATTAATCTTTTCGTAAAAAGATATCATATTTTTTATGGGGTAGGCTTGGTTATTAAGAAGAGTGTGTGTGTGTGTGTGTGTGTGTGTGTGTGTATATATACAAATACATAGACATTAATATGTAGTTGGTCCTCCCTTTCCAGCTATAACATCTTCCACTTTTCTGGGCAGGCTTTGCACAAGATTTTGGGGTGTTTCTGTGGGAATTTTTGGTTATTCACCCAGTAAAGCATTTTTGAAGTCAGGCACTGATGTTGGACAAGAAGGCCTGGCTCACAATCTCCTTTCCAGTTCATCCCAGAGGTGTTCGATGGGCTTGAGGTCAGGGCTGTGTGTGGACCGGTCAGGTTCTTCCACACCAAACTCACCCACCCATGTCTTTGACTGGATAGAATAAAATTACTTTGGTTAATTTTGCTAGTTTAAAAGTTAATTGCAAAGTAACATTTAGTGGTGGTAACATTAAAATATACGTGGAATTAAATGTTATTGGGGCATCACAATCAAACCTGATTATTAGCGCCCTTGATGGAACCAACGTAGCTGAGAAAACTGAACTAAAACAGGCGGCTGTGGAATATTTAATCCATAATCTGTGTGGAACCTTTACATTTTCGTGGTTTGATTTTATGTTCATACCATGAGGGTAGCTATCCTTATTCCCTGTTTGGCATGAGTTATTCAGGAAGTTGATTATATATGCCAGCCTAGCCAACTTCTACGACATATGTCAATTTAACTTAACCCCTTAAGGACAATGGGTGGTTCCTAAACCCATTGAAAACCATGCATTTTGAGCCAATACATGTACGGGCTTTGTCATTAAGGGGTTAATCTTGAAGAACTAAATTTCTCCATTTTTAAAAAAAATTGTACTCCAATTAAATGTAGTTTTGCTAAATGAAGGCTAAAACATATGAAGGACACAGCGTGAGGCTATTAATTCTCATCTCTAATAGGACCTTAAAAAAAATTGAGTTTGAGGAAAATTGGACATCCTTAAATCTTCAATTCTTCATTATAAGAATAATATAAGTATTCTGTAGAGCTGTACTTAATATCAGAAAGCTAGTCTGGTTTATTAAAAAGTATGTATGTGTTTTAGTAATGCAAATCCTCGTTTGTGTCATGCGGGTGGGCTTTAGAAAGTGTTGCTTGCTGGTTATCGGCGTAAGCAGAAGAATGGTTTTGGGCTGTAGCAATATGGCTTAAACCTTATTGCTTACCAACTCTTTTAGAGCTGGGATTAAATGGACAGTTGGGGTTATACATGTAGACCCGTTCTGGATCGAAGTGTAAAAAGTGGTTCAGTCAGTATAGCTTCCAATAGAATAATCCCGGTGATTTCTCCACTCGTACCTCATTCCATCAGACGTGTCTTTTCTTCATAACCCCCTACTTACAGCCCTACAGTAAGTGGATAAGAGAAAATCCTTTTGCAGAGGATGCACTTTTCACTGATTACAAATCTGCTTAATCATTAGGGAAGCACTGGGGGAGAACATACTTGGCAACCTATGTCAGCGTTTCACTAGTGATGACTGTTTAACATTTGTTATTGCTTCTCTTGCTGTCATTCATGCAGTTTGTCTACCCAAACTTTTTGCGATGACTACATATTATAGGAACAAATGATACTAGAGGTCACTCGCTGAAATCTGATGGAAATGTGAGAAATGCTTACTTGGGTTTTGTGACTAAAGCTTGATCAAAGCTAAAATAAATGCTGAAACTTAAAAGGACAGTTTACTGTCCCTGACTGTAGAATGCATATTAAAGTACACTTTGAGTATTTTATTTTTTCACGGTATTGCCTCTTTAAGGCAAAGCTCCTTCATTGTAGTGAAGGTTATCTTACTCCGTATAATGCTGGTTAATACTTAACTAAAAACCAGTAGGAGGTTTTGAATTGTGCTAGCTAGTAACATATCGGGTAGAAACACAATGCGTTGCCATAAGTTTAGTATGAGGCTACAAATAAGTCTTGGGCTAAATGTAAACTGGAATCCCCTATGTGATTTTAACATTAATTTAATTTAGTAAAGAAACTGTTTTTAGCGTACGATACATGTTTGTTCCATGAAGATCTCACTCTCAGTATTGCTGCTACATGTTAACACACAGAAATAACAAAAGATCCAGATTACTTAACCCCTTCAGGACCGGGATTTTGATACTAACGTGTCGCTAAAGGACCAGAGCCGTTTTTGTGTTTTTGCCATGTCTTTCTTCAACTGTAATTTCTCTCTTATCAATTGATGCACCCACACAAATCATATATTGTTTTTTTCAGCACAAGTAGGGCTTTCATTTGAAACCATATTAAGCTGGGTAGTACATTGTTTTGTTTGAAATAAACTGGAAAAAGTGGGGGGAAAATGAAAAAAAAGCATTTTTTTACAGTTTTGTATACATACAAATTGTACTCACATTGAACCAATGGGAAAAAATTATCCCAAATATATTCATTAAGTTGTCCTGATTTGGAAACCACCCAACATGGCCAGGATTTTTATCTATTTTGACCAGTATAGGGCAAATATTGCAAGGCATGCATTACGTTTTTGAAATGTAATTTTTTTCAAATTTGGCATGGTAGTCTAATAACTGCAATAGTTGTCACAGATACTGATTATCCCCCCAAAATTATATGTTTATGAACAGTAGATAAGTCAAGGTGTACAACTAGGGTCATTTTGACACTTTTCAAACAGGGATTTTATCGCCAATTGCTGCCAAATTTTGAGGTATTTTTATATTTTTTTGTTTTTTTTGCATATGTTGCAATGTTGCTTTAGATTTTATATTATATTTTGTATAGAATATGTGCAACTGCAGAACAAAACACCAAATTGTGTTCACCAACATCCCCCGGTTCCAACAAGGCCTCACATGCATGGTTCATGCATTTTTTGAGGAAGCTATGAGGGCAAAACTGGAACATGCGCATTTTAGTTTTCAAATTTGGAATTTTCAGAAATTGGTTTCCTGGGCCCATATCCCATTTGGGACATTTTGGAAGCCCCCCACTGTAAATTACCCCATAAAAGTATATATTTATGAACAGTAGACGAGTCAAGGTGTTCAACTAGGGTAGTTTTGACAGTTTTCAGCCAGCCATTTCTTCACTGATGTCTGCCAAACTTCACAGGGAAATTATTTTATTGCATTTTTAACGCATACATTTCAATGTTGCACTGAATTTCTTGCACAGCATAAGTGCAACAGTGGAAGAAAACACCACATTTTGTTCACCAACATCCCATGATTCCAACAAGGCCTCACATGCATGGTTCATGCATTTTTTGAGGAAGCTATGAGGGCAAAACTGGAACATGTGCATTTACATTTTTTTAAATATTTTTTTTTTATCAGATTACTTGTAAGTGACAGGTTTAGGCCGCTGACATCAATCAGGGAGACCGATCAATAATCAGCGACTTAAAATGTCACCGACAAGTGATCAGGTAATAATTATGATTTTTTTATTAATTAATAATTTGTGTTTTTTCATAATTAACCTAGATGACCCCTCTCTCTTTGTAGAGCAGGGTCATCCATGGGCTGCCATAATGATCCGATCACTCCTATTGGCCAGGAGCGATCTGATCAGCCCAGCCCAGCATTTGACCTGGAAGCACCCTGGACTTTCAGGTCAGTGCTGTTATTTTTTTTTATTATTATTATTTTATTAATTATTTATTTATTTTTTATTTTTTTATATTTTTCTTTATTATTATATTTTTTTTTTTTTTTAACTCTTTCAATGCTGATGCTCCATTGAAGCACAGCATTGACTGATATTTAGTCCCCACAAGCTTGTGGGGACTAATATTAACCCCTGCAATGCTGCGATGGGGGGTCATGCACAATCGCAGCATTGAAGGGGTTAATTGAGGAACAGGGGGGGTAGGGGTTAACTGAGCAAGGGAGGGGGTGGGGGGGCTGGTCTCCACACTCATGTGGAGACCAAAGAACCCTGTCTCCCTGTCCCTGAAGCTGCCTCTGGCAGCTGGGACACAATCTCCAATAGACTGGAGATTGTAGGGGAGGAGTCTCTCTGATCAGTCCTACAGGACTGATCAGAGGACTTCTGGGGGCTCGTTTTTGCTGTTGCTGGTCTGCCTGGGCTTCCAGGCAGACCACCAACAGCAGAGCCCCCTACAAAACGGCAATTAACCCCTTCAATGCCGCGATCGCGGCATTGAATGCCGCGATCGCGGCATTGAAGGGGTTAACGCTGCACTGACGCTCTCATGGAGCGATCAGGCAGCAGGGGGGTGTTGGATCAGGTCCCCACACTTGTGTGGGGACCCATTCAACACCCCCCCCCCTTCCCTGAAGCTGCCTGCGGCAGCTGAAACCGCGATTGCAGATTTTTCTGCAATCGCTGTTTCTGCCTACAAAATCACTCCGTGGGAGTGATCGTAGGCTTGGGGGCGGGTTTAGACAGGCTGTGCTGTCTGCCCAGGAGTCCTGGGCAGACAGCGGCAGCAGCGCCCCCACGATCACCGCGATTGTGGTGATGTGGGGGCGTTTTTTGGAGGAGACGTACCTGGTACGTCCCGGTCTACCGGTGACTGTTAACCAGGAAGTACCAGGTACGCCCCGGTACGGAAGGGGTTAAAGCAGTGATCACCAAATCAACGACAACAAATACAACATATTTATTTTTCAGTGCATTAAAAAGCACATGGCTTACTAAGGCCCAAAGTCATCTGATTCCAGAGTAAGAGAACCTTAGCTTTGTCCATCAACTCTGGTCTTCAAAGCAACCCAGCAGTTGTAGCTTTCTGTAGCTTGATCTTTCAGCTCATGTTGTTCATTGATATAAGCAATAGGTATAAATATCTTATCTCTATACATATAAAATGCATATCATAGTGAGATGTGCCCTTTATGCAGGTATGCTGGTCAGGAGTTAATGTGAATGTCCTTTCCTAGTAAACGTGCTGGACTATGATCGATTGAATGCCTCTGCTAAAGCTCTTCTAATGAGAGTTGTGACTACGTTAAGATGTGTTATCTATGGTTGGACTATATGGTGCATTGTGTTGGAGCGACCGTTGTGTGATACAGGTTTGGGCATGACATTTTAATGACAGGCATATAAATTAGTTATGTATTAAAATTCCTCTAAGGATATAGCATAATGTAGGGGAGTCAGCCTTTCTGACTTTAGTGCCCGGCCCCTACACATCAACTCAATTCACTGTCCCCAATGAGTTAAACTGCTAGGTTTTACGTCTGCATGTGTAATATGAGTGTAAAAGCCAAAGGGGATAGAGAAATGTACATTATAAATATATAGCAAATCCCAGGCTGACGTTTGCCGTTCAGTATTTTTTTTCCAGCTGTCTGGTTAATTTCTATTTTAAGGTAACTTGCCGGCATTTTGCTAGAAGGGGAAGGTGTTCTGGGCACTGAAATAGGCCTCAACTAAGTCATTAGCTAGTTATACAAATCCTGATTAAAACATGAGGAAACTATGGCTTTATTTATATGGGAAGCACACTTATCAAAATAAGTTTGGCCAAACACATCTTGGAAAATAACTGGAGGGTGGGGGAGACACACATGCATATGGGGGGGTTCTGCAGAACCCTTTCTATGCATTTGCAAGGTGGGCATGTTGAAAATTTAAAGGCACCACTCAGCTATCAAATGCCATCATATGCACGACTGAAGTGTCCCTTTAATCGTACATAAAAATGTTTTAACTATTAGGGTCTTGTTTTCTGCTTTAATAGCTGTTTTTTATGTGCAATAGATGTCTGCCCTGTCTATAAAAGTATAATAACAAAGTATAATGGTTACATCATAGCAAAAACTGTTAATATTTTCCAAGTGAGGTAATATGTTTCTCTGTTGTTTTTCTACAGATGAGATAAGACGTTTTATAGCGCAAATAGATAAAAACAATTCACAACCGTCTTTAAATTCCAGGGAAAACTAATTTTTTAATATTAACATCACTTTTACCAAATCCCAGTTCAGTATATTATCAATATAAATAAATAAATAAGTATTGTATGTTTTTATATATAGATCTAGATCGTCCAGCTCTCCAGCTGGCTGTGGTTGCATGGGCTGAAATCAGAATTTTCTCTGTCTTGCCATTTTTGTAATTATTTGTAAAAGGGAAAGCACTATTTTTTTCAATTGTGTAAAAATGGCACAACCTGAGACACAACCACATAGATCCAAAACATGATACATATCTGGAGAAAGGGCTGCCTCAATATAACTGCAGGGGTCCCCAATGTATACAGTATATATAATATGGGTGGTTCTCTTTTAATGTATTCATTTTTTTATAGCATTCAGATAGTAAATATTGTACAGTGCTACACAATATGATGGTGCTATATAAATGAATCAATAGTAATAATTATGAATAAAGCAAGGTTTACCCCAGCCTGCTTTGCCATAGCACAACACTTGAAATGAGCCACAAGACCTATCTAAACTACACATCCACTTCCAGCTGATGTGTTCATTAAGACTTTTCTGCTCCAGAACATTTACGTATTCTGGAGATGTTGTGAAGTTACTATGGAGTGTATTGCATAGGGGACTCACAGGAACCTTACTCGGTAAAACAACAATATGAAAAGGAAGTATAATGCACTGCTTGCAAGATATATATATATATATATATATATATATATATATATATATAATTTCCCTTAATATGATAATTAGCAGATATTAGAACAACACATTTCAATTGTTATGTAAAAAAGTACAATTGGTTAGGTGGTGTAACTCTGATTAGATTTAATTATGCAAACAATGTGTGTCACCTATTATGCGTTTTACCAATTAGTGTAGCTTAAAAACATGGCTCACCCACGGAAATGTAACAATTATATTTCAAAATTGAATGACAGAGAAAATTACAAATGAGGTGTTTTCTGTGTTTGTGAAATAACATTGATTGAGTTGTTTCTGTAAGTTAATGTGTGTTTGAAGAAGCTGTAGTGTTAGCTACAGGGCCATTCCTGTTCTCTTAAGTGAACTCCATAAGTTCCTCCACAGCTTCCCCGTGTGAAACCCAGCTAATTTCGTTGAATGAAGATCATCGGTGAGGCAAAAACACCGGAATGTCTGATGTATTGACTTTGCCTCTAATGTTCGTGACCACATCGTGGAGAGGAGATGTTTTTTTTTTATGTAGCACATCATATTCTGCAGCACTGTACAAAGGGTATAACATACAATACACTACTGTACCAGGATTATATAACCTAATAGGAGGGCCGTGTTCAAACAAGCTTACAATCTAAAGATCAACTTTATCTACTTTTGAAAGGTAGGAAGCGGTAAAGTTTTTAGAAGTCGTCTTTAGTGCAGACGAAAGAGTGTTAGTCTGGTGTTTTGGAAACGTGTTTTTGGGGGGGATTGCTGGAAAAAATATTATTTTATCAAATGTATAGCATTGTCCAGTTTTCTCTATTATCATCCAGGTTCAGATAGAAAATCATGATGATTCCTACTTCGTTGACGTTGACGTCTGGGAGTTTCCTGCCCAGCACAATGCTGTGGTGAGCTCCAGTCATCCACAATGTGCTACCTTGTTGTGCTGGCCATAGGTGCTTCTGTAGCAGTTTCAATAGGTACTTTTACAGTTGTGCATGATAATTTAAAATAAAACATATTTCAATAGTAACCTGGTCTTTTATTCTTGGGTTTAAGAGTGTTTCAGAATACAAATACTAACTGGAGACAACAAACTCAGAGGACATCTAGTCAAATTGTGTCATTTTACCTTTTCAGGTAAAACACTTTGTGTGTCAGTACCATGACCATCACAACCATGAAAATGATAGACAAACCCTTAATTATCTTTTAGAAATGTATGCAATATTTGGAAATGAATGTATTATGTAACAGTGCATACCATATTAATCTTAAATAACATCCACATTTAGTCTTGCATATTAATTCTGTTGCCATGGGACCGGATTCTGGTGGTTATATTTACCGCGCTGTGGAAAAGTACATTTGCCCCCTTTTATTTCTTCTATTTCTTATTTGTCATATTTAAATGTTTCAGATTATCAAACTGATTTTAACCCTTTCTCTGTTTTCATATGTCCGCGGTGTTTGTGTTTAGCTGTAATTTTCTTTCTCATTTACTGTACCCACACAAATTTATTTTTTGTAGGACAAGAAGGGCTTTCTTTAGATACCATTAATTTGATCATCTCATCTAATTTATTATAGAAAAATAATAAAATATTGTGAAAATTGAAAGAAGAAACACCTTTTCTGACAACTTTAAATCGTCTAAAACACCAATGAAAAAAACCTGCTAAATAGGTTGTACTATTTGTCCTGAGTTTAGAAATTTTTTAGTTTTTTTAGTTTTTTTTTTTTTGCAAGTTTATAGGGCAATTCGTACAAGTAATGTATTAAAAAAAAAAAAAAACCCAAATCTGGTCATCCTGCGCCCAAATCCTATTTGGGAAATCTTTGAAGCCAGCCAATTTAATTTACCCTCATCAATCTTTGAAAACTAGACACCCTAGGGTATTTCAAATGGTGGTATTTGAACACTCTTCATGCACTAATTCTACCACAGCCTTTGTCAAAGTTTGGTAGTAATTAAATATTTAAACACACACCAAGCAACACCGGCTGAGTAAAAGAAGCTGATCACTTTCTTAAAGCTCTCTTTCCAGCAAGAGAAGATCATGAAAGACATGTAATTGCTCCATAGAGTGCCTCTACATATTTTTTGGTGTGGCATTTCAGCAATACCATCTGAGTGAACAAAGTCACTTTCTAAGCTTATTTAACCCCATGACATGCCAGGAATGTCAATTGTCATTAACTGACTGTTTTCCTATGACATGCCTTGCATTTTAATTGTCGTTAAGAGGTTAACATAAGACAAAGACAACGGGAGTAAACACAAAATGTCCATTTTTGATTGATCATTTATTGAAAGTACTGAGTTTATTAAAACCTGTATCAGCTATGTGAAAAAGTAATTGCCCCGTAAACCTAATAACTGTTTGTGCCACCCTTGATGGCAACAGCTTTAAAAAAAATCTGTCATAATTGGCAATGAGTCTTTTACATCGATGTGGAGGGATTTTGGCCCACTCTTTCTGACGGATCTTTTTAAATTCAGCAACACTGGAGGGTTTTAGAGCATTAATTGCCACAGCATCTCAATCGATGATGCTTTAGGCCACTAACTGATGGATGGACATTCTCCTTCAGGTTTTTTTTGCATTTTGTGTTTATTTTCAAACTTTATATAAAATAATTTGACACCTTCTTACAGCATTTTGCTCTAATTACATTTTACCGCTATTAATATTCTCTATTCTTCTGGTTACATGATTTAAAGATCCAGAGGGAGATGTTAGAGAAACGTATATATCCGACCTGTATATATAGGGGAAGGCAGGGTGCCCTTAAAATGAAACGCATGCCATGGCTCAACCTGATGAGACTTAGCACTTGGTTGCTCAGATTTTAAGATGGGAAAAATGCTAATGTCTCTGGACTGTTATGTTTGTCTGCTTGTATAATTCTTGGCCATGTTCGTATTATTATATCCAAATTGGCTTCAAACTGTTTCATTCCAAGATCACTTCAATTCACAATTTGTTGTTACTGTTAGAACTTAAGTAGTTGATTAGGTGTTTCTTTCAAAATATATGAAAGTGTGAAAATAGGATAGGAATTGTTTTGCCATTTTTATTGGTCCAACATAATGAAAAACGGAGTTACATTGTTTATTTCACAGATTTCTCATTGGGTTGAATCAATGTGGTTATTTTGATCTTAATTTTTGTGTTACCAGGGATTTGCAAAGTAGCATTAAAGAATAAATAACATGTTCACATGAAGAGTGGATATTACGCATTTAAATATCACATACTCCCACTCAGCATCTGTAAGGACAAGCAGACAGGGACTTGTAAATCAGTCTTAATTTTTCTCTACCAGCAAATCTGTAAACTACAATCAAGGATCATTGGATTTGCTTTTTACAGTTTTAATCTTTCCTTTCTTTTTTTTCAGCTAATTTTTCTATAAATTGATATTGTCCAAGATTAATAATTGTTGTTGGAACTGCCCAATATTCTTTGAGACCAGTGACCAGCTAGCTTTTACCAAGCAATCCCTTCATATCCTACATGTGCAGTATTAAACACTGTTTAGATAGTAGCATTAAATAACTCATTTCCTTTTGTTGAACTACAACTCCAATAGGTTGCTTGCCCTATGCCTCTCAAGTGTTTCTCTTTAGGATGTATAGGCTGTTTTGGGGACCCAAATGCCACTATCCCTTATATCTCAACAGGTGTCCTTTTTCTGGGAGCTCAGAATGTTTGCTGGATATGAGTGTATCGGTTTTCTACATCCATAGAAATCACACTAATGTGTATAGAAACTGCAGAAAATGCGTGTTAAATTATTTAAGCAATATGCACTTCCCTAAGCATGTTTCAAGTGTATTCTCTAACCTGTGCAATTGCAGGAAAGTTTACTTTTTTTTTTTCTAGACCTCGATGTGTATTTTAAAGGTCTGACCACAAATAAAAGTCTTCTGCAAGGAGGGCTGAATGAGCCAAATTGTTTATATAATGTGGAAAGGTCTGGAAATCATGTCAGTGATTTAACTACAGTATACAGGGCCAGCTCAGCCATTTATTGCATGAGAAGTTCTCTGCTGCCTGCCCCATCACAGTGCACAATGTAGTCAATGAATTCCCATTTTAGTGAATGCACCCAACCTTTGACAAATGTTGCTTGGATCCTCCACAGTCTTGGACCCAACAATTCAACACAGCTTGTATTAAAAGTTCTCCCATGTTGCTTAACTTGCATTTTTTTTTTAATACTGGATGGAACTTCAGCAATTTTCCACCAAGCTGAGCTTCAGTGCTAAGGCCCCTTTGAAACAGATTGGAACCTGTCTCCGGAAACCAAAATTATCCTTGATCATGAATTTGCCGTCTCATTGGACTAGTGAGTTCGTTCAAGTTCAAACTGGAAGCAAATTCACTGTGGGTTAAAGTTAACTTCTTTTTTTCTTCTTGTGATAAAACCTCACCCGCTGAACGTATGGATCATTGGTCCATTGCGCTATTGTTTCACGTGGGTTATTGACAATTTGTACTGTCTGTTTTAAGTGCAAATTCCTTCTCCTAAATTGCTTCAGGTCTGCCAGGGTTTTGTGTGCACAATTGGAGGATCCACCAAGATAATGTATTTAGATTAAATAAGGTGAATTCATTCAATTGGTAACTATCTTAGTATTTTGATTAGTGGTGCCGTTCTTAGTTTAAATCCGTGTACAGTTGTCCGCTAAGAGGTTAAAAGAAACAATGTCCCATTTGCGTAATACAAAATATGAATTAGTAAATCTGCAAAGTCCAAATGATTCTCACAAGAGCCTCTCTTGAGATGGTTTCAGATGGTGATTTGCAGAGGCCTTGAGATGGTTTCAGGAAAGGTTTTTTTGATTCTTGGAAGAATCTCTGTTCAGATGGTGGTTTGCAGAAAGCTTGGGATGTTTCAGGAAAGGTTTTTTGATTCTTGGAAGAGTCTCTCTTCAGATGGTGGTTTGCTGAGGGCTTGGAATGTTTCAGGAAAGCTACTAAAGGGGAAGGGGAGAGATGAAATGCCATATTAATTCGTATCACTGTTAATGATTACCATAGGCAGATGAGTAACAGAAATACCTGACTGTGGTATCTCATTACAAAGGTTGACAAAAGCATGAGGGTCTGCATATGGCATCATTTTGTGTCGACCTGAAGGCATTTTTGTAATCTTTCTAATTTAGGGGATCCCCCTTAATCTGGACCAAAGAACACAAATAATGACATCCACCTCTGCAGCAAATCAATGTATAACATAATTTCCTAGATACATCTGATGGTATGCCTTATCATTCAAAACTTACAAAAAAAAATTAGATTCTAAAATAAGACATATTTTTAGTACAGTAAATATTGGTAAATGTTTTATTAGGGGCACAATGTAGTATTTCTTCATTTAAGACATTGGTCCCTATGTTCAGGAAGTTTGGATCGTCATTTACCATCAAAGACCAAAGCATCTCGGCTAAATCTTTTATCTGTTTTCCCAGGCCTGACACCTTATTTACATAAAATTTCTACAAATTCTTGGTGTTCGTTTCAGCTGGAGCTGATTTTACTAAATAGAGTACTAATAAAATAGCTGTCTTGGAGATTGGCAATCCGAAAATAACAGATGTTTCGCTAGTGCCCGATTCACTCATTAGTCCAACCTCTAGATTGAATGGTTCTGTGTACAAATCAGCCCTGGCAAAAAAAAAAACATAAAATAAACAAAAGGAGGTGTTTCATTATAAAAAATGAGTAAAGTCAAAGTCTGCAGAGCTAGAGCAGGTAAACCCACATACCATGTACCTAAAATGTGATGAACTTTGAATTAGACTGTAGACTGCCATGGACATATTTAACAAACCATATTTAAGGCTGAATATTACGGTACTTTCTTTGGAAAGTGGCTTTTCCCTGTAGTTAATGATTATACTTTGTTTCTTGCTATTTCCAGCCATCGTTGATGATGAGCGGCTTTCTGCAGAGGAAATGGATGAAAGGAGAAGACAGAATATTGCCTATGAGTACTTGTGTCATCTAGAGGAAGCAAAGAGGTAAAACCGAAAATAATTTATAGTTGCTGTTTCGTGATTGTGCACTCCCATGCAAAGATTCCGAAGTGCTAGGAGTTTGTAGATAAAGACGCATTTAGATAAATGGAGACAGAAGGTGTAGTGGGCCAGTTGACAAACAATTAACTGCTCATATGCAGATATAATGAATTTATTCTTTCAGGAGTTTTGAGTAGCCATATTAGTCCAGTGTATAAGAATGCAAAATAACAGAATGTTGCAGAATCTTGTAATACCTTTTTTATTGGACTAACAATATTTAAAAAACAAATAAATAAAAGACGAGCTGTCGGGATTCCTCCCTTTATCAAGTCAAAAGCATTTCCCGGACTCCCGAAAGCTCATCTTTTATTTATTTATAAAATACTGTTAGTCCAATAAAAATATATTACAAGATTCTGGAACATTGTTATTTTGCATTCTTACAGGAATAATACATGACCAATAGGTTTGTAACTAGTTATTCCTTGTCTTGTAACTTCTGTCTCATATGATCGCATATGAGATCAGTAATCCTTCATGGGAATGACATCATACCCCTGTGTTCTTTTGGAACTCCTGCAAGCACAGAGCTCCTGCTTCCCTGCAGGGAGAACACAGCACCTATATCCCTTCCATAGGCAGATGAGTTAATAAACATTCATGCAATGGGCCTCTTGCTATTTTAACCCTTTTCTAGTAGACTTGTAACTGGTAATTAATGAGAATAAGCTACAATTCTGTTAGTCTTTAGCAATGTTTATTATTATTATTATTATTATTATTATTACCATTCATTGTCCATATTGATAATATCTGACTATATAAACTATTTTAGTCTGCTTACTTTTGTCTATATCTTAAATTCTTTATTTATAGAAACACTAGGATTGCCTTGAAGTGTTTTTAAAAAGAATAAGAGGAAGCAGCCATCCAAGATGTGTAATGATATTCTCATATTACATAGTTTAAGCTAAACAATATGCAGCACAAGTCCAGGGTTTCCAGGCTAACACAGCTGCGTGTGTGACCGTGAACATACTCTGTGCTGACTTTTTTAAAGCAGGAAGAAGTACTTGTTATCACCTTGAGAAACCTTGTATAACTTTATATGATTTATTCCATGAATATTATATTGATTGTTCAAAAAAAATCTGTAAATATACCCAGGGCACATTGGTTGCTTAAGAATCGTCCTGCATCCTATAAAAACCTAGAATCTGTTGACAAATAACCATTCAGCCCATCTGGTCTCACTATTTTTCCTGATGTAAAGCCTCATTTATAATTTTAGATTCCGGATAACTTTATGCCTATCCCATACCACTTCTGCTGGGAAGCTGTGCCACTTATCTCATTAAAGTAAAACGTCATTAAATTACATGAAGCTTCTGACCCCCTCATTGAACAACATAAGTGAACGGAAGAAAAATTGTGATCAAATCGTGTCCTTCAAAAAAGCATCAGTTCTTCTCGGTACACTTGCACAAACTCGGGGATTTTGCAGGCATACCGTTGGGTGTATGGTTGTCACAGCTATCGCCGCTGCAGAACAATCCCTCACGCGCTGCCATCAGCAGACAGAGGGAGAGGCGTCACCTCAGCTCTGTGGCATCTCCGCTCACCTACACGGCTGATGCAGGCTTCTTCCGGGGGGCGTGGCTGTACTGAATGATGTCATCAGAGAGAGCCAAATTCAAACATAAAAGCCTTTTGTTCTCTTTGCTTAGCTGTTAGCTGGTACCTGTATCAGTAGCTTAACGCTTTCTCTGCTTTACCCATTTTGTGTACCTGACCTTCGGCTATCCCTTTTGGACCATGAACTTTGAGATTTTTTATTTAACCCTGTGTCCCGACACCTGGTTGTTTGTATACTATTGGCCATTCGATATACAGTATATAGACACACACGCCAAAATTCCTCCAAAATCCTACAGGCTTCACTTGCCTCCGTTAAGGTCACAATTCCACAATGTGGTTAAGGTCAGGCAGAGCCGGCCTTAAGTGTTCTGGCGCCCTGTGCGGACTACTCCTCTGGTGCCCCCTTCTTACTACCCCCCTCTGTCCCTTCTCACTACCCCCCCTCTGTCCCTTCTCACTACCCCCCCTCTGCCCCTTCTCACTATCCCCCCCTCTGCCCCTTCTCACTATCCTCCCCCCGCCCCTTCTAACTATCTACTCACTCCCTACTTCTCATTATCCTCACTCACCTTCCCGCTCTGCCAGCATTTCATGTTGAGAGCCGGAAGCCGGAATATGATGTCATATTCCGGCGCTCAACATGAAATGCCGGCACCGCGACAGAGTCACGGAGAGTGAGGTGCCCTGTCCGGTTGCTGAAAACTTCACGAGCAAGCGCTTGGCGCCCCTGTCCGAGACTTCAATTAAAGCATCCTGTTTTTTTTTTGGTTTTTTTAACTTTTTTTTAACATGAAGGATGTTAAATAAAGTTTTAAACAAACAAACAAAAAAACCCCGATGTTTTAATTTAAGTCCCGGGCAGGCGTCCTTGCTGCCATGTCGCTCTGTACGGCCGCACAGGTCGCACACCCCTAAGG
This sequence comes from Spea bombifrons, assembly GCF_027358695.1. Taxonomy (NCBI): domain Eukaryota; kingdom Metazoa; phylum Chordata; class Amphibia; order Anura; family Pelobatidae; genus Spea; species Spea bombifrons. The sequence goes on from NC_071087.1 coordinate 144,256,840, forward strand.
CCGGCCCTGAAGTCACGCCTCTTTGGGGGCCAGTCAAGTTCTTCCATACCAAACTTAAGACATGGTTGGATGAGTTTGATGTAGAAGAATTGGACTGGCCTACACAGAGCCCTGACCTTAACCACACCGAACACCTTTGGGGTGAACTGGAATGGAGATTATGAGCCAGACCTTCTCGTCCAACATCAGCTCCCAACATTTCATCGTTACAACCTGCTCATTACACATACACTTCCCTTACACACGCCTCTCCATACACACTGCCCTTAAACACACCTGCCCATAAACATACGCGTGTAGTGCCCTTACATACACACATATACACTGCCCTTACACATACCTGCTCATAAACACACATATACACATACATTGCCCTTACATACACCTTACAAATACCTATACTGCTCTTACACACACCTGTCCTTACACACACAAGCTTACAAACACATACATTCATATACACTACCATTACACCCCTTTCTCCCCATCTCTTACCTCTTCCACCATCCTTCTTCCTTTATTCTTCATCCTCAATCCTCCATCCTGTGGCGGGAGTGCGAAGTTTATCGCTTTACTCGCGCTCCCTAATGTTGAGCCGACTAGAGGGAGATCATGATCTCCCAGCTAGTCTGCATGCTGCAGCTGCTGATCGGGCGGCTTAGGAAGGGATAGGCGGGACAGAGACCCAAAAATCGGTACTGTCCCGTCCAAATCGGGACAGTTGGGGGGCATTCATCGGTGGCTGACCTCAAACGCTCTACTGGATGAATTTGCAAACATTTCCACATAAACCCTCCAAAAGCTTGTAGAAAGCCTTCCCAGTTCTAGTATTTGCTGAATCCAAACTGTTGTGTAAGGAAGCATGAGCCAGATTTGTTCCAGCACTGATTTATAATCCTGCTTGCCGACTCTTCACATAGAAATGTCTGGGATTCTGAGTGAGTCTAGCTGTCCCTATAAACCTCTGCCTTGGCTTTCTAATTTGCATTTCCCTAAATGGTGAGTTAATTATAATGGGGAAGATCTGAGGTTGGGTACTATGGAAATAGAGTGAATATGTGCTGTTTTCCACATCTTAACAGTTTAAAATAAAATCCATCGTATTTCAGAGCTGTCATTGAAGATTCTGCATATTAAAGGCCATATTAATCTCATGTTATTTTATAGCATTGCAGCTATGTTACTAATATAGGCTGGCAAATAAGGATCTTAAAAGATAATGAAGAGTTGCATGTTGGCTAATCCGTTTACCTATATACAACAGGTAGAATGGGGCTCTTGGGATTTTTGATGTGTTAAACTTTGGCCACCTCTTGGTTATTAAAACATTTCTTGGAATCTAATGCAAGATGATATGATTGTTAAAACTGTAAAGTTATTGCACCAAGTTGTCAGAGGTAAAGAAGCGTTAATCATAAAAAGATCAAATATGGGACACAAATAAACCTTCAGAGTGATCGGTTGCCATAGAAACAGTGGGGGAAAAGTTGGATGAAGGTTATATATATATATATAAATACGTATACTCTATGAAACCTGCCAGTAGCATTGTTTAAATTATTCTTTTCGTTTTCAATAATGTATCTATGTAGCAGATATATTTTTGTCTTTCTAATATGCTAGAAAATGGGAAAAAAAGGCTTACAGAAACAATAGAAATAGTGAAAACCGAATTAAATTTCTTCTAAATGAATCTATAAAAAATATAGCAAATTACAATAGCTAGTGTTCTCGCCATTCAACCAAAATGTGGATGTTTTTCGTTGCAACCCAGTTACAGATTTATACTCCAATATACAATAAGCCTTATTACCCATGGGACATAAATGAGTGAGTAGGGAACTTATGTCCCTCTGAGTGGCAGTCCTGTGGCCTTTTGTTTATAAAAAAATAAATAATAATAAAAAAAAAAAAAACTTGAACATCATCATAAAAGTGATCCTGACTTGGATGTAAAAATTGCTTTGTGGCTGTTTTAGTTATTACACAGCCGAGGACAAATATACTATACAACAGTTATATATAAACCACGTTATTGCAGATTCATTAATGGTGTAACTGTGATAAAAAAAAAATATAAATATCAAACTCCAAATCAAACATTTTCTCTACAAGAGATGGACTTGAATGTTCTTTAATACACACGCCTATATAATTCTAGTGTAGGTGTAAATACAACTTCTTATTTTCTGTGCTTTCTCTCACTTGCAATATTCTGAGATTTGGCAACAATGTTTTAATTAGTAGATAAAGGCTTCCTTATTGAACAAAGAAAAAAGGATTGTTGGAAATATGGGGTGTCCCAGAAATGTGCCTAGTTTGTTTGCACTGACGAAATGTTGTTGGGATAATATTGTGTTTGGTGAAGTAGCAATACCAAGACTAATTGAAAATTGAAGAATGTGAGATTTCAGCATTCTGGTCCACTTGTATGCTGACTAATCATTTGTGTGAGTTACAAAAATACTGCACTTAAAGGACAACTGCACACCCTATTTGACTTCCAGTCTGCACGTATTTGCTTACTTAAAGGTACTTAAGGGAGATCTCTCACCAACTTACTTCTATCGGATTTTTTTTTTAAAGGTGTTTTTTTTTATTATTATTTTTTTTTACAATTCTAGTTTTTGCATAATATTGTGAAGGAGCTGCATATTAACCATATATATGTTTTATATTTCTGTTATCTCAGCCCAGTCTCTTATATACGTAACCTTCTTGTCATACTCCATGTGATAAACAAGTGAATGGCTCGGTCTTAATAACACAGTCAGGCAGTCTGACTAATGAAACTCTATGGAGGAAAGTATTTCATTGTAAAGTGAGGCTACTGTCCCTTTACAACAATGGCAGCCTCCAGGTTTGCAGACAAAGCAAGCTTATTGAAACAAAAGGTGATAAAATGTTTTTTTTTGACAGTGGTTACATGGAGAAAAATATTTTTCCATACGACTTTGTCTTAAAAGATTAGCCAATCGCTAAATTCACAAGAACTCCGTTTAAGTACTGCTGTTCCTTGTTAAAGGTGTATAAACTGTACACAGTGGCCTTATCTAGTAAGGTAACAAAGAGATACTCTCTAACATAGTTTTACAGTGTTGCGAAGTTTTGGGGGGCGAAAAGACTTTAATAAATGTTACTAGAAGCAAATTTAAATAGGGAGTTAACCACAAATGAAGTTTCATTTCCTTTGTTTTTGCAGATGGCTCTAGAGGTAGAATAGAGTGTGATAAGGTTCGGCACGCATCACTGCCTGCATTCTGTATGATGCTATCAAGGAACATCAAGTTCCCTTTTTTATCAATTGGTTCTCAAGTATGAATTGGTTTAATGCATGCATTGCCATTTATTTCCACAGTTACCACACTAGACAGAGACTCGAACAGTTATTTATGTATTTATTACATAACTGTTCCTACAGCTATAACATTTAAAGGACAAAGTATACCCAGCGAACACCAGTCAAAAAACACCTAAGGCATAAATATTGAGCGTTCCGTCAAGGATATGGCCATATATTGCTTAGCCAGCCACTACGTCACAGTACCCCGATTTTTGCGAGTCCTAGGTATTTATTCATGGCTTTACCAAAGAGCTGAACCAGTGGGACTGCGCTGTATTGTGACCCATTGGCTCAGCTCCTTGGTAAGTATATAGGCAAGAAAAATTAGATAGGACCCAAACTCGGGGTAAGGCCAATATATGACCCTATGGTGTGATGGAATACACAGTACTTATACCTTAGAGGTGTTTTTTGAATGGTGTTCACTGGGTATGCACTGAATTATTGCTTTGTTTTGTGTACTTATTGGTGATTCTTATTACAGCAGCAATCCGGGAATCTGAATGTGTATGCCTTTTTCTTTTTTAGGTTGTGCGCTCCCATTTCTGCATGTATGTATGTGTATATATAGATATAGATATAAACATTTAAAGCCACAGGCTCCTCTTGGCCTGCAGAATAATTCTCAAGGAACAACAGACACCTTTCTTTGAGATGGTATTTTAGTGTAGCAGCTTAGTGTGCCAGTGGCACAGATGAGTAAGAACCATAGAGAAGAAAGAAAACTGTAAACAGTATAAGGCTTGCCCTCTATAATGATTGGGAATTTTGTTTTTGCAAGTAAAGCGTATAATTTGAGCATTCTGGGTAAGATACGTAACAAAGTGTATAGGAGAAGAACTTGTTGAATCTTAAACTTTAGTATCATAGTTTAATTAAAATTTACTTTGGTTTCATTCTTTAGTAGATACTTTCAGCCTTCGCAACCATCTATGTATCAGGGAAGATTTTTTATTATGCAAAACCAAATGTGATTTGTGTTTTTAACAAACATATTTGGGTTTTTTAAAACTCAAATTCAGAAGACGCAAAAACCATCACTTTTGGAATTATTTCGAAGAAGATTGACAATGGCCAAATGTATTTGTATTACAGAAATTCAATAGGTATTGTGCTCAGAGTGAGCGGAATCATTAGGGAGATTATTGTTTTTGATTTATTTCTCTTTTGATAACATTGCCTATTGTCTGTTGCCACAAAAACTACTCCCTGATTAGAATCCTGTTTGGCCTTCAGAAAGATTAAAACATCTGCTATAAATTAAGAGACCTCTTGTCGACTTTTCATCTACTTTTATGTTGTATTTGTCTGTGGGGTTTTTAATGGACACGTTGGATATTTTACATACAAATATGTTTTGAAGTGGATGATGATGTTTTATATGATAGAGAAAAAAATAGAACTGTTCTTGTTTGGATGATCATCATGAACATGCAGGTAGTGGCCGACTCAGTTAACTGTTTATAACATTAACCATTACTTGGCAAAATCCCGGATCCATTTTTATACTCTTTGGGTTTCCATTAAGGAACACGTGATCGTGTTCTGGGATATTGTAATTAATGAGCAACAGAGTGTTCATTGTTAAACTATATGTTATGGGATAGCTGGGGTCATGCACATGTTTAAGTAAGCTCAGGGGAAACCGCTTTTGTTTAAGTTTAACATTTCCTACTTTTATTTTTCTACTAAGTACTTGGGAGTTGGAGTCTGTTAAGAAAATATATACCCCCCCTAGGTAAGCTGGAGAGAGGATATTTTTTTTAAGACACGATTAAATTGTTATTTAGGATTACCATCTGTATAGCTCATGCAACATTACACAATAGGCAAAATATTATTTTTATTTAAATAACTTTTATTTTTGTTTTTTATTACCTTTTTAACAAATCTTTAGAACTGTCGCATCCTGATAATTGTAACTATAAAATACTGGAAAACATTGCTGTTTATCATTTTTATTTTGTTACAACTATCCAAAAAGGTTTATAAATGTTTCTTTTAATTAAATTCTTCTCAAGAGTATATCTTCAATAAAAGGATCAAAACAACAGTTTAATTACTAAAGAGCTGTTCAGTACATCAAACGTTTTCTATGGTCATAAAACCGTTGTATATGGATGCTGTAAATATACTTCAGAAAAATACTGTTGCATATTAAATATTTTTTTATATAAAGATCATGTATGCTGTTGGCAAATTTTGATAATTTGGACTAGTTTTAATGAACCTTTTGTCTTTTTTTTTTCATTTATTTAAAAATTATAATGCTTTGAGTAGGAAACCAGGGTAGGTAAACTGAGAAGATTCATCCTTAATGTTGTCTCTCAACAATGTTTGGCCTCAACATATCCGTGCTACATGAATAATGCTGTCCGAGTGAGATTTGTACATAGGGAGGAACAGTTGTGACTTTTTATTCTTGTAAGGCATCTTTCTGTACTCATGGCAGATGATGCTGGAGAAAGATCAGCAGTGGTTTCTAGTGCAAAAAATGTGATGTAAAAACGGCACGCATTTGTAACCCTTTCTCTGCTGCCTTTATTCAGACACAAACCGCCAGGTGGCCTTGTGATGAAGCAGCCTAAAGCACATTTGCAAGAGGACATGCCGAATATGTACTGTCCAGCCTTGTCTAAAACAGATTAACAAAAAGGAAATTTATAGACTCATAAAAACAAAATGAGTAAATGCTGCCCAGAGCCCTTAATTTAGACACCGCGGTGGATGTATGTGGAATTAAAAGTAAAATGAACACTAAAGTCTGTGGAATTGGCCTTAAATCAGAGTAGTTCCCCTTCCCTGTTTCTCTTGCCAGATATCTGTGTTGCCGTTGCACTAGTTTTCTGATTGTACGTTTTAGCAACATATGCAGAGCCATAATGCTAGACTGCTAAAATGTTATTATATATATATAATATTTTGCTGAATGCATCTCTGCACGTAATGTACTCGCCTCCTCTCAGCTGTGGTGATTTCAATAGGATCACTTTCCTGCCACTGATTGACAGCTTAAAACAGCCAATCAGCAGCAAGAAATGTCAGCTCATGGAGGAAAAGGGCAGTTTTTTTTTTTTTTTTTTTTTTTTTTTTGAAGAAACGGAGTACTTATTATGGATTCTTCTATTGTTTGGCTGTTACGGACAATAGACTGTCCCTTTAAGGTACATGAGAATGCCTCTGCCAAGCCTGGAGAATTAAGTGTGTGGTAGTGCTTAGGGGATTGGTACAAGACGTGTACTTCTGCAACAAGCTTAACATTTTCAGGCAATCTATTATAAATGTAAAAGCATTGCCTGAATCACTGTGACTCATCAGCACTACTAAACCCCTTACTGGCACTCTTTGTTTCTCACCAGATCCCACAATGACCTTATAGTTTTTTTTTGTTTTTTTTCCCCGTTCAATACTAATCATTAAAGTTTTCAGCCAGATTCGTATTTAGTTTAATGAAAAGACAATCTTAAAGTTGTTCCCCCATTTAAAACAAAAAATTACTTGGGATAATGAAACCCTACTTGCACTTGCAGATACATTGAAAGGGAACAATCAAAACATCCTCTTCTTCCCCACTCAACCACCTAATAGATTGTAACCTCACAAGAGTAGGTCACTCTTCTCCTTCTGTACTAATACATCTTAAATGTGTGACTGTATATTATATTATTGTTAATCCCCCTCCTTATTATAATAGAGCTACAGAATCTACTGGCGCTCTATAAATGTAATGCAACATTCCCGCAATTGTGTCCTAGCATTTGATTTCAGGATTTAACAAGTAGTGATCTGTCCATGGCACTGGCACGCTAGGTAGTGTCTAAAAAGTGGAGGTGGTTCAATGCCTAGATGGCTTCTTGACATTGAAACATTCTGCTAGGAAAAGGAAGGCTGGAATAACTTTTACTATATGAATGTACAGAAAAGTTGTGTGAAATAAATGTATCGGATTGTGATCACTTGTAACAATGTCCCCTATTAGGACAAAAGCATTTTGCTTTGTTTCGTGTTTCACAATAAAATAACATTCTAGAGAATCTACGTCGTCCTGTGTGATGTCCACACGGTCCATATCTACCCAGTACCTCTCTGCTTCCATGTATTTAGCTGGAGAAATATCTCGTTATCGCCTGCTTTGCATATATTATGGAGCTTTGCTATGTACTCTGCTGAGTTCACATTTAGAAAGTTGTGTTGATCCAGTGCATAGCTGTGGAAAGGATATCAGACTGTGATTGATTGGTTAATCATTGCAATTAGTGCTTGTAATTGCAGCTGTTCCATTTATCTACCTTAGCCTTGAGACTATGCTTTTCTTTTATTAAGGAGAGCCATGGTAAGCATCGACTGTTTTCTTCAGCTATACGATGGTAATCACAATTCCAACAGCATATAAAGCATTTTGGATTATGCTTTTAAAGGAACATTCTATTGCTTGTCGTTGTGGCTTCTTAGAAAACTTTGCCGCAGTATTGACCTATGTAACTACCCCCCCATGTATACTTTAAGGGTTATGTATATAAAATGATTCCCATGCAAAGAAAAGGGGTCTCATCACCGTAGCAACTAATGCTGACGACTGGGCCATTCAACGGTTGCTATGATTATTAGACGCCAAACATTGTATCAGAATAGCTTTTTTTTATATATATATATATATATATATATACATAGTCATTTCTCTGATACAAGATGTCCATTTTTGACAATGCCGTGAAGTCCTCATTAGCATTACATGGAGTCAAATTCTGTATCAAAGTCAAGTATGAGTATCGTAGTGACATTTTTCCCTCTGTTTATTCAAATTCCCTGCATTCAGATACTGAGCTATGTAGTGTTTAAACCTGTCTGGTGGAAAACCTAACTGATTCTTATTAATATTTACAAAGTGGGTGTATTCAGAAATAAGGAGTGCCACCTGATAAAGTATACGGCTGTGCCAGTGTAACTATAATTGAGGATGTGTGAGTCATGTTAAACGGATGCTCGCAAATTACAATTTATTTTTCCTGGCTTGCCTTATCATTAATAAATTGATAATCGCATAAAAATGTAAAATGCAATATATATATATATATAATGTCCATATTGGGATACTCTACTAATGCGTTGAAATGGGGTCATCATGTTCTGCAGCTCATTGCAATGGCCATGCTCCAGGTGGTGGAAATTCTATACACAGTTGTGTTGTTGTCAGCCAGGATCTGACTTGCTTAGTATATGTTTAGTTAACTCGACAGGGTTTGTAATTACCCGTGTAGCTATGTGCGCAGAATTCCTAAAGAGGATAAATTGTCTGCTAACCACCGCTGCTGGTGGATTTTCATGAACCTGATAATGGCACAGTGGTTATAGTTTTGAAACTTTGATTGCATGATATAAATACAGATGGTAAAATTACAGTTACTTTAAGATTTTGAAACTTATATCTTAGGGCTGTTCAGTCATTTTATTACAAATATCAATCAGAGACCTTTTTTAAGAAAAAAAAACCCCTTTTGTGGTAACCCATACATCATTGGAAATAATCCAAAATACTCAAAGTCTGTAGTAGTAATGACAAACTAGGTTCCCGATGTGACTTTGTACAAATGAGCGGGTTCAGTTATATATATATAATATAGATAACAATTGTCCGATGATTTATATTTTAACCCCTTAATGACAAAGCCCGTACATGTACGGGCTCAAAATGCATTGTTTTCAATGGGTTTAGGGACCGCCCATTGTCCTTAAGGGGTTAAGTGACTTCCCCTGATTAAAAACCACACTGAGCCGATTCTTTATGGCAATGCTAACGAAGTCCTGCTTGTACAGTGCGCTTTTCATCTACACACTTTTATTAGTCAGAGGGTCATGCTGTATGATTAAGACTGAGCCCTTGTATTGCTTACCACAAAGTAGTATGGGGAAGAATCATGGTGTTTGTGCTATGATAACACAGCTAGAACGCAACAAAAAGTAGAACTGTGAAAGAAAAATGCACACTGACTTTGAAGGTTTTTATCTGATACTGGGCTTTTTGGTGGGAGTTCCCCTTTAATACATTCTTAACGGCTGCTGTAAAACTAGAAATGAATGGGTTACACAGGGCCACGTCTTGTGCTGTCTGAAAGCTTCTGAGGTTCTGTATAGACTGCGCTTACCTAAACATACATTTTAACAATAGCCCTGCCAAAACTTCAGAATTTGCAGTGTCGGCATTTCTTAATACAGCATAGATGCATTGACACACTTTAATGAGTATACGGCAATGATTGTATGTAATTGCCGTGTGTGAGCGTGTGCTTTGCCGTGCTGGATGTGTGATGGTTTTATTGGGGAAATCAGATACTAGCTGTTGGAAATGCTGAGTAAACAGGGCTTAAGGTAGCTTTAGTCGGATGATTTGCTGACTGAGATTGTGAACCCAGCCCATCCTAGACTAGATACATACAGAGTCGCAGGATAAGGCTGGAATTAATCACATATTAACCCAGAAAAAAATATTAACAAGGTTGTGGTAAAAGCTGCTCTGCTGCCACCTTGTGAAACATTAATAGCTTGTTATACACTGCAAACAAAAGCCTTAATTGAGGCGTTGCACCTTATTTTGAAAGTGACATCAGACATTGCTTCCATGGAATTTAAGGGATTGCTGCTTTACCATGGACAAAAATGTCTAACCTAGTCCTTGTCTGACATATCTCATGTCATACACACAGTAGAGGTTATGTGTAAAGAGCAATGTTGGTGCAAAGTAATGAGACATATCTTGGCTGTAGCTATAACTGACCTCTGCAGCCATCATCTTTGCTGAGGGACAGGATATGACATCATACCCAGGCGTGGTGCATGTTCCGCACGTAGACATGTCATCTAAAAGGGATGTCTCACATGTACAATGTACAAATGTCCTGATCTCCCCCATCGTAATTTTTGCTTACCTACAGGTAAGAAGCCATATTTCATCTGTGATAACTTTTTTGAGGATGATGATTGGTCAAATAAATTGGACTACCTAACATTGGGGGTGGTCCCTAAAAAATACTCTATCAGGTCACTTTTCTCCATAACGTGAAAGTGCTACCTGGAGCCCTCTCTTCTCAGAATGCGGGCAGGCAGTCCACTGCGGTTCATCCGGAGTCTCCAGGCAAAACCCGGAGATTTCCCAGGTATGAATAATACCAGCTGGGCACAGTGTATCAGAAGTATATTTTAATCCACCAGCTGTATTTTGGGGGACTGGATTAGATTAGACCATTGGCAAATTGCCAGACACACCCTGTGAACTGATATGATTAGCACTTACCCCATGCTGGGCCATCAATGATTCTTACAAAGTAGAATTCCCAATTTTAAGGGTACTGTTCCACCTACTCTGCTGATTTAACCACTTCTATATCTTCTAATTAAACTAAGCAATAGAAATAGCCTTCTACTGTTAAATGCCCAAACTCCCTCCTAGAAATAATGAAGTCATACTAAATGTTGTCCTATTCATTATTTGCTGCGAGGGCCTTTTGTCATGTGAACATATTGGAAAGCTTACATGGATGCAGCTTGAGAACTATTTTAAAGAGCTATATAACAGCTCAAGGCTACCCAACCGAGGCCAGTGGTTTTTTCTTTTCTTTTTGTCCTTTTTTTTTTTGTTTCTCTGTCGATTTTGTATATGCGTCATACAGTTGAAGAGAAAAAAGTCACATTCCCTACACTTCCATCTTATTGTTCATAAATAATATCCACACGGATGGCTGCACTTTATTTCACCTGCATGTTCCTGGCTGCCAGAAACCCAACATAAACTGCATATGTATACAAAATTTCAAGGTCATGTTTTATGCCTATTTTTTTTCTCTCCCATATCTTGCACCTGGTTTGGGATTTATGATCTAATTGTGGAAAAATTGTCTCGCTTGGTAATGCAATCCAGCGGTCTCTGTGCACCAATAAGTTTGTTCGTTTTTTCTTCGCAGGTGGATGGAGGCCTGCTTAGTTGAAGAACTGCCGCCAACCACAGAATTGGAAGAAGGGTTGCGAAATGGGGTCTACCTGGCAAAGCTAGGCAGATTTTTCGCTCCAAAGATGATCTCTGAAAAAAAGATTTATGATGTGGAGCAGACACGTTTTAAGGTTAGTGGCTGTAATGACAGTTTTAGAGCCACTATGTACTAATTTTTTACAGATGTCAGATCGTGCATGTTTTGACCCTCTGATATCTAGGGAGTCTAACAGTAATTGCCTCCAGTAATAATCTGGTTTCGTCAGTTTGGTTGGTATGTTGTAATGGAATCCATGAGAAATTTACCTGAAAATAGGAATTTTGGGAGCTCTGCTTAGCACAGCTCTTTTAAGTACAATAGTAAATATGGAATGGGACCAAAAATGGAACCTGGAGGTCTCCTTATGTCACTTGACATGGAAACAAAATGCAATTGGTAATAAAGGAATATTAAGTTTCATTTGAAAGGAAAGGACTGAACATATTTAGTGAATGACTGTTTAGTCCAGAGTTTATACACTTATTTATCAAAACACGTCGGCCAGTTGTGTGAAAGCCTCTAAATCTAGTTAGATGGTAAAGTTGATAAACATAATATGTAATAAGAAATACAAATAAAAATACAATAATTATTTGCACAAGAAGAACAAAATACAAAGAATATATCAAGTACAAAACTCTGCAATAGAGGGTAAAAATCCCCATAAAACACCTTACCTACAAATAGTATTTTTGCCTGACCAGGCTTGAAAAAGCATTTCTTGTGGCATCCATTGCAGAGATTTGTTTTTCACACACAGTACTGTGCAATACTGTAAAGTAAGAATGCTTTCAAAATTAGACAAAATAGATTTTGATTTTCCATTTAGCAAAATTCAAAGAGAGCGAACAGAAGAAAAATCTAAATCTACCGTAATCTAAATATTTGGTGTGACTGTCCTTTGTTCTTCTAGGAACACTTACACAAAGTCAGGGATTTTCTAGATATGGTTTTGTAGATGGGTATTTGAATAAACAATCCACACAGGTGCTATCAATCATCAATTGATCATCAATTTATTATGTAGGTTTCTTAAACAGAAATAAAAACCTGTTGATTTCTGTGAGAGCGCATCTCACATTTGTATTAAGGTTGAGCTATGGTGGGTTACTGTGCATGAGTAACCTCCTCACCTTCATCCTCCACTGCTGCATCCATTGAAGGCACTCCTCGTGGAGACTTCTGGTGGCAGAAACAGAGTCCCTCAACACCATCTCCTCGATATTCTGCTGCATCCAAGATGGCCTCCTTTTACAGCCAGCGGCTTACCACACGTGCCACAAACTAGACGGCCTAATGGCACAGTCAGCAGCTTGTTGCACATGGACAACCTGCAAATCAAAGGGATATACTCCCTATTCTTTCTCCAGCTCCCCAATAAACCTACTTTCTGTTACATGTACAAACAGGAAACTGAGACAGAAGCCCGTCATTTGGAATGCCTGTTTAATAGGAAGTTTGTGCAACTTATTTGCATTCTGTTAACATGCAGTGAAGCAAATGGGAAATGGATTCTGACAGCACATGAAAAAAAGTCAATTTTAGGGACTCGTGTGTCTCCCTCAATGTGACCATAGAGTGATTTGAATGAACGCATGATAGCGATGGGGGTAAAAAAAAGTTGACAACAATTGGCAATTGTGGCAGTGGCATAGATGCTTGCTTTGCATCAGAAAATAACCCTCACTGTGACTGCTTGGGCATTAGAGGCTAATAATAGCTAGAGAGCCATATATCGGATATTCAAAACACATTTTATACCATGTATACATATATATAGATCCTTATTATAACAATGTGCTGAAGTGCTTACTTTAAGGTATATGATACACAATACACAATAACTGGATGGAGCTTACCGTGTGAAAATTGTTTTGGCACTGCTGCTTTCAAGGAGCTCTTTGAATATACGGGAGAAACTGGCACATTTAAATAACTGCATGGAAACTGATGGAGATTGATTTATGTGTAAATTGTATACCGTTTGCCTTCGGAATTATATCATTACCGTTCATTTTTATTTTAAACCTAGCGTTCCGGCCTTCATTTCCGACACACCGATAATACCGTACAGTGGTTGAGAGCCATGGAGTCAATCGGGTTACCTAAGGTAAGGAGAATGCATGTGCTTTGTATTCAAACAACCATATTTTAGAAATGTTAATGTAATTTATGAGATAACTGCTATTTTGTCTTGTGGTTTTTGTATGTGTGGCTGAAGAGGATACAAAATAACCTAGAATATTGTTTAGATACTTGACTACAGAGATTATCCATATACCACCTTAAAAAATTGGCATGGTAAACGTATCAGTCACAAAATGTAGTCTGTGGCCCTCTTCAGATACTCTGCCTATTGAATCTGGAGATAAATAAGGGGTTGGGTGTTTGTTATATGTCTATAATGCTTTTAACCTTCAAGTTACTTGTCTACTGAGGTTTAAATTTTGGAAATATCTGACCCAATTTGAAAAAGTTCAACAATGTGTCCATCTTCCTGATGCCGTGGCAAATAACAGTACATCAATGCTTTTAAAGGCTCTTTTGTGTCTGTTAAACATCACTCTTTCATGTTTACGGTCGTGCCTACACCTTTGATAATGAAGAGGTTCCCAAAACAATTCCCAAGCATAACACAAAACTAGCTTGTGTGTGTTAAGTACCTTTGCTGTCGATTATGGAGGTTAATTGTCCAACTGAGTGTTTGCCGTTGACTCCTCACATTCTTCTGCCTGGGATCACTGACATGTATGTGGATCCTTTGTGTTATTCATAGTATGCTGGATTTAGAGTTGGCACGATATAAATGTCAGAAAAAAAATATTCAAGATTGAAGTGGATTATGGCTGTCATACTTTTTTTTTTTTCTTTTCATTTCTATTTTATTCTAGATATTTTATCCAGAGACAACAGATGTTTATGATCGGAAAAACATTCCACGTGTCATATACTGCATTCATGCACTAAGGTAATAGATGAATTCAATATGTTCTTTTTTTTTTTTAATACATGTACCTTAAAAACAATGGGGAGCTGAAAAAAAAATCTGGTGCAGATTTTGATTAGTGGACCTATCACCATGGCAGCCACTGGAATGATCTATTGGGTACAATAGACCATTATTTGTTTTTATAGTGATAATGTCACATTTCAAACTTTTACAAAAAATAGTAAATAACACCCCCTAGTAATATTTATAAAAAAGCTATTTTGGTTCTAAAATACCAAATGCAGAACAATCAGCAGGACATTTCCCTATTATTACTTTTTTAAAAGCAAAACTTAGTTTTCTTTTGCTGTAAGTGTTATAGTTGTTCTGAATAGAACATCTGTGTTTTTGTTGCGTATTTAGTTGTTCAGCAGGTTATAGTCAAGACATTGGCCTGCCTGCTGCAGTTTCATATAATAAAGGCGTTATAGCACACATATAATGTCCTCTCTGTGTCCTGAACCAGTTGTAGAACAACGCATAAATGTATCAAGCGTGTAGGAGATATACAGTACGTCTGGAGCATGTACAAGGAGCAATTATGGAAATCAAACGGCAAGAACATTTTAGTTAACATTTTGCCCCAGAGCGGCTCATGATATATAACCCCATCGTGTTCTGAGCACATTAATTAACAGCGTCTCTGGTAGGGACAGTCACTCTTTGTGACCCAAATTCCTTTGTGCTTCTTTCCTTGCTGATCCTCTTTAAAGTCTGAGTCTTTACATTATGTTTTTGATCTGCCCTCAAACTGTTTCTAAAGTTTTGGGACGCTCCATATATGATGAACATGACATATAGGCTCCTTTATGCTTTGATAAGTGTAGACTTCGCGGGGGGGGTTTTTTTATGTGGCAGGTGTTTGTGTTGGGTAGAAAATATGTTATACATTTTTATTATAGAGCAAAACACTTCATATGTGAAATATTGCGGATGAATGTGATGTCGTAGTAAAGCTTTGCTTGCATCTCAATGATGAAAATAATGTAAAGTGTTTTTGAGGATAAAATTCTGATGCTCCTCTTTCAAGATATACAGGAAGAATATGCCCATATAAGGGAAATTCATAAACCTTATGGACAAGCCCATTTATTTTACTTTAACCTTTGTATGATGTATTATGCCACAGTAATGAGCTACTAGATACAACTGAAGCAAACATAACAACAGATGTTAAGGGGTCTTGTAAATACACAGCTTGCTGTACCATATCTGCTACTTGTACTATACAAGTCCCATTTCTCTAAGCTTGTTAGATCTCAGAAATGGGGCAATCTGTGTTAACTTTAATAAACATTCTCTCAAGTTTGTTAAACCACTTCTGTTCTTCCTTAGACGTGAGTAAATGACAATGAAAAAGTAATTTTCCAATAACACATTTTGTATCTGTTTTGTATAGTTGTGCAGTTCGGGACATGCAGTAAACTTTACCTTCCTGTAATCGGCAACTTAATATGTTAATACACATTTAATGGGGAAGCATAATCGTGCAGAAAGCAAGAAAAGGAAGTGAAAGGGACATCCCAGCGATCGCATAATCTGTATCTGCTTTTGGAGTGTACCCTTTAAATTATAATTTCACCCCCTTGCAAATGCATTGGATTAATTAGTACATGCATCTATTTGCCTATTTTCCTACCTTCTGCTTCTTAGCTAAACTCGGGGTGAGGTTGGTGTTACTCTGTAAACACAAATCTTATGTAGTGTATTAAAACATTGGATTTGAGAAAAGTGACAGATCCCCTTTATGGTTTCCACTTTCTAGTAGCACTCATGTGCTGCCCAGGTGATAGGCTGCAAATAGAGCGCTAGACATATTACCCCTTCTAGTCTCTGTCCTTTGATCTATTTGTTTAAATGAGATATTTCAGGCAATCTTATTTGATGACTGCTAACAGTCTTTGCGGAGGAAATGGAAATCCCAGCTGCCGCAGATTATGGGTTGCTTTTCATGTGCATCTGTTTGGAAGGCTTTTCTTTCTGCTGTGCAACTGGAGTTTTTATTAATGCCTGTTCCGTAAGCGAAAGAGTGAATTACAGGATTCCACGTGGAGGAAAGTCTTCTTCCTGTGTTGCTAACCTACCCGTATTGCCAGATATTGGGATCTGCGAGCGTGCGGGGGCTGGGAAGTTAATCCGTTTGCTCTATACACTGCTAATAAGTGTTATTGTTGTTTAAGTGTACAGACCAGAACCTGTAACATCTGCCTTTTATTTCCTGTTAACGCAAGTAGCTCTATTGACAATCAAGGCACTAGCTACCTCTAGGCTTACATTATCTACTTCCTGGCTTTGCCGGCTCATTTCCTGTCTATAGAAACATTTTTCCTTTTCTAATTTGTTATCATGGCAGATATTTAACTCATTCGTAGAAACATAAGCGTGAGAAACCCTTTAAGAAAGTACCGCTTACTGGCTGACTTCCCAATGCTCAGTAGCCATAAGTAACTGTGCATTATAGAGACTCAAAACTGCAACCGTGGCAATGTATGATTGTCGTCACTTATTGATTTATACAGCGTCATCATATTCCTCGGCTTTGTACAACAGGTGAACAGGCGATAGCAGGGCATCATGTATCTCACGGTAATGTAATGAGCTTACAGGGTAAATAATTTAGTGACAATATTTTCCAAATCGTCACGGTCACACCAGAATGTAAGGCCAATAAAAAATGGAGCATCCCGTGTGTAAATATTTGTGTGGGTTTTGCCCAACATTTGAAGTAGTGGTATCAAAAATATAACAAAAATAGTTGCTGCTGCTTTTTAAGAATAATATATTATATATATATAAGGAATACAATATCCCCAGAAGTTGCTGATCTTCAGATTATAAATCGGTTGCGATATCCATATGCTGACAGGATAGATTACAGGGCGCTGTATGTTTGCTTCCTGGTATGCACGTCAAATATTTCACTATGCCGGCTTCAGAAATCACTATTTTCGCTATATATATGATTTTTATTAGCAGTGCTTTTGAAGTTGCTCTGCACATGTTCAACTTCAGCGTTTATGATTGTAGTAAATAAATACCATATTTATTTTCTTAAAATATGACTGCTGTGAGTATGACCTTCGCTCAGGAGAACAAGTACGATTATTTCATGGTTTTATAAAGTACAGCCTACAACAGCTTTAAAAATAATTTTAAATGTCAAGTGCATGAAATCTTTTTGTTCATATGCAAAGGCATTTTTTTAACCTGGGAGGTTTTTTTATTTATATATTTATTTATTTTAAGTGTGATACCCGTGAGCACATTCACCGTTTTTGTGAAGTAAATTAATAATAAAAAGTCAAGCAAACATAGATTGATTGGTGTATCGTAAGACAAGGATGGGTGATAGTCTCCCTGGCAAGAGGTTCAGGAGTGCAATTGTCCCCTAGGCTTCTCTGATTTGAAGAATTTGGGTCACTGCCTTAAGTTTTATTTGCTAGTCCATGCATAGCCGCCAGGGTGTGTAAAGTAAAAGGGCTTTTAGGAAGAATTTGCTAATTTAATGTATTCTTCCTGTGTTCACATTAAGAAACAGAGTACTCATTGGACATTGCTGTCTTTCAAGCATGCATTGTGCCTCTTTGTTCATGGACTACTTGGCTGGAGTTGTTCTCACCCGGGCAGAATGTTGTCAGTCCTCCCCTGGTGGAAGTTATCAAGCCACAGTCCCGGAGAAATGGTCTTGGAAGCCTACCTCGTGGGGGCATACGTTTTCAGTTTTAAGCTTTATTTGTTTGGGAACCATCATGGAAGAACTGGCTTTGTGAGTGTACACCAACATCAGAGCTTTCCCCTTGATCTGGGTGTAACATACTCTCTGGTTTTGATTTACTCCTCATCCATTAAACAGTTGCATGAATGTGAGTTGGTGCTTGTGGACCACCAACTTAACTGAAAGTATTTGGTGAATAATATATATATATATATATATATATATATATATATATACATACATACATACATACAATGAAATATATTATCTATACAAGTCATATCGGTGTTTATCCATTACATAACATTAATAACAGACTACAAGCGACTATAGCTCCAGAGCATTGTTCTCATCAGTTTAGCAACAAGTACCACGTCCGAAGTTTTTTTTTCTTTTCAGAATGTTATCTTTCTTCTCAGACATCTGTTTGCAAAACAAAAATCAATTTTTGTTGCAGAACATCATTTGTTGAAGGTGTATAACTTCAGCTGCAGATTACATCTGATAATGTGCCAAACTGGCAATTCACACTATTCAGCTACTTGTTAACTCCACTATATTAGCCAGTTTCACAAAAGGCTAAATGTTTATGGATTTCTTAGAGATATAGGAATTTTACTTCCAGTTCTACAAAGAGTATTTATTTTTATAAATCATTGCAGGGTGCTGGTCTGCTCTGCTCATGTGAATGTCACCAAGATGTGCTGAACGAGATGAGGTTAATCGGCCAGATGTCCAAGGTTTATTACGGAGATGTGGTTAGAGAGATCATTGCCTGTAATCAATTCAGCAAATCAACAATTCTCTTTAATTGCTCAATGGGACAGGGACTCCTTCTCCCAATGTATATTGTAGAGTGTGTTTGCTTGAAACGATAGAATGTGCTTGGATGCGGTTACATGACCCCACTGAGCTTCCTCCTCCAGCAGGCTTGCTCAGATCCGACCCTGATTAAAGAGTTTGGTCAGCCTGGACCAACCCACCGCTGACAATGTACATAATAATAACATGCTTACTGGGCAAAACCTGCATGATTTTAGCAAACTGTGCATGCGCTTTTGATTCCTCCTGTGAAGCGATGGATATCTAGGTGAACCAGCGATTTAAAATGAGATCTTGCTGTAAGGTGCAGATCTAATATATAGGAGATCAAAATAATACAGGCGTATATGTTGAAAATGGCAAAATAATTATTTTTATAGGTGTTAGAATAAAGTTCCGGGATAATGTAGAATATGACATTTTCTCACTTGAAATAAATAAAGCATTATTCTTTCCAAAGGGGTTAAAATGTTAACAAACAGCTCTTTAGAAAGAACTCCCAAGAAACCTTTTGTTCATTTGAGCAATCTGTTGAAATTCCCTTTAGCAGAGCTTTCTGTGTCAAGAGATTTGTTCTTTGAAAAAGAAGCATTTGAGTTCCGTGTAATCCCAGGCAAAGTTTATTGTCATGGATTTTCCAATGTATGTCTGTAATAAAATAAAGATTTTTTTTTTATCTCAAATAAAAAAAAAAAGTTTTAAAAAAAGTTAAAAATAGAATAGGATCATAACGTGTGACTACTGCATGACTGGGGTGCCCCCTAGTGTAGGATAAACGTGCCTGTGTGTGAAGATGAATTTGTGTGTATGCATATATGAGGGACCTTCGCAAAGTTTGTATATGTGTGTGTGTGTATATATATATATATATATATGTGTGTGTATATATATTCTGATGCTAGGGTCAGCACATGTACGGTTTCTCCAGGACACATATACTGTACATCCCGCACCCGTACAGTATATGAGAGGAATACCTGAACACCTGATTCCCTTATGTTAATCCCACATACTGCATGGGAACACATGCTTGTCAGTAACATATGAAATTATCTGTGTCCTGTTTATCCTCTTTGACCATTGAATTGTGCCCTATTCCTTTTAACACGGAGAATATGTGACCGAGCTTTGCTCAGCTGTGCAACCAGCAGTGAGTATATATATATATAGGATTATATTTAGAAAGAAATATCACATGAAATGGTTAAAGTAAAATCGGCAGAAATTGATTACAACATTAACAAGTTGTCTTTAGAATGTGATATATAAGGATAAAATATTAATGTCTTCCTTGATAGGACACAATTTCTGTTTATAATATTTTGTTCAATAGTTTTGTAGAGATATATAAAAGTTGCACATTTTATCTGCTTTTGAACCTACGTCTAAAAATCCAGTTTTTCTATGCTGTCAAACCACACACCTCTATTATTTACTGGTTGAATCGGGGCGTTTGTTTTTGGGTTCACCAATGTGTATCTTCCTGCTATTGTTTAAATTGCATAGACTTGTAATGAAGTATAGAACGTGCTATTTGCGGCAAACAATTCAAATATTTCTAACTACATTTTGACTAGTGTGGGAAAACAAATCAAAATGGTAATGTTTTCATTTTAATGAAAACACCCTTGTTCTCCAACAAAAATAAGTATAAAATACTAAAGGTCAACAATGTTTTGTTATTCGCAAACTTGTTTTCTTAATTCTTTCAGTACTTCTGAGACTTTATTCTTGATTTGTACACTCAAAAGATCTTATGATGCAACCATTGCCCAAGCGCAAATCAGTGACTTGTTTTTAATATAAACAAAAAATGTATTGTTGGCGTTAGAATTGGGCATTATATGGGGCAGGGATTTTGTAAAATGCCTCGCAGGTAACTTGCTACTTGTTGGCAGGCTGGAGCTTTAACAATCCCGCTCTGTTCTCAAAGGGCACTGAAGCGGATGACTTGATAAGTGCATTTTTGTGTCTTTTAAAAATGGGATATTAATAAAAGCAATGTCTTCGTAAATTATTTTCATTTCAGTTTGTATCTCTTCAAACTTGGCATTGCCCCTCAAATACAGGATTTACTGGGAAAAGTGGACTTTACTGGTAGGTATCCTGTGTATATACTTTGGTACGGCTAACTCACATCGTATGGCTATTTTTGTATGGCTTCCCAATATACCTGAAATATTTGTAGGTTCTGTTGTAGTACTATGTTAACCTGCCATCACCTGGCCTCGGTTTCTAAATGGTATGTGGCCCTCCAAAATGGCGACAACATGGTGCTGCATGTTTAATCAACCCTCAGTCTCCCATGATGAGGTTTATGTATGAAGAAGTGAGAAAAGGTTCTGTAGCTCCATTACGATCGGGGATACTGCAAATTAATAACATTAATGTTGACAGTATACAGTACAGTTTGACAATAGGATTAACACACATTAAGATGTCCTGGTGGGGAGGGAAAAGGAGGCTGTTATACTGTAAGCTTATGATCTGAATTGGATTGAATTTTTTTTTCAGAGGAGGAAATCAGCAACATGAGGAAAGAACTGGAGAAATATGGTATTCAAATGCCATCGTTTAGTAAAATTGGTGGGATTTTAGCCAACGAACTATCTGTGGATGAAGCTGCGTGTAAGTTGGACTCATATGTTTTTTTATGGGTCAAGTAGTCATTTTAATACAGTCCATCAATCTCACTTGTGCTGTCTAACACTCTTGCTCTCTCATGCTCTCTGAGGCTTTCATTCACTCTCTCTTAATGTCTCTCTACCTTGTCCGCTGACCGATTCCATGTATTGTACATTGTTCTTCTCTCTTATTTATTTGTCCACTTATAAATTGAATGTGATATTGCATTGATATTATCGATATACAGTTTGTTCTATAATGTGACACGCTTACATGTTCTGTGTGTTTTTTTCATTCTAGTACACGCTGCAGTGATTGCCATTAATGAAGCTTTGGACAAAGGCATTGCTAATCAGACAATGGTGACACTAAGAAATCCCAATGCGATGCTTTTAAATGTGGAGGAGGGTCTAGCAGAACAGTACCATAATGAGCTATCGCAGGCTAAGAAAATTAAAGAGGACAATGCCAAGTTAAAGGTACACTAACGGAGCTTGATCGTTCCTTGTAAGATTAACCTGACAAAAAAAAGTTTTAGTTGAAGATCATCAATGTCTACCCCTGTAACTCAGATAGAGGTCCACATGTCCTCTTCTGCATGAGTTAGACCTTGGTCTTAAACAAGTTAAACAGGAACCTAAGCCTATCCATTGCTGAGGGTCGGCAATCTTGTGACAAAGTACATTTTGTAGGCACATGATATTGCCGTGGAGTCGCGTTGTGTGACCCCGCCACGCACATTTTAAAAAGCTTTTTACATTTCTAATAGCAACGACCTTATCAGTGTCTGCTTTTGTGAAATATTCCTCAAAAGGGTTTGGGCATTCCAACGGTACTATGAACGGGGTATCAAACCATTTCGTTTAGATAAAATGATTGTAATTTATTTTCTTATCAGAATTACAGCGTTCATGATATAATAATTATTAAAAAAGGGGCACTCTGATTAATGTAAATGGAGGTGACTCTTAAAAAATATGTCCTTATGGCACTGATAATTTGTGTATTATCTACTCTTGTTATTCAATTTGTTTGAGAACCTTTCTATACGTATGTTAATGTTTTTCATTGTCCCAATAGAATAGCACTATTTCTGAAGAGGAAAGGGATGTATATGAAGAATTACTCACACAAGCAGAGATACAAGGCCATATCAATAAGGTTAACAGTAAGTACCCAGCAACACTGCTGCAAAGGAAATCATCATGGGAAAAAATCAACAATGTACCAGTATGTTGTGTATCTGCAAAATATTGTAATGCTGTTTTATGAAAATCATATTGCTGGAAACCATATTTGACCATTAATTCACCCTATTTTTCTACAATTCTCATTTCTGATGTCCTACATTACATTGTCGGATTGAAGGTTCTGAGAATTAGCAACCTATATAGAATACTCCAGAGTACTGTTGTGACGGAGACCAGGGGGTCTAGCAGGACATCCCTGGCTGTCGTTGCCGCTTTCCTTGTAGATGGGTGGTCACTATTGGTTCTTGGAGTAGAAGTGCTCCGGGGAAAAGGATCCCCCAAAGAACCGGCCCAAACACACTTAATGGGGACTGTGAATAGTTTATAGCTTTTCCAGAGAAAGGTCAATTGACAGGAGATAGGAAAAATGATCATAATTAACACATAACATAATTGCAAGGGATTATACAGACAACATTGGCACCTGACTCATCACATATACAACATTATCAAATACACAACGGAGGTAAAGGGATTAGAATAACACTTAAACCTAGACCAGGCAGCGAGTCAATCTTAAAATAAGTGGAAACAAGAGAGTGTAAGTACAAATTGTTACAATTTAACACCTGCAAATGAATATTGTAATCTTCTTTCGGTGCCAAACTGTGGCTGTTCCTGCAAGTATATGGTCAATATACAACTAACAATTGAGCCCATATCTAAGGTAGCTTTCACACCTTTGTAATGTGTCACTTTCCACTTAATAAACATATAAAAAAATAAGTTGACATTTTTGCATTTACAGAGAGATTTAATTTACTTCAGTTTACTTAAATTGGTTTGTATGTAAAGGTGTGAAAATGCGTGAATGAAGAATATTTCTGATGCAGCTGATCTACTATATCTCTATTTTTGCATGAGCTTTGATGAGTTGTTCCTCTTTCCTTCAACAGAAAGTAACTTAGTCAAAAAGCTTTTAGCAGCTTGCTTTATTGCTTAATATTCTTGCCTCTAGCTACGTACTTTGTCTTATAAATTTTGATCCCTCATCTCTCACTGTGTTGGAAATAAGACACGTCCAGTATGATGGATTTTGTACCAAAACTGCGGTAACTTAAAATAGAAAAAAAAAACTTAGAAAAATGTGTACAGCATCTGTGCAATGTTTGTGAAGAATGTCTTTCCTTTCAGCCAATGTAGCCTTAGTCCAAGTAAATGAGGCCATTGACAGGAAGGATGAAGTTGCTTTAAAACAAGTTCTGATGCTTCCTGTTCTGAGCCTTTTTGAAGTCCAACCACAAAATTCACCATGGTACCTGACTCAGTTGAGTAACTCTAAAGACCAGAAAACGCAGGTAATGAAAGACTCCTGAAGACACCCTGGGTCACCACTCATAAGTGTGAAGTTCTGGAATACTAACAGATTTTTTTTTTGGCTGTACGCTAGTTTCCCTTTAAAGCCAGCAGAAGGTTAATGTCTTAAAATGTAACAAAGCTTATATATTTGTAAATTATTTCTAGGAAATCTGTGTTATGTTGCTTTGAGACTTCCACAATCTCTTTTTGCATTCTAACTTTAATTCTTGAGCAGCCACGTCAAGCCGCTGTTTTTATTTGGTTGGAAACTGTAATACATCAAAAAGAAGATGTTTTTGAAAAATGTGTCCATGCGAAAAGAAAATATTTGCTTATTCTCATCAGGTTTAGGAATGTTAGTAGATTGCATGCATTTTGTAACGTTTTTACGACGTAACCAAGGCTTAGAAGAGCTTCCTTAATATGCAGTGCAACGGCCTTGATGCTCCTGAAATAAAAAAAAAATACAGATTCATTGATTGATGTTTAAGGCAGACACTTCACTTCTGGTGTCCCTTTAAACAATATCCTACTCGTTTGCTTAGCAGATCTGAAGATCAGTGAAGTTAAATGTTATGTGGAATAGGAAGAGGTTGGTGAGCTATAAAAACTGCGCATGGTGCCTGCTAGTAATCCTTCTCATTATACGTCATGCTGGCAGAAGCAGTATCTGCTAATAAGAAATGTAATGTTAAGGGGAAATTGTGCATCCAATTAACATGCATTTTGCATGACTGCATATCCGGTCCACACTTCAGCCGCCTTCTAAGCGAAGTTATACTTTCTGTACTAGATATATTAAATGTCAAATCACAGGACGCAAATATATCAAATAAATATATCATTTTGACCCTCAGAAGTAAAATTCAGCAATAAATGTTCTTTAGTGTACAAAATAGGTAATGTACAGTCTGTTTAAAGACCTATATGCTATTCGCTATTTTGTTGACAAAATGGTGGCATTAGTTAAAGATTAAAGATGTAGTTATTCTGCCATGAAGTTAATCAATTTGATTTATGTGATCAGACAATGGGAAAGGTAAAAGCATTTAGCAAGTGCTGAGCCACCTAGTGAAATATTTTGTAACAAAGATTTTAGTAATCTTGCCAGCCTGAGAAGAACCAACATTAACTGCAACTATTTCTTGGACCAAATTACAGATTTGTAAAAAATATTTTCAAACTGTCCAGATGCAGATTTGAATATTACCAGTAAACATATGTAACTGGCACCAAAAATGTTAATTTCATGTTAACATATATTAAAAATCTCTAGGTGGCATTAAAATGTTGGTCTCCTCCTTCATCTGCATAATTTGGTATTGAACGAGAAACAAAATTAAATTAAGTAAACCAAACATAACTTTAATAATAACAACTTTTAACCACTTGTTGGCTGTGACTGATAGATTAAACGCTATTCTTTCCCTGCATATGACATTAACACTCAGGTTTTTCTTCTCCTGATCCCCTAGAAAGCAGGTGTCCTCAGTTCTCTTGACAAAAACGAGATTCAGAAAGACGTTAGTGTTGCCAATAAGGAAGCTGAGGCTCATGTTCTTAGTGAGTAAACTTTTCAATGACTCTCTGTTGTATTCTCTATACACCCCAGTCTTCCATGTTATCAACTAGTGCATGCAAAACAATAGTCACAATTTTGATGATTAAACCACAAATTCAGTTAATAAATGTTTGTTTCTATTGCTGTCCTTCTTAGTGTTGCAATAACTACAATCCCCACTGTGTGCCGTCTTGGAAATATTATTTTTGTATAAGGTAGTTAAAGTTTCTTTGTTTCATTCCATAAAGCAATTCAAACAGAACCTGAAATTCTGCTTGAATTTGCCAATTAGCTTGACCATTCATAATGTAGAACGCATTTCACTCCCATAAACACCGTTTTCGTTACATATTTTTATTCACATGACATAAGTTGCCTGGAGCTCATCATTGTAGCGTTTTGAGGCAGGCATTCAAGGCATTCCACATGGTCAAAGTATTCTAGATGGTTCTTCTTCTTGGCTGTTTCAGTCAAGAACTTTACAATTGTTACAATACTTGCAAAGTATATTCTAAATACGTGAACAGTCTCATCCCACTTGGAATGCAATTTGACAACCGCCATTATTGTTTACACTTGGTGAATTATTATTATCAAGTTTAAATTATGGAATCTATAATGGATAATGGAATGAATAAAGTCCACAAATTATGAAAAATAAGAGCCTGCTGATTGATAAGCAGAGTATTTTTTGGAAGTGTGTTTGTGGGGTGAAAAGTGTAAGCTACTGTATTTGCATGTCAATGCATGTTCTAATGTCCCACCATGTAAATGTACTAGGAAACCAGCTGTAAAAAAACCTCCTACTCGATACTAGACATAAACATATCCCTTCCTGTGAAGTTTTGTTGCCTACGTTGATGGTGCTGATTTGCAAATATCTTGATTCATTCATTCAACTTGATTTCCAACGTTTGTTAATATTAAGCAAAGAGTGTACATTATCAGCAATTCAGTCTGTCGTTCGTATGTAATGTTTTCTCCAACATAATTTAGGCATACTTGGATTCGAAGATTCATCTTAATTTTTTTTCTTTGTGTGAAAGGCATCCTTGGTGGTTAGTGGTGAGAGAGCTGGGATTGTCTCATACTTTCCCACTTAATCTCCCTGATTAGCGAAAATTCATTGACTGAACTAAGATTTCCATTTGTGGAATATGGTCTAGGCTCCAAGGAAAACATGGTTATACCTTAATATGTGACTGCTACATATTTACAACAAAAAAAAAAACAAGAAAAAAACAATTTTGTACCTGAATTGGGTCTTTAATTTGGCACACACTCTGACTGCCTCTTTAGCTTAGCCAGAAGGCCCATCTCCACCCGAGATAATTAAAGCTGTCTTACCCAAGGCCTAGGGGTCACTTTCACACAGTCAAGATCTTCATACTCTAGATTAGTAATTGAATTAGCGTCATAGTGCTGTGATTAGCATTGACCGTGTCCATGAATGTTCGTAGTACATCTATTTGTTTTAAATGATTCCTTCCAAATTGACAATTGTCTTACTTCCAAGAGGGTTCCAAATTTCTCTATTAATGCTCACTGTGGGCTCAAAATGCTAGTAGAACTAACCCTTGTAGCTTATAGGCTTTGCATGTTCCCTTATTTGTATGTCTTGTGCATGACTGTCCTTTGTCTCCTTTCTGTCCATGTTTTTATTGCGCCATCATGAACACGCGTAGCTTTGCAAGCCTAACTATACAACTATATTATATTATACTAACATTTGAAAGCTTCTGTGTGAGATGCCTGTTTTGAGAGTATGAAATCGGACAAGATGGTGTCCATGTTTGTATTGTACTAATGTGACAATAACACCAATTTACAGTTTTTACAATTTTAGAATTAAGTGCAAATTAATTGAAATCCTCCTGATTTTCCAATAATTTCTTTAAAATGAGTTGTTTTTTCATTCTATTAGTGAGATGGACCAATATCCTATTTCTTTGTGTTTTTTTCTCCTGAAGACTTGTTTGTTTATACTGTTTTCCCCGCCGAGTATTCGTATGTTCATTCATCTTGATTCCACTGCTGAGTATATATAATTAGCCAGCTCAAGTATAGAAGGGACAGAGAGGCAGAGCGTAGGTTTGGACAGTATGTATAGAAAAGGGGAAAAAAATAAATGTGTATTCTCTAAAGGTAGAGTTGGCAGGAGAGTTGTGGTTTCAACTCCCTAACTTCACTTTTCATTATGAAGGTTCCTCCGGCTAGAGGCCTAGGCCCTGTGGAATGCATAATTTTAATGGGAGAGAAAACTTTAGGGAAAGCTCAGTGATTTCAAAAGGCATTATATAGGGCCGTTAAGCTCTTCCTGCAGCAGAAGGTTGCTTGGGTTGGGCCTTCATGATGCATATTAAAAAGGAAGTCGTTGCGCCAAAATTAAGCCCATCCCCTTTTGTATCTCTCCATGTTCCTTTGTGGACTAATCAGGCACTGCCTGTAGTGTGCTTTTTGTATGCTTTTCTTTATCCTACTTCCCACAGGGCTACCTTCATTGACATTAGTTGAACTCTCTAGCATCTTGGCCAAATACCTTAGCTGATGTATTACTTATTAATTCCTTCTAAGATAGATCATAAGCACGTTGCTTGGAATTTTAGTTTCCATGACTGCAAACTTGCTTTTGTGTCACATGACAAGCATTACCTGAAAAAATCCTAATTGGGCAACATTTTATATGATTCAAGTAATAGTTATTGTAAAGATTTGAGTATTTCCCAATTCTAGGAATATATTTTTTCTAATGGTGAATTTAGCTCTAAATGTGTGTAAAATCAGCAGCTTTTGTGGAGCTCGCCCTCTGGAAGACTCCTTTTAAAAAGAGGCCTTTAACTTGACTTTTAACAGATATTTTGAAACGGGAAGCACAATAGGAATACTTTCACACAGGCATGTCAACGGAGATAGGAAAAGGTTGTTACTGTGAGCACAGTTATCTGGACTTTATTGCAAAGGCGCCACATTAGTTAAACAACCAATTCTGATCTGTTTGCATCTATCCAGAAAGCATATTCATTCCTGGGGCCTATCCATCCCATCTCCGATACTCGTTTCCAACTTTTTACAATTATTTTTAAATCTCATATTTACTTATGTACCAGTTAAACAGATTGATCTCTTATTTACAATAAACCACGTCAAATGTGATGTATATCAGATTAAAAATTAATATTGGTAAGTATTTCCCCTTGTCCTGCACCATTTTGTCAATGATACTAACTAATGATGCCAACTAACGGACTTGTATTTCTATTTGTGCTGCGCTATAGTGTTGGGTGCAGTTGAAAGAATCAACAATGCAATTCGCAATGGTGATTCAGTCCAGACCTTGGCAGCCCTTATGCTTCCAGAGGCTCATCTTCCAGTTGTTCATCCATTTGCTGAGGCTTTGTATCAGGCAGAACTCTCCAGCTTGCAAAACCAAAACCCAACGGTAAGATACATCCCACTATCCAGATCCCAGCAATTATGAAGTATGTAACGGGAAATGCTGTTTATTCATGGGCAACAGTGAAAGAAAATCTGATCCTGTTGTCTGTGATCGTAAAGGATGAATGGGACAGCCTTTTAGTTTTTCTGGTTTTGTTACTATGTTGACTGGAATAGTAACTATATTCTAAATCCTAAAAATACCTTTGTTTGCATCAACAGAATTACTTAATGCAGGAGGAACTCTTTATTGCAGTGGAGATGTTGTCTGCAGTCGCTTTGGTTAACCAGGCTCTGGACACAAATGATATAAATGCTTTGCAGACACATCTTGCCAGCCAGTCAATAGGGCTCAGCAACTTGGAAGAGGATAACATGCAACGGTTTGTACTTTTTGCAGTGCATTTTAATGCTAATCTGGTGTATTCAAGAGTGGGATCCCTAGAGAAACTGGCCCTTTCCATCCAAAGGGTTCTTAATGTTTAAATGGAGAGGTCCCATCATATGTATACACTCAATAGCCATAACTAGGCTTGCCCAAATGAGATCATAGCAATCTGTTATTTCATAGATCTATTCTTTGAAGGACATTTAGAATCCAATACCAGACAAAGTAAATAAACAAGCTTGTGGGGTGAAACCCTACAATAAGAACAGCACAGAAGTCATCTGTCTCATAGATTTTGTTGTGTCTACTGACTGGAGACCACATTTTCTGCTAGGTTGTTTAGTGCATGAGACACAGAAATGAGCAGAATGTAGTAATTGATCTGAAGCTCAATCAATATGCCAGTAAGTAATATGAAGTAAGGGCTGAACCTGCAGGCTCTAAGTCATGGTGCTAGCCCCGTCTTTCACTGTTTGAATTATGACCATGGAAATGAATGGTTGATACTATGGTAGTTATAGCTCTTTTCTGTGTATCTCATAATCAGAAAATGTTTTATTTTATGTCTAGGTATGTTGGAACACTGGCATCTATTAAGAAGGAAGCCTCAGCCAAAGGACAAAACTATTTAAACTGGAATGAAATTCAGAGCTGCATTGAACTTGTTAATGGCGAAATCCAGGAAGAAAATGAAAGTACGTTGCTTTGGTTGGCCTCTATCTATGCCAGGGGTTCTCAAACTGCGGCCCTCCAGCTGCTGCAGGACTACATCTCCCATAATGCTCCTTCAGCTAAGGGGCTGGCTGAGGAGTATGGGAGATGTAGTCCTTCAGCAGCTGGAGGGCCGCAGTTTGAGAACCCCTGATCTATGCGATCCCTACATTAATGAATATATACTACCATTCAAAAGTTTGGGGTCACTTAGAAATGCCTTTGTTTTTGAAAGAAAAGCATTTTGTCCATTAAAATATCATGAAATGGATCAGAAATACAGTGTAGACATTGTAAATGCCTGTTGCAGCTGGAAACGACTGGTCTTTTGTGGTATATTTTTATCGGTGTACAGAGGACCTTTATCACTCCCATCATTCCCCTGTTCCAACGGCACATTGTGTTCACTAATCTAAGTTTAAAAGGCTAATGGATCAAAAACCTCTTTGCAATTATGTCGCAGCTAGAAATATCCTTGTTTCCATGAAAACTACTGAGATAGATAGGTAGGTAGATAGATAGATAGATAGATAGATAGATAGATAGATAGATAGATAGATAGATAGATAGATAGATAGATAGATAGATGTGTCTGTTTTTTAAATCTCTTTCTTTGAAAAAGTAAAATAAAATAAAAAATAACATCCAAATCTTATCTGACTACATAGCTGCAAAAACACTGGAATTAGTTTGTGGTATCAGGAATATTTTTATAGTGATACGTTGCAGGGTGCGAGTTGTATAGTTGAATAATATTTCATTTCTTTTAGGGATAATTGCAATTGGCATAATTAATGAGGCCATTGATCAGGGAGATCCTCAAATAACTCTAGAAGCCCTTTTGTCTCCAAGTGCCAAACTTGAAGCTGTTTCTCCAGAAAATGCCTGGCATTATCAAGATGTCCTCCAGCATGACAAGGCTCAGAAATGCAAGGTAAATGTACTATAGTGTTAATGCAGGAAAGTTGATAAATACAGTATTCAAGATGTATGATAAGGCCAAGCTATATTGCAGTAATAAGCGTTATACAAGCGTTAATGTATCTTACAACCTGATCAGAGTTCAGTTCATTTTCAAGGAAAGGGTTTCAGAAAGATGAACTCTTCAAAGCTTTATTGAAATCAATATTTAAGGCAATTATTTAATCTCCGCAATTCATACAACCTTCGCTCCCTCTAGTGCATTACCTCGGGAACAGATTCACTCCATTTAGTTTATAACCTTGACAGTAGGTCAGCTCCCTCAAGATCATACACATTGAGAGTAGGTCCACTGCCTCCATCCCTACCACCGTGTGGCATTGTGTCCTATTTTTGCCTGCCATGGCCTTTCCACTTGTATATTCCCAGTAAATAAGAGATTCGGTGCATATCTATTAAGATTCAAAAATTCAAAATTCATACACAATATATTTTTGTTGCCAAAATTTGCTAACCATATTCAAAATATTTTTAGAAGTTAATTTATTATACTAACCAAATACCTAAATACATGCATTGCCATTTTTGTGACATAATTTAGACAGCTCTTGTAGCTTTTTAGTAACTTGTGTGCAGCCGCATCTTTTAACAAGAATGTGGCAAGAATCTGGATTTGTGACATCCATTGTAGCTGAAGGTCAGCTTTTTTTTTTTTTTGCTGAATGTCCTCATTCCATCTTGCGATGGCAGTCCTATCTAATGCCAGTGGAAATAAGTACAGTGTGTTCCATCGAGTCACCCACCATCATTTTCACTGTAATGGCTTTAAGCTACACTCATCATTAACCTACAGTGCAATCCAGAACTCTCGCTTGACAGCCCCAGTATCTTTTCTGAGAATTATAACATCCTAGAGTTAAATGGAATGAGGTTATAAGCTGACACTGCAATTTCTAGGTTTCCATCCGCAAGTCACTGTCACTATGCAGCAGTAACTGAGCTCAGGAACGATTTCCATTAATATTATTGCTTATATAGCACCGATAATATACACAGTGTATTATTTAGTGTCAGTTTTTTCCAGAGGTAAATCAATATGTAATTTCAATTTGTTTTGCAATGCTTGCATTCATCAACTTCTCCAAATCTTACAACATGCAACTTTGTATATAAGCCAACATTTTTAAACCCCTATTGCTACTTTATATATACTTTTCCCCTTAGTTGTTTCCAGACATATTATCACGCCATCACTTCAGTTGTGTTAGTAAGGACTTTTTAAAACAAGTGGTTGGCATTTTCAGAACCACTAAACACTTTCAATGACCACAACCAGTGAAGTCATCCCTAATGGGCAATTACTGTTACTGTTGGTTTATTTTGGCTATTTTGTTTTAATAGTTACATACGAGTGGGATAGGTGCTGGTTTCACACTAGCCGGCATAAACAAACATAGATGTGTTGGGAGGCTTTTTAAGACTAATAGAAAACCTCCCGAGTGTGACTGACGCATCCAGGCTTCAAGATCAAGAACCCAATGCTAGCTATAAGTGCTTTTCCTTCATACAATAACAAGTGACGCCTTCAGGATAAACTGGAATTTAGTTGTGTTATTCTGCTTTTCTACATGCATGAGATATACTTCTGATTTAGTCAATTTACAATTACATCAATACGCCAACGTTTTCCCCAGCACTGTACTTTGGGTACGTTTACAATCTGAGATTGCTTTCGTTTAATCAAGTGTTTTTTCTTTCTTTTTTTTCTGAACTTAATTTTGTACATTTGTGGTTTTCCCTGATGTGTGTCTAACAACAAGCTCTATGGAAACCAGAACCGATAATTACCGTTTTAGAATTGCCTGGTGTTTATATTAAGTGCGTGAATTGTCAAGATCATTCTACTTTATCAGTGCAATTAAAATATGTGATATTTAGATATCCCCTGCGGTAACGTGTTACGTAATTTTCCCATCTGTTGCTCTCAGATGTTCATTTACATCATGAAGATAACATTTTATTTGCTTTTGATTTCCCTTTATTCCGGCTGCATTTTAAAATGTAACAATTTTTGTTGTCTCTACTGCCACCTACTGTCACTCGCTGGAACATACCCCTGTTCTGGAAGGATATATTATACTGACCAAAAGTACAGAACAGCATAAACTGACACACTGGGCTTTGTGGCTACATTAAATACATGTTATAATGTAGAAATTTATATTGCACAAATACTGGCTTCGTAAGTGATATTTTAAAGGTAAGCAGGCAATGCAATAAAGCGTCGGCCAAAGCAAGCAGTGTGCTCGGTTGTATAGGTAGAGGAATTAGGGACAGAGAGAGATGCGTATGCCACTTTACAGATCACTGGTCAGACTTCATCTAGAGTATTGTTTACAGTTCTAGAGACTCCATCTCCAGAATGATATTGACATAGTACAAGTACGGAGTACTTCAGAGAAAAAAAAGGTTAGAACAAGACATAATCTTAAACTAGAAGGTCAGAGGTTGAGATGCAGTGGCGTCGCTACAGGGGGGCAAGGGGGGGCAATTGCCCCCCCTAGGATATTCCTTGCCCCCCCTGTTGCCCCCCCGCCGAAATTGGAGCCACCCAGGACAGTCCCCTTGACTGCTAACAACGGCATGGTGCCGTCGCTAGCAGTCACAGTCGGGTGCTAACGACGGCACCATGCCGTCGCTAGCACTATCTTACCTTGATGGAGGTCTGTGGACCTCCATCACCACCTGCCCCGGCGATCTGCCCCTCACACTGAAGGGCATCACCGGGGCCACCCGATCCGGCCGGTGACGTCGCGCGTAATGACGCGCTGACGTCACCGCGCAACTTTATTAATAACTGACAATTGTCAGTTAAAGAGGTATGGGGGCATGCTGCTTAGATGCCTGTATCTCAGGCATCTGAGCAGCTACAGACCTCCAACATATACCGTTGGAAAGGTAATTATCTCACCTTTCCAACGATATATAGCTTGTAAAATAATTTTAAAAAATTACGTTAAAAAAAATGTAAAAAAAAGATTTAAACATAAAGTAGTTAAACTTTAAAAAAAATTAAAAAGTTTAAGTATTCTAGCTAAATGATCACTGTGATAGGCAATGTTACCACAGCGATCATATAGCTATAAAAAGTCACATTCCCTTTTTAAAAATGGCCGATACTAATTTTTAATCCCATGATCCCTTTGATCATGGGGTTAAATTTAGCCAACGGTAGAGGGAGGCAATTTTTGAAATCCTGATGAACTGCAAATATTATTAAAATCAGCCATTTAGCCTGTGCGGTACGTAAGTAACCATCTCATCCCTGGAGCGCCTTGCATTTTTACTGCAAAACTTATTTTTGCTGTTAAAGTGATTTTTTTTCTCCCTTTACCATCATTTCTTTGGGATTGTAAGGGGAAAGAATGGTGTGTGTGCTTATGTGAGTGAATGTATGGAAAGTATGGTGTGTGCCTCTGCGAGTGAATGGAGATATGAAAGGCATGTGAATGATCAGTAATTAGGGTTGAAGCCTTGACGTGGCATTACTGCTCATGTAGGAAGTTAAATTATGGCACAAAAAGTACACATTTGCAAGAACTACACACTTTGGCGCATCAAATGAGGGGCTGTATGTGTTTCTAGTACAAACATGGAGTGCGCTAGACACAAATGAACATGTCGCTATGGATAGAAAAAACATATTTTCTAGCCAAAGAGACATATTCCATCTTTATTTGTGCACTCAACTTTTGTCCTAGAAATACGTGTAGCCCCTCATTTGAAGCTCCAAGGGGCGTAGTTTCTTAAAATGGATGAATTGTCTGAATGAGGGAGAGCATGAGTTAATGTGTGGATGAATTGTCTGAATGAGGGAGAGCATGAGTTAATGTGTTTGTGTGTATCATAGATGTATAATTGTGGAAGGGCAAAGATGGCACTAGCAGGATATTTGAGCCTTGGGGACCGAGATGGCACAGGCCGGGTGTATATGGGACAAAGATGGCAAATCGTATGTGTGTTATCTGGGTGCTGGCCAGGTTCTATGTGGACAGCATGGATGCCAGGGCTTGCTTTGGGGTGTGCAACCTGTGATCTATGCCTGTAATTTAGGGGGTTTTAAATATACCTTTAATGCTGTGTTTTTATGTGAATTCCAATTGATCTGTACCTGCAAAGCTGGGTTTCTGTGTTATTCTGTAGATCCATATCTGCTATGCTATGTTTCCATACATTATTTATGTATACCTGCAAATACAGGGTTTGTATGTCTTGTTCAGTTGATTAATACCTGCAATGCTGTTTCCATGTATTTATTTGATCTATACCTGCGATGCTACGTTTCATATATTATTATTGTATACCTGCAAATACAGGATTTATATGTCTGATTCTGTTTATTTGATATATACCTTCAGTGCTGAGATCACAAGTGAATTTAAATTGATCTATACATGCAAAGCTGGGTTTGTGTGTTAATGTGTTGATCTATACCTGCTATCGGCAGCAGGGTCTAATATTTATATATATATATATATATATATATATATATATCGTCAGCAGGGACTAATATTAATATATATCGGCAACTGGGGCTAATATTAATATATATGGGCAGCAGGGTCTAATATTTATGTATATATTTATATATATATCAGCAGGATCTAATATTAGGCCCTGAAATCATTTAGTGCAAAAGTTAAGGTATTGTGTTGTTTAAAGGATTTCAAGGATTAGTCGTACTAAATTGTGGCTTCAGGCTTCCAATGTTGAATGATCAAGTATTGTATTGTCCAATAACAAAAGTATCATTCCATAGCACATTACTTTTGGCTATATATATATATATATATATATATATATATATATATATATAATGTGTGTGTGTGTGTGTGTGTGTGTTTTTTCAGTCGTATCATTTAATGGTGGAAATTATTAATGCCCCCCCAGTTTGACTGTGGTATCTTGTGTGCCCCCCCTATATATTGTTTCTAGAGTCGCCACTGTTGAGATGTAATGTAAAGAAGATGGTAAATAAATGGAACAACCTCCCAGCTCAACTTGTAGATTCTAAAACATACATGGGCTAGGCATAAAGCTGAATCTAGGACAAGACCACCGATATGTGGGCTGCTTGGGTTCTGGGTTTGTGTAAGAGCAAATTCTTCTGCCCTTAAATTGGATCGTAAGAGGGTAGCATGGGGCACCCAAGTTTTGGCATAAACCCGTTATTTGTGTTTGTAACACTCACTGAAATTGCCAGCCTTTCTAATTATATGTATACATCATGCACTTGTGGGCGATTCAGAGCTCAGAGCAGTTTAGTCTCTGCATAGGTCGTATGAAACCCTTCTCCATGAATTTAGAGTCTACCTACAGATGATACGCATCCAATGCATGATCACTAACGGCATATCACGTATAATGAATCCACCAGTTTAGGAATAGAACAGTTTCGGGAAAATAGCATGTATTAAGGTGCATTATCCAAGGCTATATAGTATATAAGACATCAGTTGCTATTTTTCCTTGAACCTACTTTCATTTTTTTTCATGGGAAGAGGGCAAGATATAAAAAATGTTTGCGTAAACATTGTAGAAAGGAAAAAAAAAGAGAAAAGGAGGTGTCTTACATGTACATTAACCCCTTGGCTGCTAAGCCATTTCCCACCTGGGTGCTAAGCTGGTTTTCGGCATTTTGGTGCATCTCACCTTCAAACACTTCTAGAAGGAAAGGTTGTGGAAATCAACTATACAAACTATTTTTTTTCCAGCACACCCAGCAGATTAGAAATATACCATTGTTATGTGTGTATGTCTCGTCAGATTTGAGAAATAAAGCAAAATATGTGAAACAACTGTATTTTTTTACTTTTGAAGCAAACAAATGCGTTAGTAAATTTTATTTTTCTAAACTCTTTCATCAAAACCTGTGTTGCTAAATGTTTGTACAAAGTAACTGGTCTAAAATAAGCAGAAATTTTGATAGACTATCACAAAATCCATCTTCAAATTGAATGTATGGTTGCCACCAATTAAACGGCTCTAGCGGCAGGGCCGGCCCGACAATGGAGCCGAGTGGAGCAACCGCTCCAGGCGGCACTTTTGAAGGAGCAGCACTTCGCCGCCCCAAGCCCTTTTTTATTTATTTTTTAAAGCAAAAGAGAGAGAAAGGGGCGCCGAGTGGTCAGTACCCGCTCGGCCCCCCTCTCTCTCTCGTCTGCGGCGAGTCTACCTGTTCGGTCTTGGTGCCGGCTTGTAATGCTGAGTGCCGGAAGATTTCCGGCGCTCAGCATTACAAGCCGGCACCGAGACCGAACAGGTAGACTTGCCGCAGGACTGCTGAAAGGTAAGTACAAAGGGGAGGGGGGGAAGGGTAGATAATGGGGGGGGGAAGGGACGGAGGGAGAGGAAGGGTAGATAAGGGGGGGGCGGCATTTTGCCTTGGGCTGGCCCTGTCTAGCGGCCTGGGAAGTTAAGATATGGCAGCAAAACTATACATTGTTAAAAAAACTACACCCCCAATTGCATCCAATGAGGTACTGGCTGTATTATTATCATAAAGCTGAAGTGTACAACAAATAAGTGAACTTTGCACTTCAAAAAAACACATCAACATTTACATTTGTCTCTTGCGCACTCCATTTTTAAGGTAGAAATGCGTGTAACCCCTCATAGGATGCCTTAAGGGGTGTATTACATACCCTAATTTAATGTCCCAGGTAGTTATAGCTCTCTAATTGCAGGCATCACCCCTCAACTTTTAAACTTTTTTTTTAAGATTTTCAAAGTTGCCATATCTGCAGTTAAACAGCTCTAACAACCTGGGAAGTTAATTTAGGGTACATAAAGCACATATTTTTGGAAAGTACACCCCTTACTGTATCCAGTGAGGGGGTAGTTGTTTTCTAGCGCACAATTGGAGTGCGCAAATATTAACGGAACATGTCGCTTTGTGTGGGAAATCTTGTTTTTCTAAGCAAAGCGACATGTTCCACTAATATTTGCGCACTCCATTTTTGCACTAGAAATACATCTACCCCCCTCATTGGGTGCTGTAAAGGGTATACTTTCAAAAAATGTGTGCTTTATGTACCCTAAATTAACTTCCCAGATGGCTAGAGCTCTCTAAATGCAGACATGGCTACCTCGAAACCAGTTTTATCTACCTCCTTAATTAACTAACTTAATTCTATATTACAGACACTCAAACTGGTTGAATTAGCACATGGATACCCATGTGAGCAGTAATGCCACGTCAAGGCTTCAACCCTTATTACTGACCATTCACACACCTTTCATATCTCATTCACACACATTTCATATCTCATTCACACACCTTTCATATTTCCATATACACACACACACACACACACACTTTTCATATCTCCTTTCACACCCTTTACTTACCTGGAATCCAACATCAAGCTCCACAGATTTCTCAGCATGTGCAGTGTTTCAAGCAGAATACTGCACATACTGACTGCTACCACCATGATGACTTTAATTCACTAAAGTGTTCATGGTGGTTGGAGTACGCTGGTCAGGTGAAAACCTCAACTAGGGCCTCCTGGGGTTGAAGGGGTATGTAGCTAGTAACGCTGGTCAGGTGAAAACCTCAACCAGGGCCTCTTGGTGTTGTAGGGGTATGTAGCTAGTATCGCTGGTCAGGTGAAAACCTCAACCAGAGCCTCCTGGGATTGCAGGTTCCCAGGCGTATGTAGCTAGTAACACTGGTCCGGATAAAGCCTCAACCAGGGCCTACTGGGATTGCAGGGGTATGCAGCTAGTATTGTTCCATAGTGTGATAAATACGGAAACAATCTGGCATGCATAGTCCTGGTTTAGAGGGGCAGTCTGGACAATAGTATCGGGTATCTTTACGACGTCCTTGGTGACTGCACACTCTGCACCTCCTACTGGGGAACGTTTTTTTCTCTGTAGCTGGTACATGTGCAGCAAAGTGACGGCCATGCAATCTTCCACTGTCCTCACTTGGCGCAGCTACTGGAATATCACCTACTGATAGAAGGCTATTAATAACCGCTTCCTGAAATTTCTGGAAACGTAGCCTTCCTCCTTGGGCAGCCTGATACAGGACAAATGCATTAAGCATTGACAACTGTACCAGGTGGACTGCCAGTTTCTTGTACCATGGATATGCTTTGGGAGAAGGAGAGTATGATTCAAGCATCTGGTCAGTCTTATCTACCCCTCCCATATGCCTATTATAATCCTGGACACATATGGGTTTCATTGTAGATGTGTTCTGCCCCTTGACCAAGACAGGTGATGTGCTCTCATCATGAATGGTTGTGAGTAGATGGACATCCTTCTTGTCTGTAAATTTCACAGCTAGCAGTTCATCAGAACGCAAAGCTGTGGTATCTCCTCTCTTTTGCTTTCTGAACAGGTGAGTTGGAAAGCCTTTGCTATTGGCACGGATTGTGCCGCACGCAACAGTGCCATTGCTATATAAATGTTTAAATATTGGCACAGCAGTGTAAAAGTTATCCACATACACGTGGTGGCCTTTATTAAATAATGGGTGAAGTAAATCCCACATTATCTTTTCAGTGGCAGTAAACGAGGAGGGACAGTCAGGGTGAGCTCGAACCGAATCCTTGCCAGTGTATACCCTAAAACGATAGGTGTATCCACTGGAGCTCTCGCAAAGCTTATACATCTTAATGCCATAGCGAGCTCTCTTTGAAGGAATGTATTGTTTAAAAACAATCCGTCCCTTGTAAAGGAGCCAGGATTCATTGACTGATATGTTCTGGCCTGGAGAGTAGCACTCCTGAAATCTTGCCAATAAATGGTCAAGAACAGGCCTTAGTTTGAACAGTCGGTCATGGTCTGGATTGTCCCGTGGCAGAGCATTTGCATTATCATTGTAATGCAAAAACTTGAGCAGTAACAGATATCTGTCCCTGCTCATTGTAGATGGAAATCTAGGGGTCGCATGATTGGACTGCCTTGACCAATATGAGGATATACTTGGCTTTTTTACAATCCCCATAAGTAGAGTGAGGCCCCAGAATTTCCTCATCTCTTGCAAGTTGGTCTCAGTCCACCGATGTGCCCTCGCATGGCGGCTCAATCTGACCGAAGTGCGCTGAAAAAATTGTTCAGCATACAGATTTGTCTGCTGAACAATCATTTCTAAGAACCCATCATCCATAAACAACTGAAAGTAGTTGATGGGTTCAAAATTTTCAGTGCCCACCAAGAAACCAGCATTGCCAGTAAATGGAGGCAATACTGGCTGAACCATATTGGGATAGGTCCAGATATAGCTTGCAACAGGCCTGTCTGCACCTGGGAATGCCACATCTGACATTCCCAAGACTCCTGCAGCCACTCCTGGGGCCACAGCGGATGTAGTTGCAACTGCAGAAGTTGCAGATGCGACAACATCCCCCATTTCCATAGGATTTTCTGGGGCCACTGCAGATGCTGACACCCCTCTGCCACTGGAACTGGCAGCTCTGAACTGTCTGCGGCCTCGCTGTGGCTCAGCATGTTCATCTGTGTCACTGGAGCTGTCGCTACTATTTGATGACAGCCCAGGGACAACGTCAGAATCATTTCCAGCAGATGCGTCATCAGAGGAGGAATCAGAGGAGGAGTTGATAAGGCACTCGGCTGCTTCCTCAGCACTCATCCGACGTTTAGCCATAATTCTCTTTACAAAATATATATTTATTTTGAAAGAAATTATGCTGCTAGAAAAGATGTCAGTTTTACTGCAAAAAAATGAGCTTTCTGTAGTAAAACTGCAATGATTTACAAAGTTGGGAGAGCTGTTCAGTGAAGCTGTTTACTCACCTAACACCCAGACAGCAAATGGCTGATTTGAAATGTATTGTCCGTTTTCAAAAGAAATCATCCCTCTGCCATTGGTTGATTTTAACCACATGACCCAAGTGTTCATGGGATTGCAAATATATCAGCAGCAGCCATATTGGAAAAGGGCAAGTGACAATTCATAGCTAGGTGATCACTGTGGTAATGCTGGCTACCACAGTGATCCTTTTGCTAGAATAATAAAATTGGTATTTATTTTGTTAAGTGCAACTATTTACTTTCAGAAAATGTATTTTGGGGGTCTCAACA
This sequence comes from Spea bombifrons, assembly GCF_027358695.1. Lineage (NCBI taxonomy): Eukaryota > Metazoa > Chordata > Amphibia > Anura > Pelobatidae > Spea > Spea bombifrons. The sequence continues at coordinate 144,298,039 of NC_071087.1, forward strand.
CTTTTGATCTTTAGTTATGTGCCTTTAGAGACCCCCATTACATTTTTTATACTTTTTTTCAATATAATATTTAATATTTAAAACTTTTTTTATTTAATTTGTAACTGGATCGGGTGGCCCCGGTGATGCCCTTCAGTGTGAGGGGCAGATTGCCGGGGTAGGTGGTAATGGAGGTCCACAGACCTCCATCAAGGTAGGGTAGTGCTAGCAACGGCATGGTGCCGTCGTTAGCACGTGACTGGGATTGCAAAGGGTTAACAGTATTTTTCAATATTGAAAATACTGAAATATAACTGTTATAAGAGGTAGAATGAATGCAATTTCTGTCACCATAACGATATAACCCATAAATAATGTGTGCTTAAATTAATAGTTATGCATAATATTATCAGATTTGATCAAATCATCTTCAATTTTAACCCCTTTAGTACAGGATGACCAAAGTCAAGAATGCAAGATTGGTAATAACTACTTAATATCAGTTTTATTTTTATTCTTAGTGACAAAACAATATTCATGTTTCTAAACAATATACATGTGGCTAGAATAGACAGTGTATGATATAAATCAACATGTTCTGGGGGCAAGTCCCTCTGACACTCAAAAATTTACAAAATTAGACAGCCTGCTCATCCTATTTACATGTCTAATACCGGATGTCAGACATACATCTTTGTATTATTTGACATTTTTTATCTTCAGTTTTACCTAAACATTTTGACTATGAAAGTACTATGATTACTCTTTACTTTTATTTCTTTCCCTTTTTTGGATCAAACTATTTGCATATTATAAGTCCTCTGTAAGTATGCAGTATAATTTGTATTTATTGGTTACCTTAATTTTTTTTTTTTTTGCTATAGTTCCGCTAATACATTTTGAAAGGGAATCTTAGTTGAGAGGTGTGCTTTCACCGTAATGAAATGTGTAATAAATAACTAATAATTTTAGCAAAAAATATAGTAATAAAGAATATGTTTCCATTATGGATAAACATAGTTTAAGTAGTATAGTATAACATATTTTATTATGTAAAAAAAACTTTGTTGATAAAATATTTTCTAAAACTTTTTTCATTGAAGTGGTTGTGCTTTGGCTCATCCCCATATGTATTTTTATTGCAACTGCAACTGTTAGAATTGTGGTTTGTACCACTTTTATAAAAATAAAAAAAAATGATTTTGTTCCATTAAAACAATGAACCTTTCATTCTAATAATTTCAGCCAATTTTACAAACAATACACAGTTATCCAGCAGGTGGCGCTATACGACCAAAGAGTAGAACTCGTGGTCAGATTTACTTTCACAGCTAGGAAGGCAACAGCTTGGTGTGAGTTTCATGAGACTGTTTGATCATTGTGACATAGTTATTGGAGGGGTTTGTTATCTTGGACATTAGAAAGTAGAGAAACGGGTCAAGGCAGCTGTTTAAACTGCTCAGGCATAGCGCCATTAAGTAGCAACCATACATGTCATCTTTCTTGTTATAATGATACCTGATTTGATGAATGAGAAGAATGATGTTACTTGGTGTGAAACAAAGTGCAAAAATAACCAGGAGTAGAATTGTTATTTTCACGTACAGTATTCGCTTGTGGTCATGAACAGCCAGGGTTCTCATGATTGAGAAGTAGCAGAATGTCACAATACAGAGTGGTATCAGAAATCCAAAGACCACCAGAGAGATAAAGTAATAGAACTGGAATGCATCTGCTGAGGTGTCGTATACATCGTGGCAAGTGACAATATCCAAATCCAAGTGATAGGTTTGTTTGGTAGTGAAAAACGGGATCATGTACACAAGAACAATGGTCCACACAAGCAGGCACAGAAAAATGGTGCAGGTGCGTTTTGGTAAACTCCGATATATGAAAGGGTGAACGATGGCAATGTAGCGGCTAATGCTTATGCTTGTCAGGAGGAGTATCGAGCAGTACATATTGCCATAGAAGAACATCGTGGTGAGACGGCACATCGCCTCTCCAAATATCCAGTTATTGCCATTGAGGTGATATGCTATCTTGAAAGGTAGCATGATGCAGAAGAGTAAATCCGAAATGGCCAGGTTTGTGTAGAATATTGCCGTGCACACTGATCTGACGCGATGAAAGAGCATCCACAGAATGATGGCATTGGACGGGACACCAATAAGCACAACAGCAATGTAGACAGCTGGGATCAGCCTGGTGCTAATGGAGCTTCTCAAGAACTCTTTAGTAGAATTGTTTACCCTCACTGGTTCTTTGTTGGTAATCTGGGAGCATTTCTGTGCATTGTTTGTACTGGGCTCAGTAACGCCATTGATTTGAAGACTTGGAATGGGCTCAAGATCTCCATTGATTATATGACTTGGTAGTGGTTCAAAGTCTCCTAACCATGCACGGAAAGTTCGGGTTTTGTTTATGGTTTCGGCCGGATCTGTACCCAAATTACCATCACTACCTAGAAAAGAAAACATTGAAGCCTCTTATAAATGACATTTATAATAATTTTAAAAATGAATACTCTTTATAGTAATTTGCATACATTGTTAGTAGAATTCCATAACAACATTGTCTGTTCAGGAAACTTTTATTCTTTGGAAATCCTGCATCCTTTGAACTGAAGGATATAACATCACAATACAAAATATTTGCATTTATTATGTTCATTAAAAGTGATGGCATTTTTATTAAAAAAGAGTTACATGATATAATAGTAACAAACATAATGTATAATTGTATAGCCTTAAATAATTTCTTTCCAGAGATTAGCATTAATGTTATAAGTAACTCCTGAACTAAAATCGTTTTACTGTAATCTGGGAACTAGGTTTGTAAAATCTTGCCAGAAGCAGTTATTAAACATCATATATGCACTTTCCATCATTGCAAGTGCATTTAAAAGTACCTCATGTTATTAACAAGAAACATTGATTTTTAATACAATTTTTGATCCGTTTTTATTGCATGCTGGGCTTGGCACGCATATGTATGTGAGAGTTAAGTGATTATACTGATCTTGTATCTTTTTTTTATTATTTGGCAATGTTTATTACTGCAATGTTCCAGTATTTATATAACAAAGTTATACTTTAACTTTACATTTTACGCTTTACACTTTTCCACATTGTTTGCATGCTTTTGGTAGGTCATAGCTTTAAAGCAAATCTAAAACTAGAGTCAGGTTCTTAGATATAATGTAAAGATGTTTTACTTTACTGAGTGAATACGTGGTAGATAAGTGGAATACCCCCTAAAGAAGGCAATTTAAACATTAATGGAATCAGCATAAAGCAATTATGAACCTAAGATGAGACCAAGGAATGATTAACGACTGGGTATTTACATCTGAAAGAATGGGCAGAGGGGCTGAAGATCTACCAAAGTAAAGAACCACCAGGGTTCCTGCTGGGGGCTAGATGCGGAAGAAGTAATTTTGGATATGAGAATACATGTCTCCTCCACTGCATTTAGCATTAAAAAGTATTAAAGCTGTGTAAAGCTGATATATCGTATAAAAATAACTGGGGAAAAGCTCGGTGTGATCAGATACAACATTTTCAGCATCAATAATAACAGAAGAAGGAAAAAAAATACAATTCTTTCTATATTACAACTTCTAGATTTTCCACTACGCGTTGTTTGCATACTTTTTGTAGGACGTAGTATCACAGCAAATCAAGCTTCCCCTGAATTCTCCGATAATGTTCCACGATGAACCAAACCCACTTTTTCGTACGTGCGAGAGCCTCATAAGACTTACCTTTCGAAACCTCCACAAAGAGAAACAGCAGGACCGGCAAGACTTTCATTATTAGGCTTTCTTAGCAGTTCATGTAACGATTTCTGTTTTCTATGATCATGGCATCAATCTTTCTGCTCCCTTGTGACTTGGTGCCATTTGTCTTCTCGCAAGGCAGCAGTCCTCTCAGCTGAAGGGCTGTGTTCTGTAAAATATTTCCTGTGGGAGATGAAGGAATGACGCAGAAGTATACACATGACTGTACAAGCCAGCCGGAAGATCTCAGGTTGTTCAGAAGTTTCTTAACCCTTAGTAGGCGACTTTTAATACGAGTCTTTGTACAGGTTTCATAGAATACAATAATTGAATGTGTGGTTTCAGAATTGCAAACCAGTACTCTGCTCACATGATTAGGAGTTTTAAACGTATATAAAATAAGCCCAAACAGGAACATCTTAAAATGGATCATCTCGAATCTTCCATCTTACAGATCTGTATGCTAAACATATCCAATGTTTTTTTTTTTTAGGAATACAATGTGTGTGTACTTTAAACTCATCTTGTGTAGATGCAGTCATCTTAACTTCCTCTTCTCTACTAATACTTCTCCTATTCATCTGCATCAATATTTCTTGCCATTATTTTTCCCCTGTTGTTAATTTCTCTTGTTGGTTTTTCATGCTAGGCGAGGAGAAAAAATGGAAACTCTTAAGAGTAGGACCCTCGTCTCCCTTTGTGGCAATATATCTTAATCTGCGTTAACTTTATCATCATTTTTGTATATTGTAAATTTTAATAACTTTCTCCATATTTTAATAGCGTTATGGAATATATCTGCCCTCTATAACTAAATTTAATTAGAAGTGAGGAGATAGGATATTACATAATGCTTGCACTCCCACATTAAGAGTGACATCATACATTTTTATACAAAGTAACACACAATACATCATTTTAATAATTATTTTATGCTAAACTGTGTGAAGGAGACATGCATTCTCAATTTACGAAAGTATTCCCCTTCTACATACCTGGAAACTTGTGGGCTCTGGCTACCCAGAACCTACCCTTGCAGGACAAGGCCAGGACTGCCCGCTGACGTTGGAGGACGGTCTCTGCCCACATCGTGGGAAACAACCCCTTTTTAAGGGGAAATGGGTGGAAAGTGAGATGTGTATTGACCCAGAGGATTTGGGTGTTGACCTGGACAACCAATGGGAAGTGGTGGGAAACCCAGAGGGTTCTCAGGTATGCCCAACTATACTTCAGCAGGAACCCTGGTGGTACTTTGGTTTGACAGTATCATAAGAACCATTCATCCCATCTAGTATGTCCTTTTTTGCTGCAGCAAAGACTCAAACCTGAGTCAGTGCTTGGTCTCATCTTAGATTTACAATACTTATATGTCTAACGCACCCTCTCTGTAAAGTAAAATCTCCTTACATTACATGGAAGTCTCTGGCCTTAGTTTTAGATTATGACCTCTTGCGTTTCAGTTCCGTAGAAATAAACTTCTCCCTGTACTAGATGTAAATTTTCCATTAAGTTGTAAGCAGACGTCAGCGTGGAACCCACAAAGTATGTTCAGTTGTGTAATAATGTTTGCTGTAATGATTAGGAAGGGTATAATAGCACTGAACAATGCTAATTAAGCAATCCTAATTTTACTAGCAAATCCAAGAGCAGTTAGATGCCAGCGCAGTACACAGGAAACGTGTGTCATAGTTTGTGGTCTATCCAGGACAAAACGTGAGCCAAGTTCTAGATTGTGGACCTTATCTGTTGGCCCTACTGATGAGTCACTACAGGTTTTTCTTGTTCAGTCTCATGTTCTCTTCCCTTTAATCCTTTATCCACAGCCACAGAGAGTTATTAAGGCATTTCTGTTCACAAACTGATAACTGTGGTTTCTATTGATGTTTTTTTTTAATTTGTTTGTCTTTATTTTGTAATACAAATAACAAATTAAAGCCTCATGTTTAGAGAGGGAAGCAAAACCAGCCTTTAATGATTTAAACAAAGCATTAATTGCACCATGTTCAGCATTTTAATTGTTCCCCTTATCTAATCGTAAAAAAACTATAACTTTAAAAAAAATCCACGTCTATATCGACAAGTGTTTTTGGAATATATTCTGTATGAGAGGAAAAAACACTTGATTAAAAATGATTTCCGGGAAGCGGTTGGCTATTCAAAATTACTAGGAATGATGCTTTTAATGTTTCAAAATCCAGTACACCGGGTAGAAGAGCACATTTAGACTTAAAATGCTAATTAACCTGTTAAGATTGAATTTTTTTTTTTAAGGATTCCACATCGATCATGGAATTACACCATTTTGTGTGGTTATCAGAACTTTAGTTCAGTAATCTATCCTATTGGCATACATGGGACCTTTTCAGGACAGGCTACACAAAGCTGTCCCTCTTCTGGGGTGTGGCTTTGTGTGTATGGGTGTGACTAACCCCAGCCTTTTGTGGGAGGAAAGTAGGTGGGGATTGTGTGTGGCCACACCCTTCCCCTGCCCACAGTACAAAAAAAACGTACCCAAAGACTGGGGGAAGCTGGACTTTGCCCAGAGACTCCGGGTCAAAACTGAAGAGCTCAGAGACCTGCTACTGGCCCAACAGCTTGCAGGAATGTGTTATGTGCCATTGATGAGTGTGATGCCGCCCAGGTCCTTTGTAGCTGGAATGTAACTAGAAGAAGTGTAAACAAGAATTATATTACAGACATATTTCAAGGGGAAGAGGAGGTGACGCGCTTTACAGGAGTGATAAAATTAGCACATAACACAATGGTAACTGTGTAAACACTTAATTATACTCAAGACACAGGGCACAGACTGCTGGAGCCAGACTTAAGTAAAGTAGTTAAATTGTCTTTGAACAAGGTGAAATTGCACCAACAAAGTTGGTCATAGAGGGAGCGGGAGGCTGTTCCTTTTATCTAACACCATTTAACTAACGTACAAAATATTTGCTGGTGATTAATCTGTTGTAGGTATCCTATAATTCTATGTCCCACAGATTAACCAATAATTTGTCGTTTCCTTATTAACAATACTCAGGTAGTGGCAGGCATCAACGCAAGGAGCTGTTTGGGTTAACATGTTTGCAGTGTTTTAGCTGTAGGCAGGAAATACATTTCCCATCCACTAAACAGTAAGAACTGCATTATTATTATTATGTCTGTAGACAGATGTTAATGTCTGGAATGGATCCCAGATTCTTGTGCATGCCACAACCTGGCTGCTGATGTAAACCAGAGAGGTAAAACGATTAAATTGGGTGTCAATAATTGTGTAGTTACAAGCAAGGGTTGCGTGCTCAAAAATGCGTCTGTTAATCGCACAAAATAAGCAAAGATCATTTCTAATATATAGATTTCTAACAAATAAAATAACAAACCTTTGCAGATCTGTTATTTGATTGTTTCCTTTGAAGGTTTAATCGTGTAAAAACACATCACATACAACACAAAAGCTTTTTTTAAGAAGCCCCTTTAGTTTACATGGCAAAGTAATGCAAAGACATTAGGAAATCATCACACCTCTCTTATATACCCAGAGGCATTGCATTGGGTTGACTACGGAAGCAGAAGCCCCCAAGTCTAGTACTGGGGAGTCAATAGAGATGTATATAAATCTTCCTTTGAAGTATTCAAGCCTTAGACATCTTTGGAATTACAATAAGAAGTGGAGAAAAAAGGAAGCGACTCCTCTTATTGCCGCTCATGTTTCCTGACATTCTGTTTGAGAAGATAGCAGGGGGTATGCACAGAATAGCATGTTTATATGCCTATTCAAAATCTAGTAGAATAGGTAAAATAACAGCAGTCACAGCAATTAGGGCTTGAGGCCATCCCTGACTATGCATATTAAATACTAGAATTGTCTGGGGATTAAGGTGAATTTGGGTATTTAAGCCAGGCTGTCTCTTCTGTGCTGTAGTCCTATTTAGTGGATGGACGCCTGCTAATTTATAGTGTAAAATTATATATTTTGGTGAGAATCGTATTGGAGATTACGTTTTCCATACAGAGAATTTATACGTAGGTGGAGGAGCTTTATAAACAATGGCATATTCTGACCCAAGCCAACTGATTTATGCATTTGGCATAGGCATCAACCCTATTGCACATTTGGCCTACTTTGTGCACTACAGCTTTAAAAGGGCCTAGTTATAATGTGGAGGTCTGTGCAGGTCTCTAGTGTAACGCTTAAAGCACTACTCAATTCTGAGTCATAATCTAAGCATTTTAAGAAGACTAGCAGAAGAAAAATACTCGTTTCATATGGTTGGTCTATTGGGCTGGATGGTGGTGCTGCCCCGGGTCAGCACTGGGACGGCAACCCCAATAAATATGTTGTTGTAAGATGTGGAGATGCAGCCGTTACAGAAAAAGATGTGTAAAACAGAGGACATCATTTTAAGGACATTATGCTTCAAAAGATTTGGGTCACTTAGAAACTTCTTTGATAAATTGTCCATTAAAATAATATCCAATTGATCAGAAATATGTTGTAGCTGGAAACGGCTATTTTAATGAAATATCTTCGCAGACGTACAGAGGCCCTTTATCACTCCCGTCACTCCTGTGTTCCAATGGAACGTTGTATTAGATAATCCAAGTATAAGTTTAAAAGGCAAATTGATCAATAGAAACCACTTTTGCAATCATGTTACTTTCCATGAAAACAGTTAAGTGACCCCAAACTTTTGAACAGTAATGTGTGTGTGTGTGTGTGTGTGTGTGTGTGTGTGTGTATAATATATATATATATATATACACATACACTCAGTAGGCACGTTTTCAGTGATATTTTCTTTTTTCAGGATTCTAAAGATGAATCTGCTGCTCTTTGGTTGGATGAAATACAAAGAGGGATCCACAGTTCAAACCAAGACACTGAAGATGCTCATAAGTGTATGGAACATTATTATTACTATTATTAATATTATTACTACAATTATTATTACTACTAATCTTTACTGTACTGTAATTGTACTGATTTTGCGTTAAGAGTCATTGAGTGGCTTTTTCTGTTACAAAACAGAAACCTGCATGAGCCCAGTAACACACCCTGAAAGTAATTTAAATGTATTGAATATAAGGTGTGTAAAAAATGGAAAGCTTTTGTCATAAAATACTTTTATGTAACAAGTTTTTCTGCATTACAGCCTTTAGATATTATCTTGCCCAAGGTTGTTGCTATTCTTTATTCAAGATTTTTTAAATTAAAGAGTAAGCCAACTTATACAAAGTAAGGTGGAAAATATCATTGTACACAAATCACAAATATTATGAACGACAACATATCAATCCCACACCACCACCCCAATGTGTTACTATACTTAAAAATCCTACCTGTCAGCGCGCCAATCACTGTCACTCTTTCTACACATCTATAATAAAGACTGCCGTCCTAATCGTACCGTTGCATGTACCAGACCCTATTTATATACACTAATATCTCTTCTCACCAAAGCTGATTACCCAGAGATTTTGAGAGCCACTCGGGTATAATCTGGCATTGCCCTTTTTTGCCATTTCAATAGTTAAATAATTACCTTCTTCCGAGAACACTTTTAGTGACTTAATTAATAATTACTATTGACGCGTAATACAAGCGTGCATATTATTTGTACTCATATTTTTATCCTTTTGGTTAAATTAGTGGCATCAGGGGTGGCAGAAATTAACTTGGCTTTGGATAAGAATGAAGATCAGCATACTCTGCTGGCCTTGCAATCGTCCAGGACAGGGTTAAAGGGAGTGCTTGCAGAGTGTTCAAAAGCGTATCACAAGGACCTGTATGAAGCCAAGATGCAAAAATACAAAGAAGGTAATAAAGAATGCTTATCTCGTCAATTATTTTTTTTGGTTACCCTTCCAGTGCTGTTTTTCTACTTTATACCGCATGTGTGTGTGTGTGTGTGTGTGTATATATATATATATATATATATATATATATATATATATATATATATATATATATATATATATATATATATATATATATATATATATACACACACACACACACACATCTATATTGTAAGCTTGCAAGCAGGGCCCTCCCTACCTAATGTATCTATCGATTTGTCAATTCTAGTCTTGTCATATGAATGTGTATATTGTGAGAATTTTAGTGTTACCCACTTCTTTTAATCTGATCTTCTTTTTTGATCGCGCACAAGATCTTTTTGCAGTAGGCACTAGGCAGGTTACATATGCATTAGTTTTACAGTTCTTTCCAATGTTCAGTGTATCTGGAAGGTAAGCTTTAATTAATGTAATTTGTTCACCGGGATCATTTTCTTTCATTTATTGTAATGCAGGGACAGAGGAGGGCTCCTGGCTAAAGATAAGACTAAAAGATAAATATGACTATTACTACAATGTTGACACAGAAAGAGGACAGTGGTCTCAACCAGAAGAAATTACTCCAAAGAGTTCTTGGCTTTCCCGGGAAGAAATTCAGGTGCGTGCGCTAGCATTTGTGTCGTGAAAGCTAAATAATCTATTATTTATCCCAATTACAATCTCATTTCAGCAAAATCAAACATAAAATGAATATAACATATATGTAGGAACCATGTTTCTTCTAGAAATTACAATCCGTTATCAACTACAGATTAGGGCAAGCAATTCTTAAAAGGCCCATTTACCTTAAACTCGACAGTTTGTCGAAGGGGGTTTCTGGCGGACTATGGAATGATGGAACATGTAAGACAAATACAAAATACGCAATTACCCTGTTCTTTCTTAATATGCCTATTTTAGCTCTTAGCTGAGAACCGTTTCATTTTCACTTATATACATATGCCGCAATAATGTCTAATGATTCTTAATAGGATGTGGTTTTGACACCCAATATATATTTGTCACCAGGGCTTCCTGGGGTTCTGAGATGGACTGCTTTCATCATGTGCATGAGTAAGCAATTGGCCCAAGGGCGATGCATAATGGTTTGCCTAGGGTACTAGAATCCCAGGGCCAGCTCTGTTTGGCAGAAAACAGTCTATGGCTGGTCACCAGGGCTTAGCTCAATTTTGTCACGCTTCTATATATTATTTGAAACTATATCAATATTTACCCTCAGTGGATAAATATTAAATAACGGCATGGCTGATTGAAGAATAATGTTCTGGAGTTAACTCCTGTGTCTAATGCTAAAAATTTTAGAGAAAGTGCTTTTTTCATCTGTTAATGAACACTATGTAATATGGAGTGTGGATTACTTTATCCATACATAATTATCCGCTAAAGTAATAATTGAGGAACAATTAACTTTAAAAAAAAATTTAAGGAGGCTTTAGTGAACGGTTCAGTTCCAGTCACTGACAGCCATTAAGACACATTACACATTGTACAATAATACAATGCATACGGCAGTGACCACAATGCCAACGGGCATCCAGGACGCCAACGTCTTCAGACCCCAGCTGGTGAAACAGGAGAGATGATGATGATGACGATGAGAAATGCAAGTCTTGGTCACAGCTGTCATTTCCTAGAACCACATTACATACACACTCTTTCTGTCCAGTCCAGGTATATGTGCACACAAAAATACACCAAGATTTTGTTAATTAGTTTAATGTATATGATAGATGAGTGATACCTTTAAATTTCATTAAATGAATAGGGAACTTTGCAGAATCCACTCCATATGCATTTTCTCCTTTGCCCTCCCCACTAACTTTTCATATACTTACCAACAATATTGCTTGCCAGCATCATATACCTGTCCCTTTAATATATATATATATTTTAATCCCTTTACGTTACTGTCCTCCTTGATGAAAGTTGATAGAGATAGTGTCTGCTTGCACTTTTTGTGTGTTTGTGAAAATACGTTCGTAGTGTTGCTTTCAAGTTTCTTTGTACTCTTTTCTTTATTACTCAGCTTTTTTCAAAATTAAGATGACCAGAGGATATTTTGTTCTGAAAGAGCCCTTTTATATAGATATCCGGATTTAAACCTAATTTATTGCAGTCTTACATGATCTTGGGTTTCAAAGTGCTAATTCAGGGACAATCAACTGATTGTTAAAAAAAAAAAAAGAAAATTAAAAAAAAAATCAGTTACACAAAGTCATTGGTTGCCTATTCAGACCTATGCATCTGTATTGCTGGAAGTAATATAGCTTTCAGGAGTAATAAAAACATATTTGCTAGTAATAAAATACACATGTAAAAAGCCCCTTTGTACCCCTAAGGGAAAATGGATAAAATAGACCTACACTGCAAAAAATGACCATTTTAAAAAATCTATTTTGGTAAATACTACTTGAAATAAGTAAAAACAAAATGGGCAATGGAGCAAGATAAATTACACTTATACTCAAGATATATCATCTAAAGACCAGATTGCAATTCCAATTTATCTTGTGTAATTTTCAGTAGTGCTAGATGTTTAGCCTGAAAAAAAGTAAAATATTCCTAACACAAATGTACACACACACACACTATATGTACAAAAGTATTGGGACATGGTTGGATGAATTTGGTGTGGAAGAACTCGACTGGCCCACACACAGCCCTGACCTCAACCCCATCAAACTGCAACGGAGATTGTGAGCCAGACCTTCTCATCCGACATCAGTGCCTGACCTAACAAACGCTCTGGATGAATGGGCAAAAATTCCCACAGAAACACCCCAAAATCTTGTGGTAAACCTTCCCAGAATAGTGGGAGCTGTTATACAATGTCGTCAGTCCCTATAGTGCGTGTGTATGTATGTATATACATATTTATACATATTTATTTTTAATGTTTCATTATTAACATGCAGACAAAAAAAGACCATAGTATTATCACATAAAAGCATACTTTTTATTTTAGTAACCCTGTAATGCTGCTCTATGACTTTTGGGGGTCTTACCATGTATTAATAATAATACCATTAGTTTGGTTAATAAATTCTTCTGTAAAATAACGGCCGGATGATAACATTATATGTTCCTCAGTATTTACTTACAGAAATGAAACATTTCCTCCATCACCGCGTTCAAATAAAGGTGTTATACCTATTTTCCTTTCAGTTAGATGGGCGGCTTTTCAAGTGTTGAGTCATATAGAGGATTATAGTGAAACATTAACCCAGCCAGCAGTGTAAAAGACTTTAACTGTCCAAAACGATCTTTAAGCCAAATAAAATCTTTCTGTATAGCAAATTAATTGCTTTTCAGACATGGACAAAATTATACATTATTATTAACTTAACAAGCTATAATAATGTGTAAAATTTCCATGATTTCTTTTATACTATTCAGGGCCGGCCCTACCATGGAGCAGAGTGGGGCAATTGCTCCAGGCGGCACTTTTGAAGGGGCCCTTTGCCGCCCCAAGCCTTTTTTTTTTTTTAAGCGGAAGAGAGAGAGGGGCGCCGAGTGGTTTTCGCTTACCAAGTTGTCAGTACCCGCTCGGCGCCCCTCTCTCTCCTCTGCGAGCCCCTCTAGCTCGGTCTCGGTGCCGGCTTGTAATGCTGAGCGCCGGAAGATGACGTCATTTCCGGCGCTCAGCATTACAAGCCGGCACCGAGACCGAGCAGGGAGACTCACCGCAGGACTGCTGAAAGGTAAGTACAGGGGGGGGGTAGGGTAGATAATAGGGAGGGAGAGTAAGGGTATATAATAGGGAGGGAGAGTAAGGGTAGATAATAGGGAGGGAGAGGAAGGGTAGATAATAGGGAGGGAGAGGAAGGGTAGATAATAGGGAGGGAGGGAGAGGAAGGGGTAGAAGGGGGGGGTGGCATTTTAAACTTTGCCCCGGACGGCATTATGTCTTGGGCTGGCCCTGAAACTATTGTGTAGTAAAAAGCGGAAAAAAAAAATCCTAAAATAATCATTTTTTTAGCTGAAGTTTAGTTGAATTAGTTTTAGATCTAAAGGATATTTATTGCCAACCGTTTGGGTCTTCTCACTCAGCAGGTTGTGCTAAAAGGTGAATGATGGGCAAGAGAAGACGTGCTTCTGCCCAGGATGTAGGAGGCCATTGTTGATAAGCCCTAGCTAGGGTGCAGAATTACCCTAGGCTTGGGTCCTAAATGACTTCAATAGTTTTTAGAAATGATGATGCATATGTATAGAGAGATACACAAAATATAACGTATTACTGCAGTGTCATATGGACTCTTAATAGGCTGCTAATATTGGTCCTCCTGGAAACTGTACATTGACAGACTATCAACATATCTTTAATCCACTACTAGTACAACAAGAAGCAGCTGTTTAGTTGTCACCAAATCAGTTCAGATTATATGATTTTGAGAAGGTACTCAGGATTCTTAGAGGTAAATAGAAACCACAATGCTAGAGGTCCTTCCGAGATATTGTTTACAATTCATTGTATATATTGTGGCTGAAATGACCTTCTTAGCCATCACAATTTTAAACCTAGAAACGTAGAACCATTCAGCCCATCTAGTCTAATCTGCACTGATGCTGAAATACAAGTGCTAAGTGGAAGACCATGCAACGAAACATGCAATTAATTGCCTTTTCTTCCAACAGGCTATTATTGGAAAAATTACAGCAGATTATAACAGAGAACAGCTATGGATGGCCAACGAAAACCTAATCATTCTATTACAAGCACAGATAAGGGGATATCTCCTCAGAAAAGCTTTCAAGGAGAGAAAAGACTACCTTCATCAGCAGGAGCCTTATGCTATAAAACTCCAGGTAACAAGGCTTATTGTCTGCAGGGGTTTGTAATGGTCTTGGTTTAATGAGAGCCAGTAATAATTTCCATCAGGGTCATGCCAGGTTGACCCAATCGGTTACAGATTGCCCAAAAATTAGACTAGTCGTGTACTAGTTTAAAGCATAGTCATTACCCCCATTCTCCCATCTTGACTGGTCTCTGGAATTGTTACACATGACTGAATTTTGTTGACTATTGTGTGTTTATTTTTACCTGTTTTAGAGATGATCCCCTTACTGCTCTGAACCTGCCGCAGATTGTGTCAGGTTCCTGTGTGCGGAGGGACCCACAAACTTAAAGGGAGTTATTAAAATTGCATATAAAATACAGAGCGGTTTACTGTAATGTAGGTTAGCATTGACAAAAACCTGTCATATTACCTGTTATATTATTTTGGTCAAATATATATATTTTTTTATTCGTAAGCATGAAGGCTGCCATTATTTTCATGATCGTGTTACCTTGGGAGACCTTCTGTGCTCAAACACCACACTAAGCTGATTCCTTATGGCAATTCGGTGATGTCCCCTCTACATTCATTAGTCAATGTCTGGATGAGTGGTGAACAATATGCGATTCTATCGTTTACCACAGGCACTATTATAAGGGGTCAGGTTGTTAGCCTGGTAGATTTTTGAACATTTATTTTCAATCAGGTACCAGCGATAAAAATGGTGGGAAATTCCCTTAAGGCGCTGACTCTATGTCTGGGTTTTGTTAAAGTGAAGTCGAGAGAGCACGAAGGTCATCTCAAATGTATTAAAACAAATGACCACATCGCGAATAGACCCATTCATGTGCTTCAACTGAAACAATATGTAAACCAAAACATACTTGGCCTTTTTATACAGAAAGATGGTTGATTGTAATGTTTCCGTTCCTTCTTGTTGTTTTTAAAAGGCTTCTTGGAAAGGATATAAACAAAGGAAATCGTACACGGGCAGACTGAAAGTATTGCAGGGAAACATCGTGGGTATAGTAAAGGTATGACCTTTTTCATTTTTCATTATAATACACATAGTGGAAGACTTTTGCATTAGTAGCTGTTTTGTGATGTTTTTTTCTGAAGCGTTGATTGAATTTGCACCTCGTAAAGCATTGTTAATACATATCCAATATATATATATTAGATTTGTAACTGTAAGCAAAAACATGACATTATTTTCAATGGCCCTATAAGATGCACTTTACCAGCGATGTATACGTTTCCCTTACCAATCACCCTGTGTTTTTCTGGGGTGGAATAGAACAGATCTGTGAATCACGCTGTGTAGATTGTGGCCTACGTCACGCTGCATAGATCTCCCCTAGACCAGGTCCTAGGCAGACTAGAATTATGTATGCATTCACACTTAAGCATTTAATACACTTTAATAGTTTTACTTCCCACACTGAGTGTGAGAACCCCACCTCACTCATAATGCACTATATTGTGCCGAGTTTTCTTATTTCCAGTCTCTCGCTCTGATCTGAAACACATGCTCTTATATCTTTTAGATTCAGTCTTGGTACCGGATGTTAAAAGCAAGAAAAGAATACCAGAAAAGGCTCAAATATTTCAAGGAACACGTACGTCTGTTGTTTATTTACTTTTTAAGAACAAAATTAATTTGTCGGAATGTGTCCTCAAAAGAATGTGTCTTTTGTGTAGGAGAAGGAAATCATAAAAATACAAGCATTCCTTAAGGCTAATAAGGCCAGAGAAGATTACCGAACACTAAGTAAGTACTTGCAACTTTGTTTTCATTTTTAGCTAGAAATATGTGTAGCTAAATCCTATGGATAACTATGTAAAGCACGCTGTAGTTTTCTTGAATTTTGGAAAAAAACCCCAATGCAAACATTCAAAATATTAAAAAAAGGTCTAGGAGTTAATGTTTTTTTTTCCCATTTACCCACACAAATTATATACGTTTATATACGATAGATAGGGCTTTCCTTTTATACCACATTTAGACGTAGAGTTCAACATTTATTATGAATAATATAAATGTGAGTAAAAAATAAAAAGCCAAATTTGTTTATGATTTTGCTATAATAATTGTCTCTAAATGTAGTTAAGTTGAACAAAATAGTAACCATGAGCAAATAAAACAATAAATAAGCCCACAAAAAGTGTACATTTCTAGAAAGAAGTCAACCTGGGGTATTTCACTAAGATCACTTAGGTTCTTGTCATGTAGCCATTTAGCCACCAATCTCAAGTTAGCCATTATTATTTATTTTATTTATTATTATAAAGAAAACACTTTGACCCACTGGTGGTTATAAAGTCTCTACAGAATATAATGCACGTTCTGGCTGGTGTGTCTCTTTTAATCGGCCACAGAGAGAGGAAAGTGGAGATGGTTAAATATTATCACTTCTACATCACCTTGGGCAGTCTTGCCCAAAATCTTGTCTGGTTTTCCTTTTTTTAACCTGCGCATAATAGTTTAAATAGTCATAAGCATATGATAAATGTTAACATTCGTCAAGGTACTCAATGTTCCTGCATTCTGGTACTCACACCTATCTTACTCATTGTAGTTAGTTCTGAAACTCCCCCATTGAGCGTTGTCCGGAAATTTGTCCATCTTCTGGATCAAAGTGATTTGGACTTTCAGGAAGAACTGGAGGTAACAAGACTGAGAGAGGAAGTGGTCACAAAAATTAGGTCAAACCAGCAGCTTGAAAAAGATCTTAACCTCATGGACATTAAAATTGGATTGCTGGTGAAGAACAGAATAACGTTACAGGTGAGATATCCCATGTGTATTTCAAAGGATTCTACTTCAGGGAATGGAATAAAAGATCTCGGACTTCAAGTGTCCTCCCTTTACTCTTATCATTATGTATATTGTGTTGGATTTTACTTATCTGATATTAGCCATTTGTTCAGGCCGTGTTTATACACACACACACACACACACACACACACACACACACACACACACACACACACACACACACACACACACACACACACACACACACACACACACACACACACACACACACACACACACACACACACACACACACACACACACACACATAACACCAAATTAATTGGCTGCCTGTAATGTAATGTAACTATTTTCTTTCTTTCAGAGAAAGCCTAGTTGTGCCATTTTAATGTTGGTTCCACATGAAATTAGAAACTTAATTACCTGCTTACATTTCCTGCAAACAATATGAGTCACCCCATCTAAAGAAGAATGCATATTAAACTATTCTGTGAGTACTTTAATATGCATTCTTCCAAAAATTAAAAAAAAATACAATTAAAGCACAGATGAGGATGCCCTGCCTCTAAGATTTACAAATTAATAAATCATTCTTCCCTCTTAGAAGTTTCAGAGCAATAACTGTTGTTGTGCAGTAATGCGATTTTAAGTCCTCTCAAATCTAACGAACGATTCAATTCTCAAGCCTTTTCCCCTGAAGCCAAACAGTTGTGCAAGTCTGGCCATGGGCCTTTTTGTAGAACACTCTTAAAAATATTACTTTTGGAACCCGGGAAGTTCCAGCACGGAGCTCAGATTGTCCGTTATCCGGAACGAAAAAGAAAGTCTGTTGTGCACTCCAGAGACAGAGGACTCGAAGACAATCTTAGAATTGTTTCTGTCAATACGTTTTGTAAAGAAAGAACAATATTTAATATATCGACTTAATTCTATATAAGACGTTTGTGATCTCCAGAGTTGGTATTGTAGAACAGAGCTCTCCAACTGGAGTGTGTATGTGTGAATGAGTTAGTGTGAGTTAGTGTACGTATGTGTGTGATTGCATGTATGCTTCTTTTAGTATTTATGGGTCTGGCCCCTCAACTGCTTGGTGCAGAATCCAGCCCATCACACCAATGAAGTTTGACAGCATTGGGATGGATGTATTTTTACATGCAAACCCTATAACAAATATAACACCTATATGTATCTGCAGGATGTTGTCTCGCACAGTAAGAAGCTGAACAAGAAAAGCAAAGGCCAGGTAGAAGAGATGCTGACGGTGGACAAGCAGGGGATTAAAGGGCTGAGCAAAGAGAAGAGAAAAAAGCTGGAAGCCTATCAGCACCTTTTTTACCTTCTACAGGTAAGTCTTCTTAAAGGGATATCACCCCTGAATTTGTTTCCTAATGAGTTACATATAATTACTTTTAAATGAGTAAAAAATGTGTGTTTAGTGGAGTTTGACCAACTA
Organism: Spea bombifrons; assembly: GCF_027358695.1. Classification (NCBI taxonomy): domain Eukaryota; kingdom Metazoa; phylum Chordata; class Amphibia; order Anura; family Pelobatidae; genus Spea; species Spea bombifrons. Next base: position 144,316,662 of record NC_071087.1, read on the forward strand.
AAATTAACATTTTAAATTCTTAAACTCACAACAGGAAAGTGCGCTCCCAATTCCCCTGTGTGTGTCAGCAGCCCATCTAAATACCGCACAAATTTATGTTCAATATCAGAGTCGCACTAAAATGGGTGCCACGGGTGCTCAACATCCAGGGACCTGGTAACTTAGGTGCCCAGCAGGGTCACGTAGGGCTGCTGCGCGGTCACACAAGTTAAGGGGGAGGAAAAAAGCTGCCAAGCTGTACTGGTGATGAGTCACAATGTGTTTGTATGTGTGTGTGTGTGTGTGTGTATGTATGTGGAAGTGTATAGTGTTAGTGAGTGTATGTCTAAATGTATTATGTTCATGATGGGACAGAGTTTGTATGTGATTTTAAAGTGTGTATATAGTGTAGCATGTGTGTTTATCCTGCTGTATGTGTAAGTGTATGGTGGTAGAGTGTGTGTATGGTACTGTATGGTAGCGTGTGTGAGCATATAGCAGTACAGTGTGCATGTTGTCCATGTTTGGGGTTTACGATATGGTGTTAGCATGTGTGAGAGGGTGTTGTTAGCATATATATGTGCATTTTGCTGTATAGTGTGAGAAGGTGTATGTCAGCATATGGTGTTAGAGTATATGTATCTAAGTGTGTGTGGTGTCAATGTGAGTGTGGGTGTTAGTATTAGGTGTTAGTGTGATTGTGTGTCGGCGTATAGTGCTTGGGGTTAGTGGTGCAAAGGAGAGGAAGGAAGTAGTGTGTGTGTATTATGTTAGAGTGAGTGGCTGTTAGAATGAGTTTCTGTGTTAGTATCTGTATTTGTTTTTTTTATTGTGGGGCACCAAAGAAATGCTGCACTTGAGAGAAACTAATCCTAGGCTCACCCTGAATATTGTCACATACGTTTTAGTAAGGAGATTAAGTGATTGCTTCAAGCCAGGGACCCAAAACTAATAATCAGTCCATGACAATACCAGGCTTGTCCATGACAATACCCACACTTTGGTTAAAATCAATTACAACCCAGAACCAGGTCAGGCATAAAAGCATTGATAAAAAAAATGTATTGTACCAGTAGTTAAGTTGCACCCACCTTAGGTTCTCTTATCGCAAGTTGGATTTAATCATCTTGTTTTAGTGTGAATTCATTTTTTTTTTCATTCATCTCTATGACTGTTTCATATGATTCAAATAGTTACAGTAAAGCAAGCCCTAGGATTGCCTACCACAGGATGAGCTCCAACATAATTACATACAGATACAGATAGTAGAGCTTAATAGTAGGTTTAAGCTTCATAAGCCCAGAAGACCAATACGGCTTACAGTTGCTACCCGCAACACTGTCCGATAGTTATATTATCAAAAATCTGCAGGTTTCGTAACATGAGCAGGCGTGTTTATCCTTATAACAGTTTCAGCACTTTTTCAGCCAATTTATTAAAGCACAACGATTATTCTCAAACCATGCAAAGCTTTACAGTATTATGGATAGTAAAACCTAAGATCTAAACAAATCCTTATTAGGTTTGAATGTATTCTTAAGTGACGTTCAAGAAAACACTTTCAGAAGCTGAGAGATTTTCCATCTTCCTCCTCTTTAGCTTGCTTATATAATGTGTCATGTATGGTCTTATATTTATGGAGTGTGTATATGCATACAGAATGACCCTGCTATGGTCTGTTTGGTTTTAAGTCTAATGTTTTATGTTGTGTGACTTTGTTTCATAGACTAACCCAACATATTTGGCCAAGCTGATCTTCCAGATGCCACAGAATAAGTCAACCAAGTTTATGGACACCGTAATCTTTACACTATATAACTATGCCTCTAATCAACGAGAGGAGTACCTACTGCTTAAGCTTTTTGAAACCGCTCTCCAAGAGGAAATAAAGTATGTACTTCATCAAATATATATATATTATTAGGTGAACCCAAGGTGTTTGTGATTTCTAACTGCTTAAGATGCTTGGCTGGATGCAAGAAGCAGTAACAGTGGGTGAGCCCCTATAATAATTGGGCTAAGAGCATGCTCACTGCTTCTCTTGTCCAACATGCCAAAGAGGAAACCCATAAATGTAGCACAGATTGCTGCTGTCTAAATTCTTTGTTACTGTAGACACAGCCATTGCTGTCCGGGGATTCACAAGATTCCCCATAATCCTGAAGAGGAGCCCACTGGAAGTTGCACTCCTGCCCTCTTTGCCAGTCCTAATGAAGTATTCCCTTCTAACACACTTAATAGATTTTTAAGATTGTCTAATATTGAAAAGAGCACTTAGTCAACTGTGTCTCATTTATAAGAGCGGCCTAACAATGTACACCTGAGGGGATTGATTCTCATAATTCCTGGTCCTCCGCTGTTTTGCATAAAATATATCGTATTTGCTCGATTTTGAAGACAACCCCCCAAAATGTTATTAATTTAGAAAAAAAAGAGCCTGAATATAAGACTACCCTATAGGAAAATGTTTTACTAGTAAACATTTATTCACATGTAAACTACTTTTTCATATTTAATAAAAACAATGATTAAGAAAAATGCATTTTTTGTTTTTATGTCCTTTTATTTACCAACCTGCCACCCCAGTTATGCACATCTGCCCCACAGCTTGCTACTCAGATATGCCTTATGCCCCCCCCCCATTTACCAATCCCTGGACATCCTTGGACTTGTCCCCCGTGCTCCAGACTCCCTGGTGTCAAGTGAAAAAAGCAGGTGGATGTCTGCACAGTGTGCGCAGACAACCTCCGCTGCTACCCGGGACTTCCGCCGGGGCTTCTATTACTGAGCACCGGAAGGTCGCATCACGCCGGTGCTTCGTCATAGAAGCCCTGGCAGAAGTGCCGGCAGGAGCGGAGGTTGTCTGCGCACATCGCACAGATGTCCACCGGCTGCCAAAGAGCAGCGGGGGATCTGGATCTTAGTCTTGTAGTCAAGCCTCTATTTGAGGTCTGATTATAAGACAACCTTGAATATAAGAGGGGTATTTTTCAGAGCATTTTTCTTTAATTTTTTTTTAGAAACATCAGTATGTGAACAAACATTCATATTAAACATGTCATTACAGGTCAAAGGTAGACCAAATACAAGACATAGTCACTGGAAACCCAACCGTGATAAAAATGGTGGTCAGCTTTAACAGAGGAGCCCGGGGGCAGAACACACTGAGACAGTTGCTGGCGCCCGTAGTTAAAGAAATTATTGAAGATAAGTCTCTCATCATCAACACCAGTCCTGTGGAGGTGTACAAAGCATGGGTGAATCATCTAGAAACCGAAACCGGAGAGGCAAGGTAAATGTTTTCTTCAGAACTTTCTTTTTGCAAGAAGCAGAAGTTGTAGTCCGGGATTGTTTTATCTTTATAAAAGTTCATTATTTATTTTTCTGTACCATGTTGCATTTCAAACCTATATTACCAAACGTTATAGCCAAGATCAAGGGCCAAAAAAGGTTTACAGTTTTATAGAAGACAAAAGCGGGGCAGGCAGGGTGGTTTAATGAGTTATATCTGTGTTTCTGTGAATGCCTGCATGTTTAGAGAAAACATTCATCAGATCATTTATGTGTGCAGTTAGGATTTGTGATTTATTGTTTGTATATTTTGAGGACGGTCAGACTGTATGTATGGATCCAATTCTGAAACTTCTGTTGCTTTTTGGTACAAAGTATATTTTATTGGCAAATGCTCTAGAGAGATCCCCAATACACCATATGAATGTATTACATTTTGAGATTTTGTTTTAACATATGCATATATCTACTGAGTTGTTACTTTCGATATTTACAGCAAGCTGCCGTATGATGTTACAACAGAACAAGCTTTGTCCCATCCAGAGGTCATCAGCAAGTTAGAGTCTTCAATCCAAAGCCTCCGAACGGTGACTGACAAAGTTCTCCAGTCCATATTCTCGTCGCTGGATCTGATCCCGTAAGTTATTGTCAGACAGGCCAACGTAAAATGCATTGATCGAGCCTCGAAGATTTTTTATGCATTGAAACTAAAATAAAACAGTGCAAATATTGACCTGGGTACATTCTAAAAGAAAAACTATCCACTAGTACTTACCTTACAAACATATGTGTTTAAATAAGGTATTGCTCATTTGCCTCAAAAAATGAAAAAATACTCACTTGTAAGTTGGGAAGGCCATGCCACAAATAAGATAGGGAGCTGTCTACTCTATTCCAAGGATCAATGCAACATGTCAAGGGCATGTACTATATTTGGTTGGTGACAACCATATAGATTTGGCAACAAAGTGCAAATTATATCATATCAGGTCAATTTTTGAGCAGAATCTGGAAACATGAGCTCTGTAGAGTGAGCAAACATCTAACACATGATACATTACAATTACTTTCTACATATATGATTCTTATATCCTGATGTCTACGCTCCATGCCATAGTATCTGCTGTTTAATGTAGTTTTGTTTCATGTGCAAAGATCATTCTAAGGTTCTAATTCTGTCCAGCAGCACAGTGTAAAATAATGCTTAAAGGGGAAGCATTTTTTTTTTTTAGGGATCAGTGAAGCAAACATTATTCTCCTTTTTAAGGCTGCTTTTCAATTTAAAGAAAGGTATTAACCACTTATTGTTCTGGGTATGCAGACACTTCAAACGGGTTTATAGATGTATTTATCAGTTCAACCCACGTTTTTGATATAAATTAAAAAGAAGCATCACAGTGTTTTCTTTATTATGTAAGCCATTTCTTTGTTTTTTCCTCTTTCTTTCTGAAGTTATGGAATGAGATATGTAGCGAAAGTGTTGAAAAATTCCCTGCACGAGAAATTCCCTGATGCAACAGAGGATGAACTTTTAAAGGTATGTTTAATGTATTGTATCGTTGCAATGCTTACAATCTTTTTGTGCCACACTCCAGAATCCACAGAATAAGAAAGACATGACTGATTGAGCACTTTACAGCAGGAAAAAATAGACATGCTAGGTGGACCGAATCCCCTGAATGCCACTCTGCCCCCATGATATGCCCCCCGACTTTCCGATCCCTGTACTTGTCCCCCGTGCTCCAGACTCCCTGGTGTCAAGTGGAGGCAGTCAGTGGATGAGTGCGTGATGCGCGCAGATGACCTCCGCTGCTACCTGGGACTTCTGCCGGGGGACACATCACGCCAGCGGAGGTTATCTGCGTGCATCACACAGACGTCCACCAGCTGCCCCCACTTGACACCAGGAAGTCTGGAGCACGGGGGACAAGTCCAGGGATCGGTAAATTGGGGGGGCATATCATGGGGGCAGATATGCCCCTTTACAGCAGGAAAAAATAGACATGCTAGGTGGACCAAATAGTTATCTGCCATCAAATTCTAGGTCTCCTTTTCAAGCTCTGCTAAAAACCTTGGAGTAGATCTTCACACACACACATTAAAAAAGAGAGAAACATACTCATCAAATGTTATCAATGAAAATTACTAAATAATAATTCTAAATGATACTGGCGGAATCATTTGATGCAACCTATATTGGAGTAAGGCAGCAAAGGCAATCTTTTCAAATTCTTTATAACATCACAGGACTCAGCGTTAATGATGTCTACTTCCTGCTACAAAAGTAGACCGTATGCAGTCTAAGTCGCTCAACACTACATTTTGTTTCTTCTAGATTGTTGGAAACCTACTGTATTACCGGTACATGAACCCAGCCATCGTCGCCCCTGATGGTTTTGACATTATTGACATGACAGCCGGTGGACAGATACATTCGGACCAGAGGAGAAACCTGGGTTCTGTGGCTAAAGTGCTCCAACACGCAGCTTCCAATAAACTATTTGAGGGAGAAAATGCCCACATGTCTTCCATGAACAACTATCTGTCTCAAACATACCAGAAATTCAGGTTATTTCTTTATTTTGCTAGTTTGTTCATTCCAATGTGTCATATTATTGTACCTAGTCTGATCTAACTACAAAATAGTACGCTACATTGTGGACAATGCCAAATAGCTCTGCCTGGGAAAATACTTTCAGGGGCATTGCCAGGAAAGCTGCCAATCTGTATCTGCTTAAAAACATTTCCCAAAATAATGAAACTTGTATTGTGGAAAATTAATTAGCCATGTATTTATGGCAACAATATGCTTTTATACTGAGGCAGTGATATTCTAGTGTGGGAGAATATGACAAATATGAAAACAATTTAATAATAACATGGGAAATTAAAAACCATAGCCATAGAATTTCACTTGTCTTCATATATATTTCTAATAGTATCAGTAATGATCACTTGTTTCTGTAAGTTAAATTGTTATGTTATATACTGCTTGTTACGTCCTGTCTACCCACTGTACGGAACATGATGACGCGATATAAAACCATAAATATAATAATGAGCATGGCAAAGAATATGCACAAAGCATTTAGATTAGTAGGGGCTGGGTGCCTCTAATGGTCATTTGTGGAACTGCAAGTTAAAATAAGGTAGCATTTTAGCTGTTAATGTATAAAATACGCTCGCTAGAAAACTAGGTCAGAAAATGTACTTTCCCAACATGTCAAACTTAATGGATAATGTGTAATACACTGTATGAATTCCTGTATACTTACATTGCATCCTCATTTGGAAATGTATTTCCGGAGCCTGCTGTTTGCCTGAATAGTCAGTCAGTCTTTAGTCGTTGAAGAACAATCTGGGCCTATTTATACGCTAAATGTCTCTATTGGGTTTGAATGGATAGAACATGGGTTTAGTAAGTAGAACCCTCTTTAAGACAAACACTTTTTTCAGTGCGGGAAATTCAGACCCCAGTAAAATTCCCAGAAACATCCGAGAGCTTAAAACAATTCTATCCAACAATCGTGAAATTTGAAGTTGTACAACAGCTAGAAAACCCCCTGGTGTAGGGCTGGGTCTATACAAAGCACAGCGGTAACTGGAAACGTAGGAAATTAAAGCTTATGATTTCTTTTTTCCTTTAGGAAATTCTTTCAGGCAGCCTGTGAGGTTCCTGAACCAGAGGAAAAGTTTAATATTGATGAGTTTTCAGATTTGGTGACTCTGAGCAAGCCTGTAATCTACATCTCTATTGAAGAAATCATCAATACCCACTCGGTGAGTATGGTTGTGTTTGGAGCACTGTTTTTGTATTGATTAGACGATGATTGAATTCAGTGCATATGGCTTATTTCAAAGCATAAATATTATAACAAGATATAAGGAAGTTTTACTTTAATGAGGGGGTAAGAGATCAATGGAACAGCCTCGCAGCAGAAGTGGTAGAAGCTAATATAGCGGGGGGTTTAAACGTTCATGGGATAGACATAAAGCTAAGCTGAATCTAAGACGAAACCAAGGACTGATCATGGTCTGATTCTTTTACATCAGGGAATAGCAGGCAGACTAGATGGGCCGAATGTTTTTTATCTGCCGTCAAATTTCTATGGGGGGGGGCAGCCCAAGCTATAATACCTGCAGCTTCAAAGGATAATCATTTTAACTTTGTTGACAGAAATCATTTCCTGTGTATTTGCTGGTCTTTTAACCCTGTCTATAGTATGTTTTCTGAAGTCTTAAATTACTCTGCGATTTAAATGGCCATAGCAAACAAAAAGAACATTTGCTCATTAGCAACAAGTAATTGGACTGTTGCTATTTATAAAGAGTTATAAGCCTGCAAATTAAATAAAAGGCCTTTAACTCAGGAAGAAAGGCCAGACCTGAGGAATTATTGTACTTGAAGTACATAAGGTAAATTCTGGAATTTGTATACACATATCCGGTGCTACTTACAGATTAAGTTAGTAATGTCTGCCTCGATTCAAACACTACTCAATTTAGGCATGTTTTAGTTCTGTTTTGAGAAACCTATGTGTGTTGATAGTAATGAATAAGGGTTTTTATGTAATAATTTGCCCTATCTTTGTCATTCTGTCTGCCCTTTACAGCTGCTTCTAGAACATCAAGATGCAATTTCTCCCGACCACAATGACGTTCTGCATGAGCTGCTCGAAGGACTCGGAACGGTCCCTGACGTTGAATCTTTTCTTGGTAATGAAATCATGAGTATTGTAGTTAAATTGAGGTGCACGACATTATAGTGTTACTGAACATGGTTTTTTAACTTGGTAATTTCCTGTTCCGGTCATCTGCTATCACTCTGTACGTAAAGATTAAAATAGCCTTCGCCAGGATTCTTCGCACTACAACAAATTAGAAGGGAAGTATGGCGGCGTTGTCATTTTTAACCCATATGCTCATTTTGTAACCTATATCCACGTTATTACCGGTAAAGGCACATACTGTGGGACAGTGTACATTGATATATATTGTATATGCAAAAATGTTCTGAATTTGGCTGCTGACATGCTTGCATTCTTTATGAATTCTGGACATAAGTGTGACTTAACTCTATTCAGTTTGCTCACTGAAGTATTAGGTATAATTTGTGTGTGCCAAGTTCTTTGGTGTATCGTTGAAGACACCGGAATAAACATGAAAGCTAAATGCGTCCTTTCAATGAAAATAAAGGAAAGCTCTTAACTTGCATACAAAGCAGAGCAATTAACGTGCGCCAACTATAAAAACACATCTTTATTACAGCAACATCACCCATGGTTTCATAAAAATGTAATATATTTCCGGGCCAGCAGAGTATGCAATCAGGCACGTCTTCTAACTGCAAGTAGATAATCCACCTATATAGCATAAAGGGTTAAGTCTCGCCACCATAGCACGTGCTTTTTGTTTGTTTCATTGAAATTGTTTTAGAGATATTCATTTTCTCCTCAATGTTCTGTCCTGGCGTTCTTTCTTCTCCACACCCCACCCTTACAAATGCTGCATGAGCCAACCAACAACAATCAGCAACCTAACAAAAGTGAGAGATAACAGATCCTGAGAAAAGAGGTTCAGATACCATTGCCATGGCATGCACATAAAGCTGGTATTAATAGATTCATATTGCTACCGAAAGCAATAGAGGAACAAGGATGGGATAATATCCTAAAAGTATACTGAATGAAATCACAAAGTGAACCTTGCAGTCAGACGTGGGAACTATGAAAAGCTTCCTTCGAATGTTTTGTATACAGTGTTTTCTTGCTGTTTGTTAAATATGTGTAAATAAACATTTTCTGATTCCGTTGGTTTCCCAGAGTGTGTCGTCTTCCTCTGGAAATTCCCAAAGTCTGGTTTACAGTTACTGTAAATGTAGAATGACTTTTATATGGTTTGTTTTTCACGTAAGAAACTCGTAATATTCTATAAAACATTACCAATCATTCTAGTGCCCAACATTTCTGTAGCCTGTGATGAAGCACATCCGTCGGGTTCTTGGGGGACCATACCCAATTTCCTCCCCTGATGTCCCTCCTTTCTAATGTTTGTTTGGGATGAATGTATCACAGAGCTGTACAGACATAGAAGTCTGGGCTCATTAGGACAGTGCAGCTACAACCCCAATAACAGCACATCTCTTATACAGCATTCAATATACAATTAATCATTCTAATGAGACTACAAAGTAAAAAACATCAAACATTCTAAAACATTTGTCTTCAACAAGAGGACTCTGCTTCCATGCTTTTAAAAGTTTGTTATAAGAACGTATACAAGGTTCAAGTTCTTCTTCGAACCAACATCTTTAGAATATTAAATTTCTCTACTCATGTAGAAAATATTCAGTACATTTCTGCCGAACTAACTTCTTCGTAAATGAAAATGTGTTTTTTCTTAGCATATCGTTTCTCAGCAGATAAGAACCATCTAGTCTGCCCGTTTTTTTCCTGCTGTAAAAAACCACCAACCTTATTTGGTCTTGTCTTACATTCAGGCTAGCCATATGCCTGTCCCATGTACATTTAAATTCCCCCAGCGTATTAACCTCTATCGCTTCTACCGGAAGGTTATTCCACTACCACTGTAAATCTCCCATTTTGTTATTTATAATGTATCTATACACACGTTAGTTTTTGATTGAGGAAATGTAGTAGAGTCTTATAGGTAGAATGCAGTATTGGTCTGAATACTGGTAATGCCCAGTTATAGACTCGGGGCCAGATTACCGGCAGATGCCCTACGAACCTATACCTGTTGTGATATTCTTTAGCCAATTATAAATGAATTGTCTGAAGATATCTTGAAATACTTAACAAGTAAAAAAATGGATAAATGACCCGTAATGCAAAAATAAAGTAGTAGACTAGATCATTTATTTTGGCATTACGGTTCATTTATCGTAAGCTTGCGAGCCGGGCCCTCTCTACCTAATGTATAGGTTTGTCTTAGTCTGTCAATTCTAGTCATGTCATACCTCTTGAATATATGTATTGTATTAAGCTCTGCATAAATTGTTGGCACTACATAAATAAAAGTTAATTTATTTATTTACTTATTCATATTAGTTTTGTTCCATATATATGTTATATATATTCTATTAAAATGGTTGGCAATATAGCCCCGTTTATACACTCGGTGCATTTAGCCGCATGCACATTTGTCGTGTCAGTGTCTAGTGATTTATTTCATACATATTAGAGAGGGTTTATTCATTATTATTTCATTTTATTCATTTATTTTTCGCTTTATGAATTAAAAGTTAAATTTTATATTATATCATTTATATCTGGGTTTTTCTCTGTGAACCCTTTCTTTCCTCCTTGGTTTTGGTATGTTGGCATTGTCCCTTTAATGAACTGTGGTATCACGGTTTCCGGTCGTACAACCTTGAGTTATAATTTTCCATTTTTTGATAAATGTTACATGCTTGCTGCATTTTTTCGTGTGTATCTAATTTCCAGGCCTTTGTAACGTGAATTGGATTTGTCGGTATAAGTATGCTGGACAGCTTTGTCACTAGAGCTTTGCTCTGATATATCTCACTTGATTTATTCACCTAACATTTCAGAAAAATGTATATAGTTCATTGATTTAAAAGAAGACCAAAAGGCAAAGACCTCTCAAAAATGTAAACCATATGTGCTTTTTTGCCAGACACCAATCATTTTATACACAGAATAGGATCATTTTTAAGGAATGCGTGAATAATGCTTTTGACCTTAGTTGTGACATTTTAAGTTTGGTGTATCAATATTTTTATATCTGGTTCTAATAAATTGGTTTCATTATTTTCTGTTATTCTATGTTTAATGTATTGTCTTCTCTGCTCTCCCAACAGGCGAGGGGGCTGTTGATTCCAGCGACCCCAACAAAGAAAGTGCTCTGAGTCAGCTGGCAAAGACCGAAATATCCCTCTCCTTAACCAGCAAGTTTGAGGTACGAGAAGGTGAACTTAAAGACATGAAGAGCTTGATGATCAAGTAAGTATTCTGTCTAACTTGCTGTTACCAGTTGTAATTTGTCCTCGTCCATCCTGAGGCTCATGGGTCCAGGGAATAAGTACAACTAGTCCTTAAAACCAGGTCTTTGCATTTGCCATCTTGCATGCCCGAGGCATCCTTTCTATGTGGCCGATGGGGACCAGTCTACATGCTAGTGGCATTAATGCTAGTAGTGGATGCCTCCAGGCTAACATCAGGGTAGGAAGCAAAATTTACACTGTATGTTTCTTTTCAAAACCATCCTTCCTAGTTATCATACTGGTAGCTTCTTAGATGTCTATTAAGTTTATCTTTAGAAGAGGAGGCATAGTTGGTCGATATGGTCCTGTGGTAATGTGGGTTCATATATTACTGCCGATGGATCTGCCATAAAAGCACACCATGATTGTTTAAAAAGAAAATAAAACTCTGTGGGTCCAGTGCCTTAAACCCCGTCAATGTGTCTCTTTATTTCCTACTAAGTTTATATTTATTCTTAATAGACAGGAATCTGACAAATTAACATGTTAGTCCTTTCCAGTGGGTTGCATCAGAGTTCACATCGGTACATACGTGGGGTGATAACGGCCGTAAAACAGCAATTATTGTGTGTGGCTGTCAGCGTGACTTGTGACCTTGTGTAGTTTAATCCATATGCTGCGACTCATACATCAGGCATGCATCTTATAATGAGGAAATGCTTAAGAGGAAGGATAAGGGCAGTGGATAGGAGTTTGAATTGTTCTAATCATAATATATTGTCAAAGGTGTTACTGGTTTGAGTATCAGGGTAATTAAGATACTATTGCAAAGCTTTCAGTGAATTTATACTCTGCATCTCTAACATTCGGCAATTTGGGGACCGTGAGAGGACAGCAATGTTGAACTATGCGCTGTCACATGCTGGAGGGGCTATCCAGTTTTCTTGCGATAGGAGAGAGATATTTCAGAAAATAGTGACAAAGGAGGCTTTAGAGAAGGTTGAAAGAAATTAAACCGGGTCAGAACTAAATAAAGATATTGAGTGATGCAAAGGGCAAAAACTGAAGGAAATCTTAGTTTTTGTGTATGTTGACTTTACTAAGAGATCCGTGGAATATCCATCTAGAAGGCATGGTAGAAGTCAAAACTATGAGGGAGGCTATCCTGGGGGGGGGGGCAAGTAAAGCCAAGTGGCCCCGTTAGCCCCTTGACCTCCCCAGTAACGTGCAAATGTACACACTCATGCTTACACACACTCATGCAAAGTATCCCCCCACACACATGCTTATACATACAGACTGCGTAGTTTGGTGGTGCAATAAAACAAATGTAATAATAATCCATATTCATGCTCACACACGGTTACACAAAAATGCCAAACACTTACACATACACATTCATGCTTACACACAATTACCCATACACACTCATGCTAACACACACTTATACATACATGCTCCCTTCTTTACCTTCTCACTCCTTTGTTACCACACTCTCGGCTTTCTGTATGCTCACGTGCATAACATTGTGTTATGTGATCTTGCTGTGTTTCTGACTCTCTGACCAGTTTGGACTGGCAATTCTGGCCCAGTTTTAGCCTGCCCCTGACTATACTGAAAATAAGTAGCATTCCATCATAGAGTTGAATCCACTGTATACGAATATACGCAATATATCATTTTTTTGCCATGTTGATATGATCTGTCACTGTCTTCACACTTTGAACTGGAATAATGTTTTATGTTTATGAATTTATCTACCGGTATATATCTTTAGGCATAGCCATAACAGTATGTCTTAATAATGAGTCTAAATTGGACTAAACTACCACCACATTTTTTGACAGTTTTGCTGTCATGTTTTTTTGTTTACAACTTCAATTTAGAATGCTCAGTGTCTTACAAAATACGACATACAAATATTGACATGGAAGAAGAAAGTATTAGGAATGGTACAGAGTATATATCCATTTAATGTATTTTATGTTCTGTTATATTTTAAACCCACCTATCCACAGTGAGTCTCATAATTATCAGTAGACCAATTTAACTAAGCAAGTCCTATAAGAGGCTGCAGTGAGCCAACATAATCCATAGCCTGGAAAACCTGGAATGTGCTTGCTTTGATTTGCCTGTGAATTATAAACCAAACTTGCATTGATTGACCAAATCAAAATGAATAGTTAAAAGAAAATTATGATCTTAATGAACACATGGAGCCCAGACACCATCTTTTTTGTTTTAAAAAATAATAATTGCTTTCCTTTCTATAGATGCTGCTATATAAGAGCCCGTGATTATATATTGTTATATGTTTCCTCCGCAACCCCATTAAGTGGTGGTGTGTTGGACAGGACAGAATTTGATTTCTCCTTGGCATAAATCCATAAAGCATTACAAGTTTATACCTCGCGTTTATGCACCTTTTTTGTTGCAGGACTAAGAAGCTGATAGTAGATGTTATCCGCACGCAGTCTGGTGACACATTGATGGAAATCCTGGAAACGCCAGCAACTGTGCCACAGGTGAAGAATATTCACATTACTTTTCATTACTCTCTTTTATGGTAGCAGAACGACAAGCAAAACCCCAGGTCCACAGAGTTTGGAGACTGTATTTGAAACAATGCTGGTTGTATCCTCATAGATTTAAGTGTTAAATGATGGAAGATAAAAGTGCTCCAAGGAGTTGTAATTCAGGCATTCATGACTCTGCAGCAAGCACTAAATAATGAATGATCGTAACCCTCGGGTACGAGATTTGTCTTTGGCACACATCCGTTGTTTGTAAATCCATAAAAATGATAATTGCCCCAAACAGACAAATGGTAAATCACAAAACACCATCCTTTATTCTTGGTTTGCTAGGGACTGGAGTTGGTGGTGCTTAGTCTGTGTTGAGTAGCATTACCTGCATAGACCACTCTAACAGCTACCTTCTGTGTAAACGTTACTCTTTCAATGTATGCTCTAACGGGTATGTTATTTCTAGAGCCTTCTAACCAAAGTTCACTAATTTCAGGAAAATGAACACTTAAAAGTGATAGAGAAGAGAGTAGCTTTAGATGCCAAGACCCCGGATAAAATGAAAAGGAGCCAATCTGTTCTGGAAGACGGCCAGCTTCCCTTGGAACAAAAGAAGAGAAAAATCCTTCGAAACCTTCGGACTCTGGAACAAGCTGGGCTAGTAACCGAAGGAATGAAGTACCAAGAGATTATCAATGAAATTGCGAAGGTTATACATTTTTTTCATTATGTTTGGGGGTGTATATGTACTGGACAAACAACATGCAGTATGACCACTTTTACCATAATTTTAGCACAAAAAGGATATCTGGTTAAAAAAAAAGAATATTCTGCTGTTTTCATATCACCTAGCAAATATATAAACCACAATTTCCTCCCACAATTCACAGCAGGCTGAATATTATGGTATTGTATTGCCTACGTATGTTCTAAAACAGGTTTGTCCAGCTACAGCTATCAGCAATTATATTCACAACAACATGACAAAGTTGAACTTGACACTACTATACACACCATAGCAATTTTTTGCAGTAATAGTAATGAAGACATTGAAAACACAGTTTTTGATGTATATATATATAATTTACTTTATAATGCTATTCTCATTCTGCTGACAATTCATTTATGGCCTATATTTTATTCAAATAAATAAAATGTAGTTATTTGGTAACATAATACTTTTTTCTACCAGGATATCCGTAACCAAAGAAGACACAGACAGCGCAGAAAAGCTGAACTAGTAAAACTTCAGCAGACCCTGAATGCGCTCAACTCCAAAACAGCCTTCTTTGAGGATCAGATAAATTATTACAACACGTACATCAAAACCTGTTTGGATAATTTAACTAGAAAGTGAGTCCCATGTTAAGTCATTTCAAATTGGGGAAACAAAACTTAGTCACGGGATTTGTTTAGCTGTGACGCTGTAATCGGAATACTGGTAAACAATGATTTATTCCAACATGATGCAAGTGGGCTTTATTTGTGTGAATCCGTTCCATAAGCAAATGACATGTTCCATATTATGGAACTTGGCTGCGTTTGTTCAGCCAAGAATTATCAAAGCCAGGTTTATTTTTCATTAGATGTACATGTTCAGTAATTCAGTATTTGTTGATAAAATCATCATTGGAAGCCAAGATCTGCACCTGAATGTACAATTGCTTATTACATAAGTTAGTTAATGTTTTATTATAATACTATAATTTAATATAGCATTAAGATACGAAAATTATAAATATTATAAAAAAAAAAATGTAAGTACAATTTTGAGTACAGAGAGGGAGGGCGTGAGGTGTAGCACAGAGAATCTGAAACATTTCTTTGAAATGCTATTTTCTTATGCAGCTGACATGTAGCAGCCAAACAGACAGCAATTAGATAAGAAATACACCCGTATTGGTGCAAGAGATGAGGGAGTCTTTACATCTTTTTCTGTGTTGGTCCTATAAAAGCTTTAGGTACCTCAGAGGTCTCTTCTCTAGTTGGCAACGCTTCCATATGAAGAGAAGACACTTCTTAGGGTACATAAGCTTAGGCGGTGTTAACCCAGTAAAGGTTTCACCTGCAAGTAAATGTGTAAAGGTGACGCCTATGCTGTATAATCACAAAGCTAGGAGTTGTAGGCGAGTGAGACAGAGCAAATTCACTGAGCATCGTAAAGAGTCACCTCCTGAGTTTCTCCTACAATAATGCCAGATTGTGCCCTGAATAATACATATTCAATTGGTGAGATTTCATCAGATATTTAACCTGACTTGGGGGGGGGTTCTTCGTTAGTAATATGCTGTTCCTTTTCCATAGGAATTCAAGGCGTTCTATTAAGGTAGATGGTAAAGGGGAAGAAAAGACCTCGAAGAAAATGAAGCAGTCCGCACTTCGATACACAGCTGCGAGATTACACGAGAAAGGCGTCATCTTGGAGATAGAAGGACTTCAGACCAACCAGTGAGTAGTGGCATAAATGGAAATGAAGGAATACAGTGCAATAGATACATAGACATCTGTGTTGGATACAATGACTTGCCATGCAATCCTTTCTGCTTCATAATAAAAAGCTAAAGAACAGGAGGCCTTGTGTAATCATCATGTCGGGTAGAAAGAGCAGCATGAAAACAAATATTTTGCTGCACAGAATTTTATAATAATTACCGTTTAGCCCAACGAACACAAATCTCGGTCCTTGGCCTTGTCTTATTTTCTGGACAGCCTTATACCAATCGTATACATGCTTAAATGTCCTTGCTGTGTTATCCTTTGCTACTTTTGATGGAAGGTTTTTCCAATGATCCACTACCCTGTCAATTAATGAATATCTTATTAAACTGTCCTTGATTTCTTAGATCTGGCTCAGTGCCCCATGTGATAATTCTTCTGCTTTTGAGCTACATTGTTTATTCATATTATTTATATCTTTTATCTAACAAGGTTCAAAAACGTTCTGTTTGATATTACACCTGGTGATGAAGTTGGTGACTTTGAAGTTAAAGCAAAATTTCTTGGTGTTGAGATGGAAAAAGTCCAGCTGCACTTCCAGGTAACTGTATTATACTCCAATTGCATTTAAACAATATTTAATCAGAGCTTCTCGGTAGCAAAACACAGAGCTCCAGCATTTGTATATTAAACATATTCATAGCATAAGGAGAAGCGGTATGAATAAAACTCAGGATGGGCAAGCAATTAGTTTGCTGTAAAATCCAGACATAAACTGCCAGAGACTGGAGTTGCATTAAACAAATAAACCTTAATTGATCTGCCATTTTTTTTATTATTTCCTCTGAATGTTAAGAATTTCAAGAAGCCATTTTAGTTCATATAGCATCAACTTACCATTGGCACCTTTTGCATCACTTAACAACTAAGTGTGCCCGGCGAAAATTATGAATGAATGAAAAAAGTGGTTACATGAATGAAGGTTCATTTTTAGGGATTGTTTGGGCATTCAACAGCAGTGAGAATGTTGTTTAGAATGGTGCATTTACCCTATGAAACTGATGAGTTAAGCAAAGTCGCACATTTTAAAGGGACAGCCCAGACATTACATGCATTTTAATGATATCTCAAGGTCCCCTTTAAGTCAAACGCAAACCTCGAAAATGCATAGAGGAATCCAGCAGCATCACCCCTAAGCATTTGGCCTATTTCAGTGGAACCCCTTCCTGTCAATGATTGGCTGTTTCAACCAGCTAAAAGTCTTATAAATACCAGCCACAGCTTCTCATAAGGGTAAGGTTTTGGGTTTGTTTTTTAAAGAATGCATATTACAGTACTTACAAAGTTACAGCATTCTTCTTCTGGTGGGGCTGCAAATAGCTATTGCAGTGTCCCTTTAAGTACTGTTACTGTTTATGAAGGAAGATGTACATTTATTATATTTACACTGTTCCTTAGTACAGCTATCGCAGCTGCACCATTTAGCAATCTTAGATCTAGTCAACACGTGGGCAGAGACCGGATGTAACCTTCATGTCTTCTTCCCGTTGCAGGATTTGCTCCAGATGCAGTATGACGGAGTTGCCGTAATGAAAATGTTCGACAAAGCAAAAGTCAATGTGAACCTCCTTATATTTCTCATAAACAGGAAATTTTATGGGAAATAAATAGAGATGGATGGGATCCTTACATCCATTTCAACATACATTTTTCTTTGTAATTTGTTTTTGTTAATTTAATATATTAATTGAGGAGATATTATGAAAAATCTTTTTGATTTATGGGGAATGTAATTAAATAACCAAAATTGTTCAGTTAATTGTACAATGGTGCCTTTATCCCTTTGAGTGCCAGGTGAAGGTGAGCAATGCATTGATTGGTATTGCTATTGGCATTTAAAGGGTAATCTCCTTCAGTGTCAATGAGGTCATTGTATGTGTTATTCAATTGATATTTTGAAGGAAAGTGCAGTGTGATATACGGCTCGAAGCACTGCCCATGCTACAGATCCTGTGATTTCTCAGTGGGTCATCACAATAATGTAAACGCTTGCAGTTTTATTTTATTTTTTAAATCATTAGTTTGAGAAAAGTGCACTATACGGTATGGATAAAGTAAAAAAAAATTAAAAAAAATTCCTACCATATTTTATTTTTTTGTCAAAATGGGGGTCTTTAAAAGGAAAAAAAAACAAAAAAAAACTGTATACGTAGAAAAAAAAATACATATTGTCTATAGTCTTTAATATACAAATCAAATGGATTCATTTGATTTCAGACTTTAAATATAGTGTAATAAAATTGTATTTTTGGAAGAGTCAGTTCAGACAGCAGGTAAACTAAAACTTTTGTCCGTTGTCAAGGTGAATTTTTTGCAATTTTGTAATTTTTTTTTTTTTTTAAAGTAACACATAATTTATAAATGGCAGGAGATTAATTGATGTAGCCCTGCATGATTTTAGTTTCCAGGTTATTGCACTACTGTCTGTTGGCCCTTGTATCCATTCTGCATGGCTGCAAGATACCAGGGCAATGGCTGACGGTTGTTTTGATGAGACATTCTGCCACCCAAGTGCTGAAAGTGGAGTCTGCAATGCTTTGTGCTCAGTTTGTTTGCTCCCCAGCACTTGAAGGGTTACACAACTTTAGTTTGTGCCTTTCTATGTCTGCTGCTCTGTCTGTAATTTTCTTTTTTAATGCAATAAAAATCCATTGTTTCATTAAAACTAATTTTGTGTATTTTTTTACATTGCTATTTTGACTAAGAAAATAGCATGCGTTGTCTGGCAACTTCTTGGGCAAAAAAGAGCAAGGCTCTCTTTCCAGCAAATGCAGACTTTGGAAAGAAGGTTTTTCGATCAGCTTTGTGTTGACCCCTCCCTTGTTCTTTGTTATGGCTGCCAGGCATGACAAGAACTAACGTTAGAATTCTTGGATTCATTTTCCTTGCTGATAGTATTAATTATCACTCCCACCTAATATTCTTGCATTATTCCTGGTATATTGTTTTAATTGCACATGGGGGGAAGTAGAGGGGAGGGGTAATTCATAGTTTGTTTTTCCTGCCTGAGTCGGGAAAAGATGCCTCTAAGTTATGGCTCCCAGGCGGTAAGCAAGGAATAGAAACTATCAGTAAGTAGATTTCTAACTTTCTGCAGCAAACACAAAAGTTTCAATTGAAAGGTGCTGTTCTTCTTGGACACAACATGAGCTGCACAGTCTCTTGTATGAAAAGATAATAAACCTTAGCAGATCTGTCGGTTTATTCCTCCACTGGACATATAATCTTATAAAAACAATATAGAAGCTACGGTATGTACCGTAGCAATCCTATTGCAACCATCAACCAAACAAACTGTTCCTGGCAAGAAGTACGAAAGAGACAATTTTTTACATGATTAAAAAAATCATTTCTGGGAGCAGTTTGGACAACTCAGCAGTGCTAGATGATGATTGTAATGCTTCATTTAGTTACAAAAAAATAGATGGGACGACAAAAGAGTAGATGGAGCTACAACAGTAGCTCTGTTGGCACACAGTTCTCAGTGGTCCTCGAGTTACAGAGGAAAGAAAACACTTCCAAGTGGACTAACAATAGCTCGAAAAGTTAATCCTTGTTAGGCAGTCTACTGAAACAGACCTTGGCTTGAAAAACTTCATGCAAGAGTGGGGTGTTTGTGCAATATTAGTATTTCATTGTTTAGATTTTGCAATTTTGTACTGTGGACCACTTGGCGAGATGCCCTCGGATGAGAATCGGGCTGGAGAAGTACATGCGTTAAAGGCCTGCTGTGAAGAGAAGGCTCTGCAGGATCCATCAAGAGAGGAATAGGCCTAAACAGAGGAAGGGCTGTTTGCCAAAATGTAGTAATGTTCTCCGCAGGACTGTTGCAGTTGTGTTTCTGGGGCATTTCTGTGTTGTTCCTGCTTTGCTTTAGTTAAATTTGTGAGACAAGTCGTATTTATTTATATAGTGCCAACAATTTCTCACAACAAGGTATCCATTAGGTTCTCACACCACCATTCGATTATCAAAAAATGTTGCTGAGCTATTTAGTACCTTTGGAAATGGCTGGAAGTGATCTTTGTCTGTGAGTTTAAATTTTTTGGGCCAACATCCAGCTTTTGTGTGCACTTCTTATGGGTCTTCTATGCAATTTCTGTTGGTGA
Source organism: Spea bombifrons (assembly GCF_027358695.1). NCBI lineage: Eukaryota > Metazoa > Chordata > Amphibia > Anura > Pelobatidae > Spea > Spea bombifrons. The sequence continues at coordinate 144,337,028 of NC_071087.1, forward strand.
ATGTGTTTTGGCAGGAGTGGATAATGTAGACTGTGAATGTTACTGCTGAATGGATTTTAGACTGCTATATTATCCCCTTAAGGACCAGGCTGTTTTTTATTTTTTGTACCATTTGGGACCGAGGCTGTTTTAACACTTTTGCGGTGCTCTTGTTTAGATGTAATTTTCTTTAAAGCTGGGCAATGCAATTTACCCCATCATATCTTTTTGAAAACTAGACAAACCAAAGTATTTCAAATGCTGGTATTTTAACCCTTTCTGTGCACTAATTCTATTACCACCCTTTGTCAAACTTTGTGGTAGTAATTTATTTTTTGTTTTTTATCACAAAAATTGCTTCAGGTATGTACTCCAATATGTGTTCAGCAACATCTCCTGAGTACAGTGATACCCCCCACGCATGAGTTTGTCGGGTTGTTTGGGAGGTAAAATGCCACATTTAGGAAGTGCACATTTTTTAACTTGGAACTTTGACATCTGGTCCTACTGCCCCCATGTCCTAATAGGGCCACCTTTGAAGGCATTTCAGTGACACCATTGACGTTTAGGAGGCGATCATTGATGGCGGACATTGACGCCCCAGGGAGGGCCCCACACATGGCCCCTGATGCCGATCTCGGTGTTGCTGAATGCCTCGACATTGAGGCATTACAGCAACACTGTTTAAGAGATGAAAGTGATCGTAGATCTATGCTTGTGTAATGAAATGATGTGACCAGTCATTGGACGTTAAGGGCTTATTCTAAAGAATTTGCTTCCAGAGGAAAAAAGCAACACTCTATATCCAGTCCTATTTAATGAAAACTATAAGCGGTGTATAACCAAACATTGCTTCTGTAAGATAGTGTCACAGAGTTATATGCGCTGCTGTAGTAGACACATGGATTTGCCCCCAGGAGAATGACAGCCCCTTTGAGGGAGCTGCCCATGCTGCTAATTAGACTTGCCTATGGCAAAATCAAATTGAACAGCATTATTATAGATATTTAAAAAAAATGATCCCTCAGAGTAAGGAAGCAGACAGAGGAGCAGCATCAGAACTTCACTCACTTTGAATATTGAGTGCCGGGTACCTTACTTTGGGAAGATTTACTTTTAAGAAAGCCATCGGCTCCACCAGTTGAGCATGTTGCCTGTCGCAGAGACAACCCTCTCGCTTTGGATACTGGTGGGTAGGCATGAAAGCAACTGCTGGGCCAGTAAAGAGGGGCCAGGCTTTCTGGTCCCAATAATGTAGAGGGTCAGTACTAGGTGGCAGCGGTGGTTCCTCAAGGTGTAGGTAGGCTTGGACCATTTTAAAGGTGTAACTCTGATTACCCACCAAGGTATCAAGGCCCGCTGCTGAAATGGCTGATGCTCCGGTGGATCTAGTGCAGATGCTCTGCCTGGGTGCAAAGGATTGGGACATGTGGCTGCCACTACTACCACTGCTGCTTGGAATTTTAATTTCCAACTCCTACATCTCTCCTTCGCTTCGCATGCCCCTTTTGTGCTGCATCTCACACATCCTACTGACAAGCATGTCTCTCCAAGTTTTAAACGTATTTTTAAGGTCCAACTTGCCCTTATCCCTTGGGTTTATGATGGCATGCATGCAACTTTTCAGCTCCTCTATCAACTTACTGATCAGCTTCTCGACTGCCACATGTAATCTTTCGCCCAAAAAAACACATTTTGTTCCAGAAAGTCATACATGTGTTGTTTCAGTTAGGTAAGTAAGTAAGGGGAGATGACCTGGCCCAAAGTGGCAGCGCTCTGGTTTAAGTCCTCGGTCACATCCCTAAATAGCTTCTGGACTTCCATCACCTGCCCCATTATTGCCCATTCCCCTCTGCCCAATGGGCTGGACACCCCAATGCTCTGCTCAGCCTGCTGCTGCTCCGGTATCTGCTCCATCATGTTCAGGGTGGAGTTCCAGCAAGTCCTGATGTAGACGGTGGTGGGTAGCAGCTCCTCCCTCAGCTGCTGGCTTGCCTTCACACTGCGGTGAAAGTGCCCGGCAATCTTATGGCACTTTTCAATGAATTTCAAAAGCCTACACTGCCCATCAGTTGGAATAGCTGTCCTCTACCACCATATGTAGTATATGTGCTGCACAACACAAACCCACAAAGTCCCCATCTCTAACCGCTTTCACCATGTTTGCTGCCTTTTTAGTCACCACCATTCCCATTTCTACAGCTGGGCCCTCCTGTGGTCCAATCCACTGCACCAGCATCTTCCTAAGAGCTGCCAAAATGCCAGTAAATGATGTGTACTGCTCATCCATAACCTCAGCATAGAGTGGAAAGGATCTTTAACCCTGCTGCCCCTCTGCCCCAGTCCTATCCTTCCAGTCATCCTGTGTGCCTACACCAGCTACAGCGGTACCCTCAGTGAACTGTAAACGTAGCTGCTGTGGCCTCTCCCCAAGTGGCCTCATCATAAGTGGCTATTTAAGAGTTACACTGGACAATGCAGAGATCCATCCCTGGTCTTCATGCTTTCATCCAACTACTCCTCTGGCAATCACTATATGTCCATACCTGGGAACTCTCCGGGTTTGACCCAGAGATTGCTGGGTGACCCCGCTACCGGGTCGCGGTAGCGGGGTCTTGGCATGCCCCTCTCCCTCCCATTCCTTTAAATTGGGGTGTTTCCCTCTGCCATCAGCGGGAATGGGTAGCTGGAGCCGAGAAGTTCCCAGGTATGCTAATGTCTGCCATATCTCCTTCTCTTACAGGAATGAATATCCCATATTTCATTTGAACCCCTCATCTCCTGCTGTAACCCCTGTTTTCCACCCGGTATGAATATCCGGTATTTCATTTGAACCCCTCATCTCCTGCTGTAACACCTGTTTTCCATCCAGTATGTCTGTATCCTGCCTGTCTCCATACCCTGCTGCTATCAAAGGGTTAAATTTGGTGCCCTCTAGTCTAGCTTAATTGCATTTGTTATCCAAGGTGTGAAACATCTGCCTCCTGTATGCAATTACCTTATCTGACCACTTGTGAGGAAGCCCTGTATATTCCTAGGCCTCACTTGGAAACGTAGCTGCTGTGGCCTCTCCCCAAGTGGCCTCATCATAAGTGGCTATTTAAGAGTTACACTGGAGTTAAACGGGAGGGAAACGACATACCAGGTACCACTGCAGAAAGCAGCTACAACACATAATTCGAACCAGATCAACTCATCCCCATCCCGTCCAAGCCGTCCTCTCCTATTGTCTCCCTCAACCACCAACTTGATTGTAAGCTTGCAAGAGCAGGGCCTTCCTCTCCTTCGCACCGGTTTGTTATTGTATGTATTTTTGTATGTGAAATTGCTCTACTAACTGTAACAGAGGTGCGGAATCTGCGGGCGCTTTATAAATAAAAGTAAAGAAAGGCAGGCTATACACTAGTGGTGCTCCATATGTCTCGGGTGAAGTGAATGGTTTGTCCAGCTGCCTTGGACATCTTTCTTCAGCCTTCTGAAGGTAGTGCGACAGGGGAGACGGTAGTGGGGAGCCTGTCTCTGTATACTAGGGGTCACCTAACTACATCTTTTCCTACATGCCGGCCGCCGCCAGCTCTGCCCAACTCACAAATACTAGAATCACTCCTTATAGACATTTCCAAATGTTTTGCAGTCAAATGCCAGATTTTGTCACCAATATTTATTATTCAGCAATGAATTGAAGATAATTAAAAAACGTAACTCGTCTACAAATTAGAGGTTTCGCTGGTAGCCTAAACTGGCAAGTATCTGAAACTACTAAGGAACAGATTTTACATTTTAAATAACTGAAAGACAGTCATACTGTGCCCAAGGCCAGTAGAATGCCCAGTTTTGTAACCAATATTTATGTACACCGACCAGCCAAAACATCATGACCACCTGTCTATTATTGTGTAGGTCCTCCTTCTGCCGCCAAAACAGCCCTGACCGGTCACGTACTCCTCTATACTGCTGAGGGTGTGCTATGGTATCGGACACCAAGACATTAGCAGCAGATCCTTTAAGTCCTGTATGGGGCCCCCGTGGATGAATCCACATGCAATGGGTTCTCTAAGTAAAAGAAATGTGACCAGCCACCTTCTTCCATTCCTCCGTGGTCCAGTTATGCCCCTGTTGCTGGTTCACCGTTTTTCCTCCCTTGGACCACTTATGATGGGTACTGACCACTGCAGACCTGGAACATCACAAGAGCTGCAGTTTTGGAGATGCTTACGCTTGCCCATTTTTCCTGCTTCTAACACATCAACTTTGAGGACAAAATGTTAAATTGCTGCCTAATACCGTATTGGCTCGGATATAGGCCGCCCCCGTATATAGGCCGCACCCTAAAAGTTTGGTGCTTTTTTAAAGAAAAAGTTTTTTTTCTTTAAAAAAGCACCAAAAAAAACATGCTGCCACTGTCCTCCCCCCCGAGATATGCTGCCACTGTCCTCCCCCCCGAGATATGCTGCCACTGTCCTCCCTCCCCGCGATACGCTGCCACTGTCCTCCCTCCCCGCGATACGCTGCCGCTGTCCTCCCTCCCCGCGATCCGCTGCCCTCCCTCCCCGAGATCCGCTGCCCTCCCTCCCCGAGATCCGCTGCCCTCCCTCCCCGAGATCCGCTGCCCTCCCTCCCCGAGATCCTCTGTCCTCCCTCCCCGCGATACGCTGCCGCTGTCCTCCCTCCCCGCGATACGCTGCCGCTGTCCTCCTCTGCCCCCCTCCTCGACTTACCGGAGCAGACTCCCGGGTGTCTTCAGGGCCGGCGAGGGACATCTACGCAATACGCGTATGCAACTTCCGGTACCGTTACCGGAAGTTGCATTTGCGTATTGCGTAAATGTCTCCCGCCGGCCCCGCAAGACACCCGGGAGTCTGCTCCGGTAAGTCGGGGGTGGACAGAGGTAAAACGCTTAGATAACCTCCCGTGCCGGCACCCCCCCCCCCGTGGGAAGTGCTGGCAGGGGAGGCTGTCTGAGCGTATCGGGGAGAAGGATGCAGGTCCCCTGCACCGCTGCGGGGGATCTGTATCTTAACCCCGCTGCCTGCCCGGCGCCCGGGACTGCATGTCCCGGGCGTCGGGCGCTAGACCCCGAATATAGGCCGCACCCCCACTTTAAAAACTTAAAGTGGGGGAAAAAAGTGCGGCCTATATTCGAGCCAATACGGTATATCCCACCCACTGTCAGGTGCCATGACAACGAGAATATCAGTGTTATTCACTTCACCTGTCAGTGGTCAGAATGTTATGGCGGATAAATGAAGACTAATAGATGATATGATAGAAAAATGATAATAAAAAAAAACAACTTGCCCACAAATTATAGGTTTGGCTGGTGGTGTAAATCAGCAGAACCGTATTTAGTACACTACTAAAACCCACTGTTTGTAAGCAGATGTCTAATTTTGTCACAAATATTTTTTTGTGTTGACCAAGAATTAGAGATTTTGCCCTAAAATTAATTTTGATAATATTAACAAAAGGTAATAATAATAAAAATAATAATAAAGGATAATAAAAGTAATAATAATAAAGGATAATAAAAGTAATAATACTAATTATTAAAATAATAATGCTTGTGTGCTTTGTGTGACAATTAGTGGCAGACCTAGAGTGACCTGGACTTGTGGTCTCTGTTCTTGGTCCCAGTCCCTCTCCTTTGGTCTGAAGGAGGGGCTGCTCCATTAGAGGAGGCTGTGGTGATGGCAGATAAACCCCCCACTGCCTTCATCACATCCTTCTCACTCTGTTCAGTAAATGATAACAAAGCCGGAGCTTTGCTGAAGGGGGAGGCAGACTTTCCACGCCGCCTGCAGCCCTGTGCACAGAGGACTCAGCAGTCTCTGGCTGGCCTGCTGGGAAGTTGAATTGTGGGACGAAGCTCACGTCTGGCTGGCATTTTCTCGGTGATCAGGACGGGGTGCAGTCAGACTGGTGACTGTGGGACTTCTGTGCCCTCTGCAAGAGAACATGGAGCCCGGTATAGTGTTGGCGCTGACCCTGCTCGGTGGGATCTTCTCCTGGGGGGAGGTGACCTGCGACCCTGAGGGTGAGGAATTCCCTGATTGTAATGTTATATTTGCGTCCACTTTATCTATCCGATTAACCCTTTTCGTGCCGGAGTGGTGTTACCGGCACAGGCTAAGCGGAGAAGCCTTGCTGCCCCTGCCAGCGTTGGAAGGGTTAAATCTTTGCCGCTTGCGCTGGGGGAAGGTCTGGGGTGGACTCGGGGGGCTTTTGTTCGCCGTTTCTCGGAAGTTCAGTTTTACCCTTTAATCGGCCATCTGGCGATGTGTGAATGTCCCGGTATGGATCTTCAATGTGTGAGGCATTAACCCTCTCTGTGCCGCACAGGCAAATTACTAGTAGCAGTAGTGATTGGGGTGTATATAGCGCATCATATTCCGGAGCGCTGTACACAGTATTTTCTGCAAACAGGTGAATCATCTGTCACTCTTCTACCTTCACATCTGCTGGTTTATCCACCAGAACTCAACAACGGAACATTAAAGGTCTTAAACCCAAACATTTAATAGCAAACCATTTAAAATGGGGATTTAATCAAACACATGATTAAGCAAGTAAATATTTTTTTTGTTTGTAGCTAAGCCTCTTTTGTTGAGCCTGACTATACTGTAATCATTACTATTATTTATTGTTTTGTTATAGCGCCCTCATATTCCCCAGCGCTGTACAATGGGTAAACAGGACATAAGTTGTGCATCTCATAACAACTTAAACTTCTAGAAACAAAAGGAGAGGAGCTCACAATCTATCAGACTTCATGAACCTCTATTCTGTGGGGGTGATGGACTCACAACTAATAAAGCAAAAATAATAAATAAGACAGCTCGCAGATGTTTAAAAAAGGGTAATACTTCTTTCCCCTCCAATCAAATGCAAGAGCCTGATTGTATTATGCATTATTTATTATTATTGTATGATACCTTATTACTCAACACTAGCAACTCACTCAACACATTGCAAAGTATTTGGGGTTTAAAGTATATACATATAACTTTTATTTTATACAGTTGAATTACATCACATTCTGGTGATTATTATTTGCTAAATATCTATCTATCTATCTATCTATCTATCTATCTATCTATCTATCTATCTATCTATCTATCTATCTATCTATCTACCGTGTTTCCCCGAAAGTAAGACAGTGTCTTACTTTCTTTTTATCCCTAAAAGCCCCACTATGTCTTACTTTCGGGGTATGTCTTATATTGGGAAAAAATTGAGAGTGATGGGAGTTATGATGTACTTTTAGAGCATAATTAGATCATGAAAAAGACATTGGAAATGGTACAGCATAACACCCATCACTCTCACACACTTACCAATCAACACACCTACCAATCCACACGTATACCAATCCACACACATATACACCAATCCACACGTATACACAAATCCACACACATATACACTAATCCACACACATATACCAATCCACACACATATACACCAATCCACACACATATACACCAATCCACACACACATACACCAATCCACACACACATACACCAATCCACACACACATACACCAATCCACACACACATATACACCAATCCACTCTCACTTAATGCTTTCCTACCTTTCCTTTCTTCTTTCAGCTTCTTTTCCTCCTCTTCGCTCCTCTTCTTCAGTTCTGTCTTCTTCCTGGTTCAGAGGGCACGGACAGCGGTGGGCGCGGCTTCAGTGTTGTGCGCCGGGATCTGACAAGAAACCCCGGCGCACAACAGCTGTTGCCGCGCAGATCACAAGGGAGCGGTATCGGAGGTCATTAACAGACCTCCGGCTCCCTTGAGTGATTTTAAGCCGGGTTGAACCCGGCTTAAAATCACTCAAGGGAGCCGGAGGTCTGTTAAAGACCTCCGATACCGCTCCCTTGCGAGCCTGCTCCTCCAGCGGCGGACATTACTGTCCGTCTCTGGAGGAGTGCCGGGTGCCGCAAGTTGGCAGCCCCTGATGAGCGGCACCCGGTGCGGACCGCCCCCCGTCGCGCCCCCTGGAGTGTGGCGCCCTGCTCTAAGAGGCCGGGAAGCCCCCACCAGGGCCGGCCTTAGGGGTCTGCGGCCGCACAGGGTTTAAATAAAAACATCGGGGGTTTTTTTCAACTTTATTTAACATCCTCCATGTTAAATAAAGTTAAAAAAACTTTATTTAACATGGAGGATGTTAAATAAAGTTAAAAAAAACCCCCGATGTTTTAATTTAAATCCTGTGCGGCCGCAGACACGTAAGGCCGGCCTTGGTGGGGACTTCCCGGCCCCTTAGAGTGGCGGACCCGGCAAATCCCCCGTGTTTCCCCGAAAGTAAGACATATGTCTTACTTTCGGGGTACGGCTTATATTAGCCGACCCCTCTGAAACCCCCGATACGTCTTACTATCGGGGGTGTCTTACTATCGGGGAAACACGGTATCTATCTATAGGTCCTTAATTAAGAGTTACAGCATATAGTGCACTGTACTGTATATACTGCACGTGTATATATAGGTGTATATATAGCTTGAGTTTTTTTAATACTATAATGAGCGCCGTGGCTTGGCCTTCCTAGCAAATTGGAGTGCAAGAAAAAATATCTCCAATTTGTGTTCTTATATATATTTTTTTATAGATTTACATGCTTTTGAAATGAATGTGCAGAATATCCTATTAATATATGATTATTTAAAATAATAATTGCATGGTCATTTTGTATACCATCACCATATGATAATTATTATATAATGTTATATATGTTCTATTATGTTATAGTGAAACTGTGGTCTATAGACTTCCCTGTCATTCTAATCATATTTCTTTATTGCTGCTACTCATAGTTAAAATATTATTTGGTATCATAAGCACTATAGCTGTATCTGAGGTTTTGTTGTTACTATTATTATCTGTATAATGGCAGCAGATGTACAACAAGCGGGGGGGGGGGCTGCTGATCATTTAATAATACAAACATAAAACCATTGTCTACTATTTCTGTGACAGCAACCAATCAGTGACTGCTTTTGTGTCACATGAGAATTAAGCATGCCCCTGAAAATATATTGTATGATTTGTAGATTTTGTTCTGGAAAGGGCATTTAACAGCACTAGGAAGGAATGATGTTTATAATGCTTGCTTTAGTTATAAAAGCGTTTAATTCAGCGTTTAAGTATAAGGAACAGCACTTTTAAATAGAAATAACATATGCATTCCTGAGAACAGCGACATGTTTACATTCAGTGTTGCCCCAGGCCTAAGCAAGGACATGGCCACCGGCCACCCCCTCCTTAATCCTGAGTGCAATATGACATATAGTAAGGCTGGAACGTTCTCTATAGTATTAATAGGTTGGGGAGATCAGTGAACTCTCTTTTAACCAGCTCATGGGACCCTCTAAAGGAAGCCTAATGGCCCAAAAGGGTTATTGACTCAGAGTTACGCGGCTGAGGGGCTGCTGCCGCCCTAGGCCTACTCAGCCAAGGCTGACCACCCAAGCACCCCCTCTCCTGCTTCTCAAACTATGTATATATATATATTACCATGCCTGGGACCTACCTAAATGCGCTGCCCTTCAGACTATTAACCCTTTATTGCTCCATTACAGGGTATCCATTGTAGAGGTTCATTAAGGATTGTAACCAAATATTTCCATTAAACATACCAAAAAGTACAATTACTGTTTTGACTAAGTGAAAGAACTTTATACAATAAGAGATTTGAGGTGTGGTCTACTAGTAGCAAGAGCACTTAAATGAATGCTCAACTTCCGGCTGTTTAGCCCTAAAAATCACCCTATTTGCCCTAAAACCCTGAGACTGTAAAAACCATCAGGTCTGGGGGTAATCCTGAGAGTTCCCATTAATATAGAACAGTGCGCATGGCAAAAATATTAAAAATAATTCCAAAAACCCTTTTTTCTTTTCTAGAATATTTCTAAATGTACATATAACTGTAAAAAAAATAACACATTAAATTAAACATTGGTAAACGAGGTGATGGAATTATGGTGTAAAGGGGAGGTTTATAGCGCAACTACACGATATTAGATATACAAAGTAGGATTAGGTTCTTCTGTGATAGCATACAGCTACTGATTAGCAATATCAGTGGGATTTCTTCATATATATATATATATATCAGCCAGATTTAGTAATTGACAGGCAGGAGTGGGGCTCTATACTGACTTATTATATATAGGTATAACCTTTTTTGGCCCGTATATTCAATTTTTTTTCTTTATTCTTATTGTTACGTTTTAACTTTCTTATTTCTTACTCGGTAATACAGATTGTTCTCTATTTGAAGTAAGATTGTAGAGAGTTTGCTCCAAATTGCAGCCAAATGCTTTTTCGGTTTAGCAGGCAGCGTAGCCAGACACTAAGGTGCCGACGGAATGTATTTACATTGCAGCGGAAAATCCATCCCAGCTGGAAGCGGTTTATTTTAACCTTCCTTATTATTTCTTTAGTGTCCCTTTTGCCCTTTTTATTGGTCATCTTAGGCTTGGACATTGCCAGCCTGCCCATATTACCGAATCCTAAAACTGATATCTCCCTAGAGGCCGGTACAGATGTGAAGCATTAGACTGAACACTTATGCTATTTCAGACAGCTGTTTTTCTAGACAGGAAGAATGGGACATGGATTTGAGTAGATCCCATAGCCTTTTGCAGACTGCTGGGTAAAGTCCTAGTGTTTGCCATATGCTGATAACAAACATAACATTTAAGCCTTTTACTGCGCCCATTCTAGATAACATTAACACTGCTCCCATTCCCATATTCAGCGGGTCAGGGTTCAGACACGTCACAGCATTCCACAGCAATGACATCATCTGGATGCTGAATGCTCCTTTTCTGGCAAATATCCCCCTCATCACGCTCAACCCCCTTAGCCATTACAGTGTGTTTGAAATACTATCCTTTCTCTTAACTTCTTGTAATTATATATAAATTATATATACCTCCAACTTTCAACCTAGCAAAATCTCAGAAACCCACTTTTTTAGAGAAATGCACCACATATTCAGCTAGAACTCCAACATTATCTCTCCTTTCTCTATACCTTGTGATGTTTTTCTTCACCTCATTCCCTCTAGATCGTAAGCTTGCAAGCAGAGCCCTTGTTACCTAATGTATAAGGCAGGGGTGTCCAAGTTTTTTTCTGCAGTGGGCCACTTCATCAGAATTGTATATGTGCGAGGGCCGCACTCATTTTTCAGAGAAAATATGGCCTTTAATAAAATATGCAGATTAAAATAAAGTAAATGACACAAAAACTTTTCCTCTCACTGATTTCTGGGCCTGAAAAGTTTTGTGACTACAAATTCAGGATAATTAAAAATGAAATAGTTCTATTTGTTCAAGGGATGCACCAAAATGAAACTTCTGGACCAAAACCAAAAATTCAGGGTTCACTTAGCCGAAACCGAAAATGACCCCCCACCTTTAAAAATAATTAAAAAATCCCACATTTTTAATAAAAGTAGGTAACACACCACAATTGGACAAAAAAAATCAGCAATATGACTTGGCATGATAGGAGTGTGATTGTTAACCTAGTGAATGCTGGAACCTAGGCATGATGGGACTGTGATTGCTGTTAGCAATCACACTCCTATCATGCCAAGTCAGCCAGTACATGCTGGTACAGGGTGGCTGTAAGTGATGTGCAGACCCCATAGTGCTGGCAGCATCAATACACAAGGGGAGCAGCTAGCTAGGTTTCAGCATGTACTGGCTGACTTGGCATGATAGGAGTGTGATTGCTAATAGCAATCACAGTCCCATCATGCCTAGGTTCCAGCACTTACCCATCCATGCTATCACACACACACTCATTCATTCATATACTCATTCATTCACAGATTAATTCCCTCAATCACGCATTCTCCTTAAAACACCCTCCCCACCCCCTTACCTGCACTGCAGCGTTCTCTGTGACACTCAGAGACTTCAGCAGGGGGCGCGGCCTCCCTCTGCGTTCTCCTGTACTGCACAGAGGAAGCAGGACCGGAGCAGAGACATGTGATGTCACGTACATTCACGTGACTCTGCTGGGTTCCACTTCCTCTGCAGTACAAAAGACCCTTCCACAGGTAAGCAGCAGGGCTCTTGTGATCCCGGTTGCCCTGGCTGCCGATCTCACGCGGGCCGCATGTAGGACGCCCCTGGTATAAGGTCTGTCTATTACAGTTTTGTCATATGCTGTGCTGCCTAAATTGGTGGCGCAATACAAATAAAAGATATATTTTTTTCATCATCTGAGTCTATAAATAAGTCTCTTAATTTCATGTCCCAGTATAGAACACACAAGGGTTTGGATCATGTGCTCATAGCAAGCTTTAAAACAATCATTACTGGTTAGGCTGGTTAGTTGGGTTTGCAATAAATTTCGAGTAAAGCCCATTTTTAGTAACTTTAACAATTTTAGAGGGCGTCAGTTGCAAGTTGCTTTCGCTTGAAACTTTTTAATACTTTTGTAACTAAATGCATTAGAAACACAATTCCTAGTACAGCTGCATACCAAAGCTTTTCCCAAAAATAATTCTTTAGTCAAGTAAGATTTTGGTTCATTGCTGCCATAGACACGGAAAAAGCTTAAAAGTCATTTTTACTCAATTAAACATTCAGATAAAGTATAAGATGGCAGCTCAGTGACAGGTCTGCTACGGTATATTTGCTTACCATTCTAAGGAGTGCAATTAATGTTATTTTTCTTTCTAAATGGTACAGCACCTTTAATTGGGCACAAGTTTCTAGTATTCAGGCAGGGAATCAGAGAGGTGGCAATTTATCTGCAAATATCATTCCTTCACAGCAATTAATATTAATTATTATAGCGTACAGCCATGTATTCATACTTATAGTAGCTATTGAATAACTCTACGTATTAATAGTAACTGTGGTGTACTATATGAGATTGTGTATCTATATATCGATAGTAATAATGGCACATTACTGTAAAAGGCTGTGTATTTATAAACTAATAACAGATACCTGGTTCTGTATAAGGCTATGTATCTATTTACTGATGGCAACAATGCTGTAATGTATAAGGCTGTGTATCTATGTATATTCTGATAATGTATGTATCCCCTCTCCTACTCTAATACTCTAGATTGTAAGCTCATTTGAGCAGGGCCCTCCTCACCTATTGTCTCTGTCAATTTGTTATGTTACATACTACTTGTTATGTCCTGTCTACCCATTGTACAGCGCTATGGAATTTGATGGCGCTATATACAACAATAAATAATAATAATACCTCCTTACCTCCTCCCCATTGCCTACCTTTGTTGGAGGCAAATGTTTGTTACCCATCAATAGGAACAAATTATATGACCACGTTAGTAGTATCTAACATTAGTTTACAATAGCTGAGGTCTACAGTTTACAGTTCCTATGATGTTCAGCCAGTAATGGTGACTGTATATCACAAGGAGAGCATCACTAAAAATACTATAATATACTATATTATATATATTATTATATATATATATTATAGTGTTATATACCGTATTGGCTCGAATATAGGCCGCACTTTTTTCCCCCACTTTAAGTCTTTAAAGTGGGGGTGCGGCCTATATTCGGGGTCTAGCGCCCGACGCCCGGGACATGCAGTCCCGGGCGCCGGGCAGGCAGCGGGGTTAGGATACAGATCCCCCGCAGCGATGCAGGGGACCTGCATCCTACTCCCCGATACGCTCAGACAGCCTCCCCTGCCAGCACTTCCCACAGGGGGGGTGCCGGCACGGGAGGTTGTCTAAGCGCATCGTGCGGACCGTCCGCACGATGCGTTTTACCTCTGCCCACCCCCGACTTTCCGGAGCAGACTCCCGGGTGTCTTGCGGGGCCGGCGGGAGACATCTACGCAATACGCGTATGCAACTTCCGGTACCGGCACCGGAAGTTGCATACGCGTATTGCGTAGATGTCCCCCGCCAGCCCCGCAAGACACCCGGGAGTCTGCTCCGGTAAGTCGAGGAGGGGGGGGCAGAGGAGGACAGTGGCAGCATATCTCGGGGGGGGGTGTGATGGGGGGGAGGAGGACAGTGGTAGCATATCTAGGGGAGGGAGGACAGTGGTAGCATATCTCGGGGGGGGGACAGTGGTAGCATATCTCGGGGAGGGAGGACAGTGGCAGCATATCTCGGGGGGGGCAGAGTGGCCGCATGTTTTTTTTGGTGCTTTTTTAAAGAAAAAAACTTTTTCTTTAAAAAAGCACCAAACTTTTAGGGTGCGGCCTATATACGGGGGCGGCCTATATCCGAGCCAATACGGTATATAACACTATAATATATATATATATATATATACTATAATATATATATTATAGTGTTAATAATATATTAACACTATAATATATTTTTTATCTGCTGTTATAGTTTTGCAATCTTTAATTTATTTAAAAAAAATTAATTGTAGTTGCATTGTATTGTGTTTTTCAGACTAATAGTAGGAGCATGAACTGGTTTTATTCCAACATGGCTTGTTTTTATTATAATTTTAAATATCTTCTTGTTTTTTTTTTTTTTTTTGTTCATAAATGATGTCATCATTGATTGGTCTGCTCATATTAATTCAGAGTTGTATTAATATAACATTTTCATATAACAAATAAAATCTGTTAGCTGATGTGGTGATGACTCCGGTGTTAGAAGGAACAATACAGTGTATCTTTATTGGGGTAATCATACTGCTAGTGTATTTCTTAACAGTCCTTGTAAGCTATTATCATTAATGCTAAAGGAATGGACTTCTTTTGTTCAGCCAGTGGCTGAAGTATTCTATTATTTTTATCAATTCATTAATTTGCTGAAATAATGGTGAGATGCTTTTTTACTAATGGTAATAATTGTGTTTTAAAATAAAAATAATGTCTATGCGTGTCTTAAGGATTCATATGTTCTATCTGTCTCAATTTCATATTTTTCTGAAGGACTCCAGATTTTAATCGCTTTAGAGAATACCCTGAAACACAGTTGCATATACAAGTTTTATTGCCTTATACTTAGCAGTGTATTCAGGCTTAGGTCAGATAGGGCAAGGCCTAGCACAGCATGTCCAGGACGAGTCCTCTAGGGTGATCAGACCCCCCTGGTGTATCATTGTTCAATAGGGCCACTTACACTATGGAAGACTATCCTGACTCGGCACAACCTTTATGGGATGCAATAAAAGGTGCACAATTTAGGCGCAAAGCAAAGTGATGAGAGTGGCAGTGGAGGGGGGCTTGCGCCCAAAGTAATTATGTCCACCACGTAAGTATACTAAATCTCCCCAGATAAATAAGTTATTTTAGCATTATGACTTGAATCCTGCCTTAAAATATTTCTCTTGTCTTTCCGTGTAAACACTTTTCATGGTAAATGACTAAATAGTTCTAATTATATTAGAGAGTAAATGCTTGACAGGAAAAGATAAGCTACGTAATTTCCATCATGTCTGTATAGTAACCTTTTGTGGCCTTTTTTTTTTTTTATAACATTATTTGGTACCTATCAAAACGTACATGTGGCAGTGTTTGATCTACTACTAGCTGGTAAACATTGTTCAACAACATCTGACAGCAGGAAACATCTAGGTGGGATGTCCTGTCTAATTATTACTTGGGCAACATGGGACCCTATCTATGCTCGTGTTGGGCTATAACATCAGTATTGGTCCACCATGACTGATAATGATGGAGGGTGTCCACCAACAGCCGAAGTTTCTGCATGTAGCCAACTCCTGATTTATAGGGCTTGTTGAATGGCCTTTTTAAATAGATTTATCTTTGTGACAAACCTTGATTCTATAACGCCGCTGAGATGGCGGACCAGTCATTTGTAAAGTGAGTAGAACAAGCTTTCTGGTAATGTAGTTTTCAAGCTTCTGGGATTAATACTAAAGGTTCTGGTAACTGTACTGGGGGAAAAAGTGATCCATACTGTAGTTTCCATTAAAGTATCAACACTGGAGATAGCACTTTGTATTCCAAATACGTTAGATTAGTTATAGATTTTTCATACAGTGGAAAATCAGGCTGCCATTTTGGAGACAAGAAACAATTGCCACACACATAGTTTTCAACGTGGGGTTTTCTGCCATCTTTATGGACTTGTATGTGTTTTTAAACTAATTTACTGTGTTACAATATAGATGTATTTTGTATAAATGTATATAAGAGTTTGCTGTAAACTAATTCTGAAAATGACAAGTGTTATTGTCCTGTACTTGCTGGAAATGTATTCTCTGAAAATACTTAGTCTTGTGACGTGACAAATATAACATATGCAATGCGTTTGTCAGTCTTTGCTGCTTAATCACCTTTCTGTTTTATTTTCAGGTGTTCATTTGTTAAATATGACCATAAAAAGCTTTCACGGTTTTCATGATTATGGTGAATTTGAGGATATACCAGATGATGCCATAGATGAATCTGGAGAAGGATCTGGAAATGAAGTTGTCATTTCTCGAAGCCTTAGTCCAAGGAAAACATCTCAAACAAATGTTACAAAGGAAGGAGAATATTATCTCACCAGCCCATGGTTGACCAAGTTTATTCCTTCGGTATATACCCTTGTGTTCGTTTTGGCATTGCCCCTGAATGTGATGGCAATTATTATCTTCTTGACCAAGATGAAAGTCCGAAAACCAGCAGTGGTTTACATGCTGAACCTGGCAGTGGCTGATGTTTGCTTTGTGACTGTTCTACCTTTCTTAATAGCTTACCGCTTCTCAGGAAACAACTGGCGGTTTGGAGCTGGGATGTGCCGCTTTGTTACAGCTGCCTTTTACTGCAACATGTACTGCTCCATCCAGCTAATGACAAGTATCAGCGTGGACAGGTTCCTAGCCGTGGTCTTCCCAATGCACTCTCTTTCCTGGCGCACTGTAGGCCGTTCCTGGATGGTCTGCATTCTCATTTGGACAACATCGATAGTGGGCACTGTACCTCTCCTCATAACCGAGCAAACTAAATATATTTCTGGACTGGGCATCACCACCTGCCACGATGTGCTAGACTTGAAAGACCAACAGACATTTTACGTATACTATTTTTCTGTCTATTGTTTGCTCTTCTTTTTCTTGCCTTTAATCACCACAACCATCTCCTATATTGGAATTATTAGGAGACTCAGCTTATCAAACATAGAGAACACTTGCAAGAAGACACGCGCTTTGTTCCTGGCAGTCGTCGTGTTGTGTGTGTTTGTGATTTGTTTTGGGCCAACCAATGCAATCTTCCTAACACATTATTTGATCAATGCTAAGGAGTCCCTGTATTTTACCTATATTATGTGTGCTTGTGTTAGTAGTGTTAGCTGCTGCCTTGACCCCCTAATTTACTACTATGCCTCCTCTCAGTGCCAGAAATATGTGTACAGCGTGCTCTGCTGTAAGAAGGTCACTGAGCCAGGAGGCAGCAGCACTGGTCACCTCATGAGCACCGCTGTCAAAAATGACATCGGCTCAACCAGCGCGAAAAATAGCATCTATCGGAAGCTTTTGACTTAAATATTGACCATAAAATATTATATAGGCATGTAATTTTAGCGGCACATTATTTGCCGCCTCTGTTTTGTGATTGTACAAAATGGTCTATATCTGTGTACAATGAAGTGAAAGTAGCATTGTAATGCCAAGATCTGTTGTATATGAGGCATGGGGTGAGAGAATAAGAGTGAAAAAAACATGTAAAATTCATTGATAATAGCACAGTAAGCCGATATGTGTTTTATGGATTCCAAGAGACTTTCCTAAATGATAGCATATATATTAATATAGTATCTATAAACTCTCTGTATATAATAATATATGTCATTCCCATTGTACATATTATGGGTCTGCAAGCACAGACCAATCTACATGTTTTTCATGAGCTTCCGGTTGTAAAACCGGGTTCAAACCATATTTTGATGTAAAAATCTGCAGAATGGGGCAATTACCTTAATTTCATTTAACTTTTAATATGTTCAGCCTTTAGAAATCACTTGATGCTTGGATTTTTTACATCTATACTAACACCTTCCTGTTCCCTTAAAATCCAAGAGCCTCCCATTTTGTGTACAAAGCTTTCTATATATACTTTATCGCCCAACGAGATGTGGAAAGGAACTTTCTTTCAAGCTATGTCTGCAGTAGCCGTGTTATTGGCAGACAATCGCATAGATGCATACTAGATAATTGGATGCTCTGTATAAGATTCTGCTGGTTACTGTGTCAAGGACAAGGACAGAATTCCCAGCAATCTGAGATACTGTGACTAGCGGAAATGTATACTGCGGAAAGTTTTTCTTAATGTTAGTGTTGGTAAATTATTTTGACGTGCAATTCCTGCTGGTTTATGAATGCCCTCTATTAATCTGACAACATATTTAACTGTGAGTTTAAACTGTGATCGCTCCCAGAAAGGTTCTCTCGTTAATCTGACTGCTGTAAGGGTTTGTGGTTATACCTATGTGATAGTTTAGATTTTTTTGCTGCAAAATAAGTCGGTGGGCTAAATTTCTTTTTTCGAAACCCCTAAAACATTTGCTCCAGGCGGCCACCTAGACAATCTGTTGGTGAAGCCAGTCCTGCATTATAGATCCGCTGCCAAGTGCGCCTGTATTTTTTTTCCAAATCCTAAATTGAAAAGTTCTATAAACTAACCAAAGCTACAAAAGTGGTAGTTATCTCAATAAACACTACAGTTGCATTGTATTTTTTTGACTGTTTTATGTCTTTCATGATTATTCCTAGCCAGTATCGGTAAGTTGCTGGTTGTTGTTGATTGGTACGAGCAGCCTTTGCAAGAAAGGAATGAGGAGATTGTTGAGAATCTCAGGACAAGAAATTCATTACAGATGTTAGTTCTGCCACATTTGACCTCAGGTTTCAGTTGAAGCCCAGCCCTACTTTAAAAAGTGGAAGGAGGCAAAAGGTTAAAACGATGAATGTTCATCTCTGATATTATTATTATCTAGATAAAAATACTACTTGGTTTAGGAGTTGACCGAAAACCAGTTAAGGGCCAATTTAGAATCGGGTACGCAATCTGGCTGACTAGGACGGCAGTTCCGGGGGGCAGCAGTCCTCCTAATACAAAACATGGAGGCTTGATCGCCCCGCACTTATGCTACGCCAGCTCAGCACAGCCTCTATAGACTTCATTAAAAGGCTCTGTGTGCCTTCAAGACACGGCATGCTGGCATATGATGTCATATCCCAGCGCTCCATTTCTTAAAGGCATACAGCGCCTTTTATTGTATTTGGAATGCCGACCACGGCGGAGGATGCCTGGGGTGCTGCCGTAGAACATTTACCCATAATGTTCTTTTTATTTCTGTATGTGTGCTGTTTAATAAAAAATGTAAATGTGTATGTAGTATTTTGTTAATGACTGTTATTCTGACTGTACTTTTTATGATTTCTCCTAAAGATATAAATATAACCGTTCTATAATCCGTTTACATGAGTATCAGTGTGTCGCATATAGCTATAGTATAATGTATTTGAGCAAAACAAACAAATGATAGAATAAACCTCATTAAACAATATATCACAGTTTAGGATCAGATGGCCGCTTCTTAGCTAATGTTTTTTGTAGGTATAGCTTACCCCGGAGTATTAGTCATCACATCTGTTTATAATCGTTCCGTCATGTAAAATGTTTACTGTATACCAGTAAATACCTTGTTTGCTGGCTCTCCTTCATTCTGGGATACTTGCCGGAAAACAAATGTACATTTACGGTTCCCCTGTGCATACTTAAATTATTTTGTCCTTTTGTTAGTTGCTGTATGTTTCTTTCTCTGACTATTGAACGTATTGGACACCAAAAGTAAGGCATTCTGTTGGTGGAATTGCATTTTGAAATATGTAATACAGAATAAATAAAACCAAGAGGACAAAAACCATGTGTTGTTTCCACTGGTGTATTATATACTTATACGAGAACGATATGTATAAAAAGACTGGATAGTTCTATGCACCACCCACTGGAATACGAATATACCCAAAAACCAGAATATTCTGGCAAAAACAAAATGCAAAGGCTGTTTCCATTTAAGATGTGAAACCTAAGAATAAGCAAGTGTGTGCATCCAAAATGTGTATATAATTATAATGCTAACGTTTAACATGTGGTTTAGCTATTTCCTTATCTATGCTGAGCCCTCCTTTCCCTTCACAGTTTCCCAAAGCTGAGCCCTGCCGTGAATTTAACATTTGTTTAAAAGAAGTACAGTTCTGTTCTTTATGTTTATTGAAGCTTTAACCAACGTAAATTTAGTTTACTACTTTTCAGGACAGGTTCCCATTCTATCTTCTGGCAGCTAAACTCCAGGTCTCCATTTTTTTAATATATATTTAAATAGATTGGTGTGCTGTACGCAGGACGTACCCAACTGCTGTACCCCTCTGTAGTAGAAACTCCCACCAAAATGATCTTATTTACAATTTTGGACTCTCTAGTGAGTGGAAATGGGGTCTCCAGTACCCAGATTTCATTGATTTGTTTCCTGATCCCATAGCTAGGCTATATGGGATATATGACATCTAGATAATTTCCTTGTTTGCTCATATTGTATAAACTCGATTTATAAATAAAACAAAAGAGAAGTTTTAATTTGTCCTCTTCGTCAACGTCTCTTTTGCATTCATGCGAATGTATGTGAATGTTGTATATATCATTTCTGTATTTAATGTATGCTGAGTGGCTTAAAATATAGTCACATTGTAAATAATGTTTGTTTCCAACTGATCACCTCTAAAATAAATGTATGTTTACTGGGTGTTTAGTTTTGTCATTGTTGTTGGTGTTATGATTCAAATTGTGGTGAGTAAATAATGTTATTAATTTGTTGGGGCGTTGGTGTTGCCTTTGCCCATACAAAAATAGTGCATGTGTGTTTGCACTGACATTTCTCCTTACCCGCTGCCACACACTGGACACAGTGTCTCCATTTCTTACCCAGGGCATATAAAGGGCTATTGTGAAGCGCATAAACCCAATATGATGAATAGATCAATAAAATAATGTGAAGGATTAGTGGGCATTGTGGGCAATCTATTTCTTTCCCTCTCTTCATCTTGTCCCCGTGACAGACAACATGCAGAGCTCCCACTTTTATTGAATGACAATCTCTCACTTGGGTAGCTGAGCATCACGGGAGATTAGGTCTGCCACCTTTTTTAAGCCATTTCCTCGAAATTCTTTGTGAGGTTTGTGGCCATGGACATGGTTTACTGGTGACAGCTAAAATGCTTGGTTTAGTGCAAAGAAAAGAGAGGGGAGATAAGATAGAAAAGAAATGGAGCGAAGAGACAAAAGGGAAAAGAAGTGGCTAAAGAATTGAAGTAGAGAAAAAAGAGCAAAGAGATTGAGACGGGAGAGAAATTACACAATAAAGGACGGAAATGCATAATAAAAAATAAAAAGATAAGAAATGGAAAGTGGGCGAGTACAGAGAGTAAAGAAAATTGAGAAGAGAAAGGAAAAAAATGAAAGAAAGAATGAGAGTGAAAAAAAAGTAGAAAGCAAAAGAGAGAAAGGATGTAGGAAGAAGATAAAAGAAAGATAGGAAGAAAACAAAAAAAGACAAGGAAAAGAACGAAAGAGATAGCAAATGCCTTTTACTGACCACGAGTGATGAGACCTTCATTAAATAAACAGGAAATATAGCTTTCATTATCTTATGCCCAGCACATGCACTCCTCTGTACTGTAACCGAATCCCCTTCTTGTGCGTCAGTTTAAGCAAGCAGCAAACATCAAATCTCTGGGAAGGCTTACAGCAGCTGTACGGATGTATGCTTCCAGGCCCAGTGCTAAAATTATAGATGAGGATCAGGGATAATGCAAGCAAGTTACTTTTGTTCACAATTTTTTATTTGCTTACCTTATTTTACATCATCTAACACAAGCACACACACTTACATGTACACATACATTTACCGGATATAACCAGTACACACAGTGGAAATATGAATATAGTTATATACATGTATTTCTTTTACACTTGCTTACATTAATTTATACACTAACATGCATACAAATCTACACTATATATTCAAATATACACAATCATGCATACTCACAAATACACATATTCATAAACACCAAACCCGGAGCGTTCCCAGGTATGCATACGTTATCTTTAGTCCAGTTCACATAGTGAAAATTTAAATCTGTTTATACACAAATGTGATTTTATTTTTATTATACTTTTATCTTACTATATTATATATTTTACACAGTAACATACTTACACACTCCCCTACCACACAGTAGGGGATAGTCAACCAGTCTAGGACCCTTTCAGCCCTTGCACACTGCCATTTACTGCTGACTGAGGGACTGATGGATGGAGTATGGCAGCAGCCTGTTGGCCAAGCAGTATGGCCGCCCTCTCCCCGAGAGGTAGTGTTGGCAGCACCAGCGTTTGGGGTCCCCACTGATCATGTGGCCTTACCGCAATGCAAGGACTTTAGAGGTCTCCTTTTTTTGGAACGTCTTCATGTTTAACGTTGTTTCCAGCAGTTCGTTACTCACAGTGTCAGCAAAAATGTCTAAAATGAAAGTATTGGGGATTCTCTATTATTTCAGTGTAACTTGCGTTCGTTTAATGTTTGATTCTGGTTCCTGCTGACATGGAAGACCCCAGGCTGTCTAACAACGGCCTGATCTCCTGCTTACGGGTGCAAAAACAATAGGACATGTTATTACATCCTAATGGTCATGTAAACCATTTTCTACAGAATTTAACAATATATCGTAATGTAGTTAAGGGGTTAACAGGAATCTGTATTCTAGCCCTCTCGCTTGCATGGGGGTTCTTAGATCAATGGCAGCCACAGTGAGCTGCTTAACCAACCCACACAGTATTACAAACGTATATATATGCATACATGGGAACTCCCACAGCTCCCCTTGCAGGGTGCGGCCAGGACTACCCGCTGACGTGGGTGGTCCTGCTGATGTCAGTGGGTGTTTCCACTGACTTGGTGTGTGGACCACTGATGTCACAGGCGGTCCAATTTACATCAGTGGGTGTTTCCCATTAAAGGGGGAAATGGGCGAATAGTTGGGCGTGTCAGGACCCTGTTATCGTGACCCCCAGGATTCGGGTGTGGACCCAGAAAACTGGTGAAACCCAGATTATGCGATCTAGCCCAAAAATGACAGACATCAAATGATGTAGTCACCACGTTTGGAGAACAAGAATAATTCCTATGTTTAAGAAAATAACAGTTTTCAGCGAATGTGTACACATGGCTATTTTGCAATCTCTAATCACAATGCAAAGCAAATATTTTCATCTCTGGATTAACTAGATATTTACACCATTATTGTAAAGGTAAATTATAGGTAAATCTTAACCAACTGTTATTTGCAAAGGGAGTTGGCTTTCTTACAAGAAACAGCAACTAATAAAGAGAAATAAAAAAATGTACTTATAATCACTGAACTTAACAGTCCTTTACAAAAAAAGGTGCGGTTTAGACTTTATCTGAGTTATAGTTCACTGTTCCTATCAGGACACAGACAATTATGTGAAGCAAACAACTTTCTGTTATGTTACACTAGTTTCCTTCTGTAGATAAAGGCAACACGTTGCCTTGAAAAGGAGAGTCATCCATCATGTGACAGATTCTCTCAATGAACCAGGCAAAGGGCTAAATGCATACAGGCCCGGACTCGCCATCTGGCACACAGTGCTGGCCATTGGCGCTCAATACACACCTGTAGAACTATAGCCCGAAAGTCAGCACGCCTGAGCAAAATAATTTAAGATTAGCTCCAGGATGCCTCTGCGTCCACCTTACTCACAGTTCAAGTCAGACTTGTTGTTAACCACACGTCTTTTTTTCAAGTTGTGCAATACGCACAAAGTTCTGGATAGACATTATCTACATCTTTTTATTAAATCCAGGGGAAAGTGTGAGCAATTTTTATTGGTTCTGCTATTTTTAGATACAGGACCTTTAGCAACCCTTTTGTTGCAGATGACCCCATTTGAAAATCATTGCACAAATCAGGATATTACTATAAGTGATTTAGGAATAAATCTAACCAAAATATCCTTCATTCCTCCGGTATATCATGAGCAAACCAGTTCTAGCACTTCTGAAGTCTCCCTTGCACCCTCTAGTGTTCAGAAAGAGAAATACACAATGGTTGTAATAAATAAATACTATTATTATATCACTATTATTATTATTATCTTTTATTTATATAGCGCCAACAATTTACAGACTAAGACAATCCGATACAAGTGGAAAGAGCTCTGCTCTCAAGCCTACAATCTTGAGGGAAGGGGTACTATACCATACTTTACTATAGTATACTATTTTAAATAAAAAATATATTAGTTTTTTTCTAGAAAACATTAATTAATAGTATATAACAATAACGTGAAGTTAGAAGATATTTTAATGTATGATAGTATAACATTCCTAAATGAACAACAGAGATTCACAATGCTAACGCATATGTGTTTTGTTACAGATGTAGCTAATAAACTGCAATGATCCAATGTTTAACTGCAATGCTTCCCAAATAGGTGAATATGCCTGTGATATCTCAGCTGTTTCAAGGTTGGTAGGACCTGCCTTTACACCTATACAAGCTGATCGAATAGCAGCCACCAGGAGTGGGGATGAAAATCAGCCTTGGCCTTTTAAGGCCAGTGGTTGATAAATTATGTGCTTGTGGTTGGACATTATGCTCTTATACTTTTCAGCATGCAGCCAGATGTATCCAGCAGGCATTGTCACACCAAACCGTCAGATCAGACACAACGGCAAATAAAACCAGTGAGCAGGAGGTGCTAGTCCCATTATGTTTTGGCATAAAAATAAACATAACTAAAACAACATCAGTAGCTTAGTATGTAAAAGATACCACAATCTATATATACAATGCTGTAATGCACAGAAAGCAAATGAGATGCAAATAAAGTAAAATTGTGCATTAGAGTGAGCCAAGTTGTTAATGTGGATGCTACCTGTCTGAGATATTCCTATCAGAGATGCCATGGGACATGTAATTTAACAACATCCAAATATCTATATCTATCACACTCTGCCACTCACTGCCCCCATAGCTCTGCCCCCCAAGGAAGGTGGCATGGTTTACTCAACTGAAATGTTGAGGGGTATGCATAACCATAAATGCTATAAAAAGTATATTTGCCTCAATTTGCTTGATGTCAAATGAATGCCAGCTATCAGTCAAGTGACATTTGGTAGACAACTTGCACAGAATATCCAACTAATACACAATATAGCCTAAAGCATGTGGACCCCTCCTAATTGTTGAGTTATTATTATAGTTTACTTATATTGGGCTAACACTTTACATAACACTTCTAGCACATAGGCAGCTATTGCCATAGACAAACATTGGCAGTAGAATGGGTCGTACTGAAGAGCTCTCTGACTCACTATGCACAATGCCATGTGTTGGCTGGTGGAGTGTAAAGCACACATCAGCTACATCATTCAAATACATGTTAGACAGTTGTATGCTTCCAGCTTTGTGGCACCAGTTTGGGGAAAGCTCTTTCGTTTTCCAGCATGACTGAACCTCTGTGCACAAAGCAAGGACCATAAAGAATTGCTTGATGTGTTTGGTGTTGGGGAACTTGAGAGGCCTGCACAGAGCTGAATACCTTTGGGATAAATTGGAATGCATATTGTGAGACAGGCCTTCTGGGTCAACATCAGTGCTTGACTTCACAATTGTTCTTTTGGCTGAATGAAAATTCTCACGGAAACATTTCTCAGAATAGTGGAGGCTGTTATAGCTGCAAGGGAGTGACAACTCTATATTAATGCCCATGGTCTGGGAATGGCATGTCCAATAAGCTCATATAGGTGCGATGGTATATTGTAAGCTGAAAAACAACAGTAACCCTGGCATTCATTAATCCTCAAGTTTTTTTGAGAATTAAGATGTTAGTTGTAACAAGTGTTCCAACTCCCAAATCAGAGTTGAACCTTCCCTTAAAAATATAATTGTCAATATATATTTTTTAAATGACCTCCTAGTATCTATAGTATCTAAGCCCCCTATCTAAGCCCCCTATTTTCCAAGGGGCAGGTTATGTGTGCTTACATTTCCTCATTTGTGTGTGAGGGGTAGGGGTTAAAAATGTGTTGCAGCAAGGGGATAAATGTGAATGCTGGAACCTAATGTGAGAGCATACTTAAATCCTTCCTATTGTATGTATAGTCTATACCATGAGAAACCTAGGCCATTATTCCTCGCTCACCGTCACACTTTACAGTTGGCATGATTAGTACGTGTAGTGTTTTTCTAGCATCTGAAAAACCCGGGATAGTCATTCTGTCAGATGGTGAAACTCACTCCAGAAGCTGCTTGGCGTTGGTGATCTTAGGCTTGTATGTGACTGCTTGGCCATGGAAACCCATTTGATGACATTGCTCTCAGAGGCAGATTGGTAAAAGAAATTTTTTTACGCTCTATGTACTTCAGCAGCTCTTATTATTGATCAGTCACTTGACAGCTGAGCTGTTGGTGCTCATAAATGTTTTTACTCCTCAATAACTGCACTTGACCTGGCCGACTCAAACGAGGCAGTAAGTGGCATCTTACAATCATCCTTTGAGCTTTGCAAAAAAGGTTAATTGTACTGCAAAATTCTAAGGATTTTTTTTATTGTTGTGCTTGATTTTATAGACCTATTCACAATGGGTTTGGCAGAAATAACTGGAAATTGGAAACATAGGTAGAACTCCACCTTTAAGAAGAGATTATGAACAGTATGCACCATCCCAAAATACAATCTTTAGAATGACAAAGAAATGTTGTTAAGAACAATATTTTGAAATAAAATGATTGTATTTTTTATATTTTTTCATAGTCTAGGTTGGACCTTTTCCAACCTAGACTATGAAAAAATAAGTGGAAGTCATAAATGAGTTTCCTGTGGTGGTTACATTGAATGTGCCAGCATCATGCCCCGCTGTGTAAACTTGGTACAAAATTTGGTTACTGGGAGGGTAAAGGTAAATTTTTTTACAAGACTCTGTTTATTGAGATCCGGCTTCAGTTCAGGCCGTTACCAACTTCCGAGAAGAATATTATTTTTGATACACCAGTAACACCATAAGAAGAACAGATGGAGCCCAGTTTTCTGTTAGTGGTCTACCTACTTGTGGTGTGCTTATTCCATCAAGTTCAATGTTACAATGTAACACGGGGTGAGTAAAATGTGTATGAAATTCATTGATGGATTCTGTGCATTGGGAATTAATGACATTTGAGGAAAGGTTTTACTTAGATCTGAATCTTATAATTAAAATAGTGTAAAAATACAATCACAAATTACCCAAGAATATTTAGATTTTATGTTATTATTTAGAGTGCGCGTTATAAACATCTACAAAAGAGTATACACTTGAAATTGTTCTGTAACATAGGGCCTATATTACAAATGTATATGTCTATAAGCATCAAGATAAGCATATAAGATTTAGAGTATTATTGCTCTCATTTTTAACTCCTTTGTGACCAGGCTGTTTTTCAAAATTTGTTCCTGTTTAACATTGTTGTACCTACAGAAATTATATATTGCTTTTGGTTTTTATCAGTACAAGGGCGTTTTTTTAGATTATCATTATTTTGATCATATCATATAATGTATTCTAAAAAAAATATTTTACTCATCTACAAAAGCTAATGAAAAAAACCTGATAAACACATTCTAATATTCGTCCTGTACCCATTGGTACCCAATGTTTTTTTTTGCAAATTATAGGGCAATAAATATAAGTAGCATATTACTATTTTATAAGGACATAAAATGCCCCCTTACATTCTGCAATATTATTTCTTATTTTTGTACTTCGGGGGTACCTATTTTATAAAACCTAATTTATATTTTTTTAAATTTGATTTATTTTTAATTTTTTCAAATTTTTAGAATTGTTTTTACATTTTCTTTGAACTAGATCAGGGGTATCCCAGTTTTTCTTGCAGCGGGCCACTTCATCATAAATGTATATGTTCGGGGGCCGCACTCATTTTTCACTGAGAGAAAAAACTGCCTTTAATAAGACATGCAGATTGAAATAAAGTAAATGACACAAAATCCTTTACAATACCTCTCACTGATTTCTGGGCCTAGAAAGTTTTGTCCTGTGACGCGATTACAAATTCAGGAGGGCATTTTATCTCTGGATACGTAAAAATGAAATCGTTCTATTTATTCTAGGGATGCACCAAAATGAAAATTCTGAACCAAAACAGAAAATTACCCCCCCATCTTTAAAAATTAAATACATTTAAAAAACCCCACACACTTTAAAAAAAAAATAACACACCAAAATTGTACAAACAAATTAAATACCAATATATAAAAAAATTATATATATATATACATATATATATATATATATATATATATATATATATATATATGTGTGTGTGTGATTGTTAACAGCACACACAAATTCCAGCATGTACTGGTTGCCTGGGCATGATAGGAGTGTGATTACTGTTAACAATCATATATAAATTGATATTGTTATTGTATTTTTTGTTACTTACTTTTAATAAAAGTGTTTCTTTTAAAATGTATTTTATTTTTAAAGATGGGGGGTCATTATCACTATTATATATTATAATTTATTTATTATAATAAAATACAATAACAATATTAATATATATATATATATAATTGCTAACAGCAATCACACTCCTATCATGCCCAGGCAACCAGTAAATGCTGGAACCTAGGCATGATAGGACTGTGATTGCTGTTAGCAATCACACTCCTATCATGCCCAGGCATTCCAAGGTTCCATCATGTACTGTTACAAGGGAGATCTCTAATAGATTTGCGCACATGGATCAAAAAAAATTTGGCACTGTCTTCGGCAGCCGCTTCCCGTCTCTGCTTCTCTGCAGGTCTTCTTCCTGTTCTTCTCCATTTCCTCTATTGCCTCTATGCTGCTCCTCTACATTATTCTGGCCCCTTTTGTGTACTACTGCAACAGGGGAGGGCCTTCGCACACATGGAGGAATGTGGAGAAACGCTTCTCTTTCTCCACAGATCTGTCTGCATTATAGTGGTCTCTTGGAGTACTTCATGAAAAGGAAGGAGCTTCCGTGCACACCACAGGAACAACCTCTCCACCTCCATTGTAATCAGGGGCAGGGTGTGCATGGAGGATCTGTCCTGTGCAGAACCACTCTGAAGAGACCTGGTTAATGGTGGAGAGCAAGGAGAAGAACAAGAAGTGGAGTTCCATTGGGGCCACTTCTTTGTTCATAAAAATGTACAAAATAGTTAAAATAGTAATTTTGTTAAAATTAAAATTCATATGAATCTGCAAGCACAAGGCTAATCTCTAATCTCCCCAATTGACCCACATGGGTTCTTCTGAGGAAGAGCTCTTTAATATGAAGTCATATAGCAGCGCTCAATGGAGAGGATGTCACCCAACCTAAATACATCTGGTTATTTAATAACTTTTTTATGGTTTTGGAGGGGAAATGATTACTTACTGTATGCTTTCTAAAGTTATATGCCACACATATTAGTTTTATGAGGAATACAGCAATTTACAGTGCTGTGAAAAGGTATTTCCTTTCCGATTTCTTCTAGTTTTGCATATTTGTCACAGTTAAATGTTTCAGTGATTTTAATATTAGACAAATATAACATGAGTATTGTAAAATGCATTCTTGTTTTGATTTTACCCTGTAATGAAATACAATTATAAATCAAATGTCTCAAAACAGGGTTACAAGCTTCTAGGTGAAGAAAATTTTGCAAATTTCTTTTAAAAATGTATGTAGTACAAAATGTTATGAAGGGTGTTGTCACATAGTTCCAAAAAGTCTATTAGTTTTTCAATGATTTGTTGATTTATTTGTTCCAGAGATCTTCTCGTTTGTGTTTTTCCCGGGAGAAAAAACTGAAGCATTCATGGATTCCAAAAATGAAACCATACCTAACATTAAAGAGGATCTAGCCTATTATCTCACCAGCCCATGGTTGACCAAGTTTATTCCTTCGGTATATACCCTTGTGTTCGTTTTGGCATTGCCCCTGAATGTGATGGCAATTATTATCTTCTTGTCCAAGATGAAAGTCAGAAATCCAGCAGTGGTTTACATGCTGAACCTGGCAGTCGCTGATGTTTGCTTTGTGACTGTTCTACCTTTCCTTATAGTTTATCGCTTTTTGGGAAATAACTGGAGGTTTGGAGCTGGGATGTGCCGCTTTGTTGCAGCTGCCTCTTACTGCAACATGTACTGCTCCATTCTTCTTGTGACAAGTATCAGCGTGGACAGGTTTCTTGGTGTGGTCTTCCCAATGCACTCTCTTTCCTGGCGCACTGTAGGCCGTTCCTGGATAGTCTGCATTCTCATTTGGACAACATCGATAGTGGGCACTGTACCTCTCCTCATAACCGAGCAAACTAAATATATTGCTGGACTGGGCATCACCACCTGCCACGATGTGCTAGACTTGAAAGACCAACAGACATTTTACGTATACTATTTTTCTTCCTATTGTTTGCTTTTCTTTTTCTTGCCTTTAATCATCACAACCACTTCTTATTTCAGGATTATACACAGCCTTAGCTCCTCCAACATTGGTAACAAAATCAAGAAAACACATGCTTTGCTTCTGGCTGTGTTTGTGTTCAGTGTGTTTATATTATGTTTTGGGCCAAGCAATGTCATATTTTTAACTCATTACATGAAGTTTTTAAGCGCATTCAACGAGTCTTTGTATTTTGCTTACCTGATCTGTGCCTGTCTTAGCAGCATTAGCTGTTGTCTTGATCCTCTGATTTATTACTATGCATCCCCGCAATGTCAGAGGTATGTATACAGTTTATTCTGCAATAAAAAGGTTTCCAAGTAAACATATTGCCAATTTAGTACATTAAACTGTTAGGACAGCAATCTAAATTACCATCTTTGAGGATATTACCAGCCATATAAGTTCCACCTTCCTTTATTGTGCATTTAATATTAAAGTATAGAATGTAGAATATATGCCTCTGTGTTTTTGTTTGATTATCTTGTTGATTATCTGCAGCTATCCCATGCAAGGACAGATTAAGGAGCTTTGGGCCCTGCAGCAGTTTTACAGGAAGGGCCTCTTCTCTGGATTCACTAGTGTAATGGAGGCCCCTGCAGCCACTGCATTGCCGGGGGCCCCCAACGCCAGTGCATCGAACTCCATGAGCCCGCAGGAGTAGTGCAGCAGCTAAAGCAACTGAAGACAGAGTAGGTAAGTGGGGTGTGTCTGACTGTGTATGTGTGTCTGCCTGGGTTTGTGTGTGGCTGGTTATTTTAGTGTGTGTGTCTGGGTGTGTGCGTTTATATGTCTGGATATGTGTGTGCCTGGTTGTGTGTGTGTGTGTCTAGGTATAGTAGTGTGTGTCTGGGTATGTGTGTGTTTATCTGGGTTTGTATGTGTGTTTCTGGTTATGTTAGCATGTGTGTGTCTGGTTATATTACTGTGTGTGTGTGTCTGTGTGTGTGTTTGTCTGGATTTGTATGTCTGGTTATGTTAATGTGTGTATGTCTGGTTGTGTTAACATGTGTGTCTGGGTATGTTAGCATGTGTGTCTAGGTATGTGTGTGCCTGGTTATCTTAGTGTGTGTCTGGGAAAGTTAACATGTGTGTCTGGGTATGCTAGTGTGTGCCTGGGTATGTTAGTGTATGTGATTGTGTATGTTAGTGTATGTGTGTCTGGTTATGTTAGTATTTGTGCGTGGATATGTTAGTGTGACTGTATGTCTGGGTTACTGTTTTCTTTGTCTGGGGATGTTAGTGTGTGTGAGTTAGTTTGAGTGTCTGTGTGCTAGTCTGAGTGGTTGTGTTAGTTTGAGTTTCTTGCTATGTTGTTGTCACACTAAGACAACTATGTCTAGTTTTCTTAGTGTGAGTGTCTGGTTGTTTTAGTGTCTGATTGTATGTGATTTATGTGTTAGCGTCAGTGTCTGGGTGTTCATGTGTTAGTTTGTATTGTGTTATAGTTTGTGTTGAATGTCTATTTGTGTTGGCGTGAGTGTCTGGGCATCATTGGCGGATCCATGGGGGACACTCGGCCAAACTCCCACGTGGCGCTACTTCCTATAGCATTTGTTGGAGGTACTCTAGCAATGCAGTCGTTGCAATACACGTCACTGGTATTTAAAGAAATAAGAAATGGCTCAAATAGATATAATAATCTAAAATGTAATGTATGAGCATTTTTGGAATGCCTGAAAAAGCTTTAAACAGAAGAACTCATTCTACAAGAGGGCATCTTAGCCTGGCAGCAGCCTCTTTTGACCAGTGGAAAAATCATTTCTGACAGTTTGACACTGTTTATTTGGAAAGATCCCAAATTGATTCAGCCTAAATTACTGTTAAATTGCATTTGAATCATATTTGCATCTGTACAATAAATACATATTTGTGGAACTACTTGAATCCACAACATGTAGGAATATTGTTGCTGTTTCAATACTGGCAACAGATAAATCAGGGGTCATTATTTTCCATTTTTACATTTCACCAAAGCTTTATTATTTTTATTTTTTTATTATCTGTTTTAATTGTTTTTTTTTTTATTTTGATATACAGCTATATATACTGTATATAGCTCCAAAAATGTAAGCAGCCCTTCTTGCAGCACATATATAAAAAAACTAAAACTGACATACTAAGACATACAGATTCTAAAGGGAATGAGGTGAGGAGAAACATAAGGTATGGAGAAAGGCAGTGTGGGGGTTACATATATTTTATTACATTGCATTTATTTATAAAGCGCCGGCAGATTTTGTAGTACTATTACTATAGAGAGATAGTTGAAATTAACAAAAACATTAAAGCTGAGAACATACAAAATTTTCAAATATATGATGTTACCAACTGCAACCAAGTCCTAATATCAGGTACATCTATTGAGCTGTGAAAGTAGTTGCAAGCTGGGAAGAATATTTTCTTTCTTTTGATTATACTTTGTAGCTGAACAGATATTTAAAAACAACACCATGCCACTAGATGGCACTAGCGTCAGAGTTGGGAGAGTCCAAGGACTCCCTGTTTTTTTTTATAAAGATGATGCAGAATCTTGTAATACCTTTTTTATTGGACTAACAGTATTAAAATAATAGACGAGCTTTCGGGAGTCCTCCCTTTATCAAGTCAAAAGCATTTCTGACCAAGCAAGTGAAAAACACAGTTTAAAACTGACCAGTACATGTTCTGATACAAGGTTAAAACAGGGGTTAAAACAACACGGTAGAGAATTTGCAGACAAAAAACTAAGAGGGTCGTAAATAGTAAATAGTGGCATATACTGCACAGATAAGGCAAGGGGGGGAGCAGGGGTGAGCATGTAGGAGAGAGAGAAAAAAAAAAAAAAAAAAAAAGGCACAGGTTATAGGAAGTTTTGATAGTGTGCTAAGAATTAGTACACTGGACTAATACGGCTACCCCAAACTACATTACACAATAGGTAAAAGTGGTGCTATTAGGCATGGACTAGTCACACTAGTATAAGTATTGCCGGAGAGGGACTAGGTGAGCTAAAGGAATATGGGAAGAAGGTTATTACCATGTACGTTTATACACTTCCTTAAAAAAGTCAGATAGGTCGGGGGAGGGCATTCCAGAGGATAGGGGCAGCCTTTGAGAAATCTTGCAAGCGCACATTAGAACTAGAAATCAGAGCATAGGGCAGACAGATCATCGGAAGAGCAGATAGAGCATTTAGGAGTTAAGAGATGCATACTCACCAACATTTCCTTCCTGGATCACATGGGGGGGGTGAGGCCTAAAGAGTTTTACAAGCGTTTAGGCTGTGTGTTAAAACTCAATGCTGCCTGTGCACAGTGTAATGCATAGGCGGTATTTTTATGCCAGGACAAACCTGTATTTGACGGGACAGGACCCCAAAAAACAGGACTATCCTGGGAAATTTGGTACTGTTGGCAGATTTTAGGATATACGTAGCTATGAAGAGCTTTGAAGGTAAGCGCATAGGCAGCCAGTGAAGAGAGGGGAGAGTTGTTAAACCGATGGGAGAGAAAGATAAGTCAAGCAGCAACATTCATGGTGGATTGTAGAGGGCCGAGGCGAGTATGAGGGAAACCAGCTAAGACAGAGTTACAATAGTCAAGAGCATCTTGTGTTAGGAAGGGACGAATGCGGACAATGCTTTTAATATGCAGGCGGAAGTTTTTTTTAGACAGACTGAATGTAGGGGAGAACGAGAGGTCAGAGTAAAGGGTGACACCTAGGCAGCGAGTGTGAGTGGACGAGGAAATGATTGCACCATTGACATTGAGGGAGCGATGAGGGAATGCTAGCTTTGAAGAGAGGAAAGATGAGGAATTGTGTTTTAGAGAGATTAAACTTTAGGAAACAGGCAGACATCCAGTTAGAAACAGAGGCAAGGTGGTTACCGCATCTAAGACAGAGGGAGAGAGATCAGGAGAGGATAAGTAGATCTGGGTGTCATCGGCATTTAGGTGGTATTGAAAGCCAAAGGGGAAGCGTTACTAGAGAAGGAGATGCTGAAGGTACCATCAGGTTGGATGTGAACCAGAACAGAGCTCACAGAGAACAACATCACAGAGACCAAGATTGTGAAGAGTTTGAAGGAGGGGATAGGTGCTGTATGGGGGGGGATAAAGGATATAATGGGGAAAAGGGGCTGAGGGAAAATTAGTTGATTACAAAATTCAAAACAAAATGTATTAAAAAAAATATTCAAAGATGGCTGCTGGATCTCATATACACCCTGATTCACATGTACTATTATATATTAATTATTAAGAAACCTTGGAAACCATGTTGATTTCAGATTTAATAATATACATACACTCATTACAGACATGAGTAGATATAGAATGTTAACCCCTCTAACACCAGGCATGAGTAGATTCAGACTCCTCTATTACACATTACACACACACATTCACACAAACAGACAAACACAGTGACAAACACAGTCACACAAACACCATGACAAACAGACAAACACAGTCACACAAACAAACACCGTGACAAACTGACAAACACAGTCACACACGTAGTCAAACATACCCGGTGCTGGCTGCAGCTTACTCTGAGTTGGTGTGAAGGAGGGACTCAGCCTATCAGGAGAGGCTTCTGAACTCTCAGGCAATCAGGAGGGTTGAGAAGTCTCTCCTGATTAGCTGAGACCTCCTTCACTCAGACTCCTCAATGCATTGTCCCGTATTGAGGCTGCCCGGGACTTGTGGTCACCCTAGCCCCAAACTGGCAGTATGGCTGCCAGTGGGCCCCCGAAGGTTAGTGGGCCCTGGGCAAATGCACACTTTGCCCGCTGAATAAAGCGGCCTTGCACAGGAATGCAGATAAGTGAAAAAAACAGTGATCTCCATATCTCCTCATAGTTGATTTTATCTTTATACTGAACTATGTACTCAGAACAATTTACAGTACATACATTCAAAGTGTACAAGTATGACAAAAGTACAATAGTCAGACTAAGATTTTATGATGGATTATGTTTAATAAACTACTATAATTTGACCGTATTAGACTCTGGGATTAAATTAGTTTAACCTAATTGAAGTGTATAATACGTTCCATGCTTTTCTTGGCATATATCATTAGTACTTCTTTTATTAGAAGATTACGCAACTATGTAAAAAAGGATTGCTATAATTAAGTAGGGAATTATAGTTTTCCCAATAGAATATTATCACAAGATAATTGCAGCAAACAACAAATTCCAACTGCAGATGAAGTAATTATACTTGACACTGCAGTTGTTGAGAACTACATCGTAGACATAAATTATTAAGTCACTGAGCATGCTGGGTGTTGTAGTACCAGAGGTTGTGTAGCTGTAACAATGTTAATTTTAATACCAGATGTAGTCGTTGGGTTGATGCCTTATACCTTTTAGTGATACATGAAATTGTATGTAAATATCTGTCTACGAGATCGTACTCATTAACTATTATTTTTAAATTCTGTGATTAATAAAAAAACAGGATTCTCATGCTGTACTCCCTATCCTGTCAGTCTAAGATCTCAAACTCCCAGCATTCCTGGTTCAAAGACATATTCAACTGTGTTTAGCCAAACTGGAACATTTCACATGATTTAAAGTTACTGTTATACTTTATACAGCGAAAAACAACATATTTACCCTGTGACAGTGAACCGGGCGTGGTGGTGGATAACATATATTTTTCTCAGAAAATACTGCAGTGCAATGTATTTGATAACCCCTGGGAGAATGTTTTGTTACCGACAAAATAATAGTAATGCTGTAGTTATGTTTGGGTCCCTGGGGTGGAGCATTTGGAGAGAAGGGAGGGCCAGTGCTCCACTCCACGGTTTACTTGCAGCAGGTGATGCAGCCAGTCCACTAGTTCTGGTTCTCTCAGATAGTTACTCACCTGTTACCAATGAGCAGCAGGGGGCCGCTACAAAAAAGAGCCCTGTGAGTTATTCAGGTGAGAAACACACAAGCAGTGAGTGAGACTGCATTTTTCTCCTTAACCCCTTAAGGACCGGGCTCATTTTTCGTTTTCTACCCTGTGGGACCGAGGCTGTTTTGACACTTTTGTGGTGCTTGTGTTCAGGTGTAATTTTCTCCTCACCCATTTAGTGTACCCACATAAGTTATATATTGTTTTTTTCAGGACAAGATGGGCTTTCTTCAGATACCATTATTTTGATCGTATCATCTTATTTACTATAAAAAAAATAAAAAAAACATGGTGAAAAATTGAAAAAAAAGACATTTTATGACTTTTATTTGAAAAATATTTTACTCACCTAAAAAAGCAAGTAAAAAAACTAGCTAAATAGATTCTACTACTTGTCCTGAGTTTAGAGATACCCAATGTTTTTATGTTTTTTTGCTGTTTTTTGTACGTTATAGGGCAATAAGTACAAGCAGCGTTTTATGATTTCCAAATCTTTTTTAACAAATCTGGTCAGTCTGCCTACATCTCCTCTTTGGAACATCTTTGAAGCCGGTTAACTCAATTTAACCCATTCAAACCATATATTTTTCAAAACTAGACACCCCAGGGTATTCCAAATGCTGTTATTTTAACCCTTTCCATGCACCAATTATACAACTACACTTTGTCAAACTTTGTAATAGTAATTTTTTTTATTTTTTTTTCCACACAAATTGTACTTTAGTTATAGATATACAGGTTCTGGTATATGCCACTGTCTAACAACACCCCAATGTGTGTTCAGGAACATCTCCTGAGTACAGCGATACCCCACATGCATGGGTTTGTCAGATTGTTTGGCTGGTAAAAGGCTACTTTTGGGGCATGCGTAATTCAGGTGGTCATTTGGTCATTCTGCCTCCATCTCCTCTTTGGAATATCTTTGAAGCCGGTTAACTAAATTTAACCCATTCAAACCATATATTTTGGAAAACTAGACACCCCAGGGTATTCCGAATGCTGTTATTTTAACCCTTTCCATGCACCAATTATAGAACTACACTTTGTCAAACTTTGTAATAGTAATTTTTTTCACACAAATTGTACTTTAGTTATAGATATACAGGTTCTGGTATATGTCACTGTCAAACAACCCCCCAATATGTGTTCAGGAACATCTCCTGAGTGCAGTGATACCCGACATGCATGGGTTTGTCAGGTTGTTTCAGATTTAAAATGCCACATTTGGGAAGTGCGCTTTTTTTCTCCATTTTGGTCAGTCTGTACCTATGCCCTATCTGTGAGCTAGGCCACTCCAATTTACCCCATCAGCCATTTTTTTTATATATTAGACACCCCTTGGGTATTTGAAGTGCTTTTATTTTAACTCTTTGAGATTTTTGAGAAATTTTAGCACTTGCTCAAAATAATAAACTTTATTTTTTTATTTTTTTTTATTTTTTTAATACTTTTTTTATATTTTTTTTTTACACATTTTGCTGGTACTGGGTGGTTCATCTAGTGACATCACTGCATAATTATTTTTAAATGTTAGCACATTTTTTTTTTTTTTTTTTTTTTTTTTTGAATATTTTACTAATCACATAGTGATTAGAAAGCTGGGCTCCATTGACTTGCATGGTTGAATGCAGTACCTGTATTCAACCAGCAAGTGGAGCCAGTTCTCTAGAGGGTCTGGAGACCCTCTAGCGAACTTTTTCGTCTCTCTTGTTTTATTTCCCGGGCCGCCGCCATCTTACTTGATGGCGAAGATCACCGGCAGCTGCGGCTGTGACCGCTCTCCGGAGCGGTCACAGCCCACCTAAAGGTAAGTGTTTGGTGTCGCTGGATGCCTCCTGATCGAGGCATTCCAGCGACACCATTTAAGTTTAGGAGGCGATCGTTGATCGCCTCCTAAACGCTTTTAAAACGGGCGTCCGCCGCCATACAATGTATGGCGGCTGTTGACGCCCCGGGGAGGGGCCAGACATGGCCCCCGATGCCGATCTCGGCCTTGCTGAATGCCTCGACATCGAGGCATTGCAGCAAGGCCGTTTAAGCGAAGAAAGTGATCCTTGATCACTTTCTAAGCTTATTTAACTTTTTGACGGTTCAGGACCGTCAAAGGTCATTTAGTGACCTTCTTGTTATGACGGTCCTGAACCGGCAAAGGTCGCGAAGGGGTTAAGAATCTGCTGAACGGTTCCTAAACGAAAAGGTCTGTGCTAAATGTTTTTGTTGGTAGCGGGTAAGCCGTCCAACGAGAGTTAGTTGCTGTTTGTCAATAAATGCTCAGAGAGCAAGGCTTTTCTTTTTGTTTGTTTACAGACCTTTTAATAAAAGGACTACAATTTCTAAAAAGAATTCAGCCTTATGTGGTATTTCAAACCTTAAGACTGTGTGGTTACATGATCCCAGCCAGGGGTGTGCTGGGCCGGGGGGCAGGGGGGCAATTGCCATATTAAATTAAAAAAAAAAAAGTATTAAAGTAGCGCCGGCCGGCGGCACCAGCACCCAGCGGCCTTGTGCTATGGCCATCTGGTGATGGGATCAGCGTGAGGGATGAAAGGTGAGTGCGAGGGGGCGGAGCTTTCACCCCTCACGCTGCTCCCATCACTATGCAGCCATCAGATTGCTGGAAAACTGATCTAAACGGCAGATGCGTGCTGATGTTGCCGGCCAGAGCTACTATAATACTTTTTTTTAAAATATAATATGGAAAGCCGATCCGGCTTGGCATATTAAATTAAAAAAAAAAAAAGTATTAAAGTAGCTCGGCTGGCGGCATCAGCACGCATCATTCCTATTTCATAACTTTCCTTATTCATTGTCAGAATGAAAATCTACAACAGCCAATTTATTTAACGAAATGTGATCTTTAACCCCTTATCCTGTAGGACGTCCTGCATTGACTTACTGTTGAAGATGTAGTATGTCCAGCATTTAAATCCCCTCCAGCATTGCTCCCCCCTGCGAGATCTTTAGAAAGGAACAGCATCCAAACAGATGTTTTTAAACCCATTGCTTGAATGGGTTAAATTGACATGTAGGACCGCCATACTGCCTCAAATGAGACATGGGCCCAGTAAATTAAACATATTCTGTTTTATTTTTCTCTTTTTGCACATGTTTTTCATATTATATATAAATTAAAATGGTTTCCCAAGAAAGTCCTAGTTGTCTTGAAAAAAATATATGATTTGTGTGTGTACAGTAAATGAGAAATTACAATTAAACAAAGATATAGCAAAAATGCTGAAAACCCTCTCATCCTCAAAAGAAAAATAGTGTAAATATCTGCATCCTTATCTGCAGCTAAGCAAAGTATAGCTGATACTGACTGTGAGAGTACATTGTATATTGGTTAACCTTGTATCTATATTAAAATTATAAATCTGTCATGTTTAATTAGTCCTTACTACAGCAATGAAAGATGTATTTTTAGTTATGGCACGCAGTTTAACATCTGGCAGGTAATAAAAGCCGCAATGTACACACGGCATCGAATCTGGTTGTTAGTCACTGTATTTCTTACACAATTACTCTAAACTGAGTCGTTTCTCATGCTTAATTGATGTGAGTCACACTATTATATGGGTTATTGTGGATTACGTTTTTGGATTCGGTTCAAGAGTAGTAGAAACACATTCTTTAAACAGTGTACAAGAGCACAGAGATGATGTAATATACAATAGCTGTGTAAAGATAATAATAAACTGTAATGAATAACTAAGGACAGGCTAGAGGGCAAGGTTTGTGTGTATCTTTTAAGCTGTATCACGTAAAAGTATTTTAAAGGGAAATGTGGTCTAGTAAATAGAATGTAAATTCACAAGGGCAGGGGAACTTTGCAGCACAGCTATCAATTACTCAACACGCCCACCTCCCAAAGCCACGCCCACTCTTCCCAACCCATATGCTGTATTTGCTCGATTATAAGATGACCCCCCCAAAGTTTTAATATTAATTTAGGGGAAAAAAGAAAAAGCCTGAATATAAGACGACCCTATAAGAAAAAAGTTTTACCAGTAAATGTTAATTCATGTAAACTAAATAAAAGCTATGATTGAGAAAAACATTTCCTTTTTTTTTCAACCTGCTCCCACAGTTATGCACATCTGTCCCCTGGCTTGCCACTGTGCCCCAGAAATGCCTTATACCCCCTATATGCCACTGTGCCCCATGATATGCCTTTTAACCCTCTAAATGCCACTGTGCCCCATGATATGCCTTTTGACCCCCTATGTGCCACTCTGCCTCCAGAATTGCCTTATACCCCTATATGCCACTCTGGCATTTAGGGG
Organism: Spea bombifrons; assembly: GCF_027358695.1. Lineage (NCBI taxonomy): Eukaryota > Metazoa > Chordata > Amphibia > Anura > Pelobatidae > Spea > Spea bombifrons. The sequence goes on from NC_071087.1 coordinate 144,377,719, forward strand.
GTTAAAAGGCATAGTGGTATATAGGGAGGTATAAGGCATTTCAGGAGGCAGAGTGGCGTATAGAGGGTTAAAAGGCATTTCAGGAGGCAGAGTGGCATTAAGGGAGTTAAAAGGCATTTCACAGAGCACTCTGCCTCCAGAAATGCCTTATGCCCCCATTTAACACTCCCTCCCCCTCCCTCCCAAACTTACCGGTACTTCTGAGTCCCCAGTGCTTAGTCCGGGCAGCATAGAGCTCTACACGTGATTCGTGTAGGCAACTTCCGCTGTAGCCAGGAGGAGGTGCGGTTAGCGGCAGAGGTTGTCTGCATCTATCGCACAGACCTTCCCCAGCTGTCAGAGATCACAGGGAACTCGTAGCGCGTAGAGCTCTACACGCTGCCCGGACTAAGCACCGGGGACTCAGAAGTACCGGTAAGTTGGGGAGGGGGGAGACAGGAGGATCCAGGTCCCCTGCATCGCTGCGGGGGATCTGTATCTTAGTCTCATAGTCAGACATAGTTGAGGTCTGATTATAAGACAACCCCCGATTATAAGACGAGGTGTATTTTTCAGAGCATTTGCTCTGGAAAACGAACTTGTCTTATAATCGAGCAAATATCGTAATTTAGGGGGGGGGGAGCCTGAATATAAGAATACCCTATAGGAAAAAAGTTTTACTAGTAAATAATAATTCACATGTAAACTATTTTTTTCATATTTAATAAAAACTATGATGGAGAAAAATGCATTTCTTGTTTTTAATTCCTTTTATTTTCCAACCCCCCCCCCCAGCAATGCACATCTGCCCCAGTTATGCACATCTGACGCTAGGCTTGCCACTCTGCCCCCCCCCAGACTTACAAATTCATCCCCAGACTTGCCCCCCGTGCTCCAGACTCCCTAGTGCCTAGTGGGGGGGGACCCAGGGCCAGTCCAAGACTACCGTATTTTCTGGCATATAAGACGACCCCCAACTTTTCCAGTTAAAATATAGAGTTTGGGATATACTCGCCGTATAAGACTACCACTCTACCCAGTATAAAACAACCAACCAATCATGGCAAGCGATGTACCTTACCGGTGATCGGCTGGTTGTTGTATACAAAGCCTGCTTGGATTGGGTGGGTCAGCTCTCCCTAACATATGCCTGTCCACACTCACACATGTATAGACATACACTGCCCTCACACACCCCTTCCTTTACACACATATACACAAACACACCAGCTTACAAACACACATATACACATACACTGCCCTTACACACACCTGTCCATACACATACACTGCCCATACAGACATATACATACATACACTGCCCTTACACACACACACACATATATATATATATATATCTACACATTTATACACTGCCCTCACCACACACCCCTGCCTTTACACACACACACACACACATATATATATATATATACACACACACCAGCTTACAAACACACAAATACCTACACTGCTCTTACACTCACCTGACCATATACATACACTGACCTTACACACACATATATACACTGCACTGCACTACACCCCTTTCTCCCCATCTCTTACCTTTTTCATCTTCTATCTTCCATCCAGTTGTGGGAGCGTGAGGTCTGTCATTTTAGACCTCTGCTTTACTGCTCCCTCATCACTACGCGCCGGCAATTGATGCCGAGCGCCGGGACATGACGTCATCCCCGCACTCGGCATCAATAGCCGGCTTATGGTGATTAGGGAGCACGGAAGTGACAGACCTCGAGCTCCCTAATGTTGGGCTAGTTAGAGGGAGGTCGTGATCTCCCCAACCAGCCCTGCTCATCGGGCGCCCACTGATCAGGGCTAGTTGGGGAGATCACGATCTTGCACCTACCTCGGTGCGGTCCAGAAGACCGACCCAGGGGAGGCAGCTTCTCCGCTCGCCCCTCCCCTAGAGATTCGTGATTCTCCAGTCCGGCTCGGTAAGTTTCACGCCGAAAAATACGGTACGTGGCACCCCAGGTAAGAGTATTCTCTTGCACCCGTTCTTTTACATAGATGGCAATATTTGTGCAGCGTAGCAGGATGAAGCAGTAAAGACGTAATACAGAGTAGGTTGCAGAGCAATTTTTTCTTTCGCAGGGAAAACTGAGTCAGGTAGACGGTGCATCACACCCCAGGACAGGAAATCACTTTCTGTCCCTACTGTGTACAGTTTCTTCACTGCTCAGTGCACTGCTCCCTGCACCACCTCCCTCGCTAATACACTCTAAAACACTATATGCAAACACACACATTCAGTCTAACATCACACACTGACGTGCAAACAATACACTAACACACTGTTTGTGGGCACTCCACCCAGTCTTATACTGTATACTGCCACACACACACCAACTCTAACATTGTACACTGACACCCAGCACAGTCTTACACTGACACCTCCATACGCACTCTAACACCGTACACTGCACACTGACACCTCCATACACACTCCGTACACTGCACACTGACACCTCCATACACACTCTAACACCGAACACTGTACACTGACACCTCCATACACACTCTAACACCGTACACTATACACTAACAATCACACAGTTTAACACATAATTTACCCCCTTTCTCCCCATCTCTAACCTTTCTCCTTCTGCTTTTTTCTTCTTTAAGTCCTGTGCCACACAGAGTGGTGTGAGCATGAGGCCAGACCTCTGCTTCATTGCTCCTTTGCGGTGTGTGCAGACCTCACAATAACTTTAATTTGGGGTTGGTTAGAGGGAGATACGTGAAAATTCCTATGTCCCTCTTAGATTTGTGGTTACAGGGGGCCGCCATCAAAGGTAAGCAGAGTGTCTTTCAAATCATCAAAGTGTTTTTTTCTGTAGTACAATATTCTGTGCTTTGGGTGCAGTGCAGTTCCTTCCATTTAAAGAATGGGAACTTACTGTAAGTTCATGTAGAAATTACCATACAAACCTGCAATAACGGTCAAGCACGCCGTTTCACTGAAAATAATGTGTTCACCCTCTGTCCCAAAATACTGGCCCTCGGTGGGCTAAGCAAGCCAAGCAAAAACCTTACCCCCTGTTCTCCATTTTCACCTCCCACCGGCTTGGTCATGTCCATCTTCTGCCTAGTCTGCTCTAGTGGAGCTCATTAATGGTTCCTTGGTGGAGGCAAGGCTTCCCAGAAATGCAGAGGCGTATCTAGGGTATGGCAGCTATGGCTCATGCCGTAGGCGCCATTTGAAAGGGGGCGCCAGTGAGCGGCTTTTAAACGCCGTCTTTTTTATTTTTGATGTGGAGGAGAGAGAGGGGCGCCTAGCAATGGCTCGGCGCCCCTCATTCTCCTCCACGAGCCCTCTACCTCCGTCCCGGTGCCGGCATTTAATGCTGAGCACCGTAATATGACGTTATAGTTTCGGCGCTCAGCAGTGAAGCAGCGGGCAGCAGCGAGCGGCTTTTAAACACTGTCTTTCTTTTTTTTTTGATGCGGAGGAGAGAGAGGGACGCCTAGCAACGGCTCGGAACCCCTCGTTCTCCCCCGCATCAAAAAAAAAAAGACAGCGTTTAAAAGCCGCTTGCTGGTGCCCGCTGCTTCACTGCTGAGCGCCGAAATATGATGTCATATTACGGCGCTCAGCAGTGAAGCAGCGGGCACTGCAGCAGTGCAGGAAGACAGAAGAATCCCGTCGCTGGACCTCAAGATGAGAGAACTACAAAGGAGGAGAAGAAGAGGGTAGTAGAGATTAGAAAGTGACAAGGGAGGGAGAGGGGGTAGTAAAGAGTGTGAATTAATGTGTGGAAGTTTGGACAGGGGTGCAATTTCTGTGCTTGCCATAGGCGCTATTTTCACTAGATACGCCTCTGCAGAAATGTTCCCACTAAGTAGCACCCGAGTTTTCCACATTCATCAATCAGGGGCATAGAATTACCAGAACAGCACAAAACGCTGGCATCATAGAAACAGAATTTGGTGACAGATAAGAACCATTGGGCAATCTAGTCTGTACAGACTCAGACTTACTCAGTCCTTGATTCAGGATAGCTTTATGCAAATCCTAGCCATGTTTAAATTTCCTTACTGTGTGAGCCTCTACCACTTCTGTTGGGGGGCTTTTCCACCTGCTTACCACCCTGTGATGTTTTAATAATGCATAATTCCAGAATATTAGCAATGTGTCTGTGTTGATGGAATATTACAGTATTATCTGTGACTCATCAGGAAATACATTCTATGCTTTGTATTTTCCGACATGATTCTAGTTTTTTTAAATAAGTAAAGCACGCTTCAGAAGTCTTATTTGAAATCCTTTAGGTTATCCTGACGCCTGACAGCCGGATGCCTGATGTCACCGTTAGCAAACCTTTAAGAAACGGAGAGATCGTTTCGTTCAGTGGAGTTTTCTAGTGTTTAAGTCCAGCCCAGATAGGGGCGTGGTCACAGTGGCGACATAATTAATAAACTGGTTTCAATGATACCTGGCGGGGGTGTGGTTACACCTGTCGTGACGTCAGCGCTAGGTGTTCCTGTGAGTCCGAGCTCTGCCCCGCATTAACTTCTCAGCTCCGGATCGGTGAGGGTTTGCGTGCGGAGTGTCACCGAAGAGAAGGCTTCCAGTATGGGCTGTTACCGGCTGCTGCTGTGGGGGGCAGCGCTGTGCGCGTGTACACTGTCAGTGACAGGTAAGAGCAGTGGGGGACACGAGGGGCATCTTTACACCCTATGGAGGTCGTTTCTAAGTAAATCTCTGACTTTGACATTCTGAAGCACTTAGTCCCTCTTCGTTTACTTCTCCTGTTTGTTTATGTTAGTTTCCCAAATTGTTTACTTTGTTGCATCTGCCTGCTGAGTTTGGGAGTCAGTGTCATGTGATGCATGATGTTCCTGATCTCGTTATGTGTTTTGCTGCTCAGAGGAGCTTAATATGTGTTAGTAGGTAATACTCCTCCATTGTCTGTTATTTCCGTGACAACCATGTATTTTTTATCATTTTGGGCCATTTGATGGCATTACTTAGTTAACCAAATCAGTGCGTTTGTCAGATGATCAGGAATTGTGAAATACAATTTTTACAGATTAAATAAGTATTGATCGCTTGCATGTGTCCCTGTGATGGTTTGATTAGAATCAGATTAAGTCTCATGGTGGCGGTTGATGCAAGATTATTATTATTTATTGTTTTATATAGCTCCATCATTTTCAGCGCTGTACAATGGGTAGACAGGACATAATAAGTAGTATATAACATAACAATTTGACTTACAGAATAATAGGTGAGGGAGCTTACAATCTAGAGATGTAGTGGATGCGTAGCTGGCGCCACATACAGTGGATAATATGTCTGGTATCATATGCGGTGTTTGGATAGAGTACAGTGCAAATAAACAAATATTCTTTGCTAGTTATCTAAGGTTAAAATGTTGCTGATAGTTGTTGATTTGCTCTTTTGTGATAAGGACGATAAGAATATAACTTAACGGATCGCTGTATTGCTTCGGTATGGTGGTTGTTGTTTTTTTTTTACCGCCACAGATCTCCTAGAGGTTCAATGATTCCTTACTTTTAAAGAAAATTTACGAACTATAGTTGGTCTACATAAATTGACTATGGTTAAACATAATGAAGGTGGCAGTTCCTTGAAGATTCGACGTTCAGGGTGGCTTTAGGTCAAAGCTCTTCGGCGTGCTTCTCCAGCCTCACCCCTGAAATATGGATAAGCATCTGAGAGTTAAAGTCCAAAAACAATTTGGTATTTGCAGGCTCAACACAACACTTTCGGCGGCTGGATGCAAGTAAAGCATTTCCCCCCCAAATATATATTATAGTATTGTTTTGCAGTTCTTCACAAAGAACTCGTTTCTGTAAAAATAAATTAAAAAAAATGAACGTTTCTACGCTCTTCATGACATCGCCAAAATGATGGTGCAATAACCCCCCCCTTCAGCAAGGCGTTATTGCTCAAGGATTAAATGAAGCACAAGGGGAATGTTGTATCCAGGTCATCCCGAAGGTGTGTCTCGTGTTGGTTAAACAAAGAAAGCCTTTACAGGTCTGCCTTCTGTTTGGATTAGTCATTACTTTCTATGGCCCCTTTGTGGAATGATTCATTCCGTCTTTATTTCCGTAAAATAGATTTATACGTAGCAGACGGAAGGAAACAAACTGATAAACCTGTATGTGCCATGTGTCTCCAAAATGTTCTTAACGTCAAAACAAATGTTTTTTTTTAATGAGAAATGGCTATTTTTACGCCAAATATATACATTTTTCAATAAACAATGTCAAATCTAACGAAAGACCACTATCTCAACACGCAGAACTTTATTATTACTAAATTTTATTTATTAAGCACCAATAAATTATACAACACTGTAGAATTTTAAATGGGGCAGTTAATACATGCATACTAAATATACATTATAGATATAACGTAGGAGACCGTAGGAAAAGCAAGTATTTTACTTTGAGCATAAAAAAACAGTGCTGTATAAAGCGCACTAATGTAGGTTCGCATTGATTAAAAAAAAAACCCTGGTGTTATCTCATTTTGGAACAATGTTTCTGTTATCTGCACACTTGGCGGTTGCCGTTGTAGACGGTTGTGATTTTTTTGGGTGATTTTTAAAAGTGCATGCCGCATTGAGCTTATTCTTGATGACAGTGCTATTGAAGTCCTGCTTGACTAATGAAGTTTAATCCTCCATAGACTTTCATAAATCAGAGTCCGTAATCTGAGTTCGATAGTCTGAGCCATTCTATTGTTAACCACAGGCAATATAAGGAGTAAGGGCGATTGCCTAGTATAACAGAGCTAGATCACAAATAATGCACTTATGTAAAAACAAGTGTTTTTTTTTTTTTTAAAGGTATAATAATAAAATGGGTGGGGGTTCTCCTTTTTAAATCTGCAATTACTTATTGGGTATTGGCATGGAGAAGCCCTTTGTAGGGTTTCCGGCTCTGAGCTGTAATCTGTGGCAGTGCAAAGAAATGAACAATGAAAAAGTATCCTCTGTCATTGTAAATTCTCCATTTTTCTTATCCTAAACTTTCAGGATCGTTATGTGCCAAATCTTTAAAGTTTACACGGTAGGCAAGTGTGATGTTAAATATCAATCCCTTTATATGACTAGGTATATGCGTTCCTAGGGGCCTTAACTGCCAGTAAGCCCAATAAAGCCCGAGGTGTATTTCTTTTATTTGTACTTATAATAATATCTGTAGGGTCTGCTTGGCCCTTTTCTGTTGAGAAACCACGCAAACTTAAATTACCATGTCAGACAAGTCTTATCTTGTGCAGAATGTTCAGCTTCAGGCTAGGCTTAATTTGCGACAACTTGCAAAAGTATTTGGAAGTACTCAGCAGCTGGGCATTCCCCAAATAAAACTGAAGAGTAAACTTAATTATGAAAACAAGTTTTAAAAACTTTATCTATCTATCTATGAAATGCTTTCTAAGAGTCTACCTGTGTGCGGTAGATTTGAAAGCAGATGCCGATGCAGAGATGGGCAAGAGAGACAGTAAAAGCCGCTGTTCTTCCTAATGCTTTTTCCACCGCACACCCTACAATGTCTGTGGGTTATTTTTGGGGGCAGTTGTGGAATCCTTCCTGAGAAATGTTTACCTGACAATATCTTCAGGCTGCAGAAGTACAGGGTTAGGGGGGGTGTTCGAAAAAAGAATACTTTGGGTGACCTTCTGCTGGAACTGAAGGAAGGTATATTCCTTCCTGGTGCCTGCCTTTTTATATTACATAAATGTATGGAACATTGCCACATATATCACATAAATGGGAACTTTCTTATACCATAATTTAACTTTGAGATTCACCAAATATGATTTCAGGCATTGGTCAGCCAAGTCAATGCAATACGCAATGCCCTTTGGTTTGGTGACGTTTTTCCGTATCTTGTCACAGTAGACTAGTATATCGTGGACAGCACACACGTCCTTACAGTCTGCAGTGGCGTAACTACAGGGGTCACAGTGGGTGCCGTTACGACAGGGCCCATGCCTCTAGGGGCCCGGTGCGACCACTGCGACCTCTTGTTCCCATCTCCTCGTACCAGTTCAAAATAGTTTAGAAAGGACCCTTCCAAACTACCACACCAGTCCAGGTCAGAGGGCCTTTTCTAAACTATTTTGGACCAGCACGGGGAGAAAGGAGCGTAGCTGGGTCACATTATCTCACATGAAACCGAGGCTGCTCGTGGTGTGTGCGTGCAGCTGGATAGGAAGCTACTGGAGCGGTGAGGGCTTGAATGTGAAATGGTGTGTGTGTGTGTGTGTGTATGCATGGATGTGTAAAGTGGGTTGAGATGAAGTGTGTGTTAGTGAGTATGAGTGTGTGATTTGTGTGTGTTTACATATCTCTGTCAGGGTATATGTTAGAAGGGGGTAAAGAGAAAAGAAGACACAGACAGGTTGAGATGGCAATTATGGCACAGACTTGCTGTTGAAGTGGGGGGGGCAGGGCAATTTTCACACCAGGGCCATGTGGTTTGTAGTTATGCCCCTGACAATCTGTGTACTTGACTGCCAACAACTCATTATGGCGTAACGTCATCACAGAACGCCGACTTTGCCGATATCAGCTGCTTTGGGAGAGTGTTTTCCTAGAGTCCCTCAAGCCATGGTCTCAAGCACAAAAATAACTTGAAATTAAGGGATCCTGCTTTAGTAGTTGCCCACATAGATATACCCATAATTAAGAAAAAGTGCACAGGGTATTATCAGAGAAATGAAAGTAATAAAAATGTTTTAAAATTAAAAATCTATCCCTGTTTATCGCTGCAGAAAAATAGAGGTAGCTAGGGTAGGGGTTCTATTCCAATAGTAGGGATGTGATAGGTGGGATGCTTATCAGCAGGTTTAGTGCTATAAATTGTTTAATTTCTGCCAGGTCAATGGGATGCACGAATAGCCCTTAGCATAAAATAACCCGGGGTGTTCTGTTATACAACTTTGGTGAGCTATGAGATCCAACGAGCCAGAACAACAAGTCAGAACATCTTTAAAAATGCTGCTGCCCACAAACTGCATTTGTGTCTACTGGGATACTTCTGTTAGATGTTGCCATAAAAAGGGAGCAAATCTGATACTATCACGTGTACAGACACCCTCATGTCATCATAATGGACTGACCTCTTCATTAGAAGTGACACTAGAGGGAGGTATTGTATATAGGATCAACATCTGAGGCAGTCAGTGTCATCAGCCGGATTGTCAGTCTTTTTTCAGTTTATTGGTCTCTAATACAAACCTTTAACTCCTGGAGCAGGTATTGGACTCCCCAGGCGGAGTTTAGCCGTCAGGAGTTAAAGGTCCGTACGAGCGACTCTATTGGTCACGAGCAGGGGGCTCGTCTGACAACAACCTTCATGACAAAGCCCGTACATGCATTGTATTTAATGGCTTTAAGCACAACCCATTGTCCTTAAGGTGTTAAAATCCTGGTGCCAAAGCTGCTGCGTACCGCGTTAACCCTGTATTTACCCCTTCTAAAAGATAAAAGGAAAAACTAACACGAAAAATGTACATGAACATTCACCCAAACCGAACACAGGAACGGGTGATGAAGATTTTTTTCCCCCCACAAAGACAAACGCCAAGAGTTGGCTGGCGCCCAAGTCTAGTGACAACAGCTAAACATCCTGCCAAGGATTGTGTAATTTTATTATTACATGTAATTCATCAGGTGCTCAGAGAGTGATCAGCATAATTCTTTTTTTTTTTTTCAATTGCCTGAAAAAAGTAATGTAATTCCAAATTTATGTTTACATGTGTAGTTTATTTAGTTATACACTTTTTTTTTTTTAAACAGAACTCTTTTAACAATAACTTGAACAATAATAATTCAATTAGTATTTAAACAACATTTATTTTAAAAGAATATGGTCTGACTATACTTGCCACTAATTGGCTGCTTGAAATCAATGGGGAGCGCTTTTCATGCATGCGCACAGGGGGTCTTAACAGACCACCAGTGTGTGTTAAGCCAATGCTGGAGTTGACTGGAGGTGAGCATATCCCATGTGATAAGTGGGATTCTGCATAATCCGCCCCATGTATTTCCAGTAGGAACACCATGAAGGGACTACAATGCGATCATATGCCCTGAAACGTATGGGATGGCTGGAATGTCCCTTTATTAGAGACAAGGAATCGTGCAAGCCAGGTCAAAGAAACGTGTTTATTTAGGAAAGAATGTTAACAGAATGCGCTGTAACTGTTGGGGCTACTGCTAGTTTATGTTTTGTATTTCTTTTTTGTAGAATAGAATATTTGGTGGCACTTGTCCTATCGATATAGTTATGTTTTAGATGGCAAAAGCAAGTTGTATAATTGTTTTCTTTCTCCTTTCAGGAACGAATTCTACATATTCACTAAAGAGGGAAGAAGTTTCATTTTTGTTGAGGTAGAGACCTCCAATGGATCTGGGAACTACTTCTACGCAGTTAATGATTTTGCAGCAACTGTGCTTACTAGCAAATTGACCACAGTTTTTCTCCCCATCATCTACATCATTGTGTTTATCGTTGGTTTGCCAAGCAATGCAATTGCGTTATGGGTCTTCCTTTTTCGTGCAAAGAAGAAGCACCCGGCTGTGATATACATGGGGAACCTGGCTCTGGCGGATTTAATGTTTGCTGTATGGCTTCCACTCAAGATTTCCTACCACCTAAACGGCAACAACTGGATTTATGGCGAAGCCCTATGCAAGGTGTTCGTAGGATTTTTCTACGGCAATATGTATTGCTCTATTCTCTTCATGACTTGTATTAGTGTTCAAAGATACTGGGTTATCGTGAACCCCATGTCACATGCAAAAAAGAAGTCAAGGATCGCTTTAATAGTCTCTGGAACTATATGGACTCTAATTATTTTAAGCACAATTCCGTTATATCTGTTTGACCAAACCACTTATCTGCGTACGCTCAATATTACAACTTGCCATGATGTTCTGCCGCTGAACACGCTGACCTTTGACATGTTTAACTATTTCATCTCTCTAGCAGTGGGAGTATTTTTTTTCCCAGCCATACTTACTGCTTTAGCTTACGCACTCATGATTAAAACTTTAAATGCATCAATCACAGATGAAAACATTGGTCTGAAGAAGAAAAAAGCCATCAGGCTTATCATTACAGTACTCGTCATGTATCTCTTGTGTTTTATACCTAGTAACATTCTTATAATCATCCACTACTCGTTCATAAAGAGCAGTTACATTGACAGCATTTATTGTTTGTATATTACTGCCCTGTGTCTTTCTTCATTGAACAGTTGTATCGACCCGTTTGTCTACTATTTTGTATCGAAAGACTTTAGGGATAATGTGAAAAATACATTTAAATGCCGGAGCGTACGGACTGTAGAGAGAATGCAGATCTCCTTCAGCTCCATGAAATACTCCAGAAAATCAAACTCGTACACGTCAAGCTCCAATAGCACTAAAACAAGTAATTGTTGAAATGGTGTTCTGTGATTACTGATGGACAATGAAAACCCAATATTTCTCTCAAGAGTGGAGAACCGTGACCCATTTTGTAAGAGAACGCAGGCCGTCCTTGCACAAGAAAATTAGTACTGTATGATGTATATATTTTGTTTTATATAATTTACACTGCTAAAAAGCGGATGTTATCTGTTTGTTGTACAGGTTAATTTTGTAATACAAAGTGTTGTGGTTATAAACATGTTTTTTTGTTTTGTTTTAGATAAATAAATTGCATTATCATAAATGTCTCATTGTATCTATACACAAGTAGCGGGTTGTGAATAATTTAGAGAATAATAACTCTTAAACTCCATTTAAGATATAATTTACACATTTATTTTCCCAAAAATGCTTAAGTATGCATTTGTCAACATGAAATCTCATCTGCCGCTTGATAGTACCCCAATTTGAAAAAAATCTCCTTGCAAGGATGTACTTTATTTTCTTACCTAAATTAGGGTTATCTGCAAACATTGGCTTTCAATACTCACTGCAAGAACATTAATAGAAAACAGTGGACTTAGGACAGAATTTTCCATTAATAACAACTCTGAACTCTACCCTTTCATGACAAAGCCCGTACATGTACGGGCTCACAATGCATTGTTTTAAATGGGTTTAAGGAAACTCATTGTCCTTAAGGGGTTAAAGCCAGTCTCCAACCAAGTTGAAAAAATTTCACCTAATCTTTTAATTTGTACAGTAACCTTTAATGATGACGTCAGCTGACACCAGACCACAAGGCAATAAGCCCATAAAATAATAATCTATATTGTCCTTAGACAGGATAAAATATCGCATCAGACACAGGATATAGGCTCAATGCTAAACGCATTTTGCACTAAACATGCTTAATCATTGAGCTCTCTCAAATCTGATCTGATGATCAGGCCCTTTGTCCGGTATCGTATTGAACAGCTGAATTAGTGTGGCTGGCAAGTAGCTTATCCTTATTTGCTCTCATCTTCCTCATTCTGAGTCATCTTTCTCATTCCGAGTTTGTAAATGCTTCAATATTTGTCCCACATCTGCGGAGTATCATAGTGGTTTCTTTTTTTTTTTTTCTTCTAGTCTTACTAATGAAAGTCTGTTCAATGAAATGTTCTGCTGCCGTTAGAATAACAACTTGTGAATAACTACATTTCTTCTGGACTCTATCTAAAGATCCCCAACCAATATAAAATAGAAGAATACTCAAAAATATAACTTTTTAAAAACAAAAGTGTTTGACATCCTAGTGCCCTAGCACTACAAGTAAAAAATGATTTATAAAAAAAAAAAACAGTACTATTAAAAATAGCACATTTGGATTTGTAAGAAATTGCACATTTCTGCAAATTGTATGAATCTCCGAAAACAAGACCAGGCTCCATTATTTTGCCCTAAGATAACCTCCCATCAAACTTCCTCCAAAATGGCACCAGCTGCTTAGTGTTTCCAATCTTAGTCAGGGTAAAGCCCTTATTATGATAAACTCACCTTTCCTTAACACCTTAATTATTTCTTCAACTAGCAGATGATCAAACCCCGCTGCATGTCCAGGTGTCTATAGATCACAACTATGCAACAACCTATTTTGCTTTCAAGTTCTAAAGTTACCCAAATGCCCTTTTCGGCCGATATATTTCGTCCACTGATATATATATATATCCGTGCATCCCTAATACTGAGTCTGACGGTAGTAAAGCATAACTCCCATCATTTTATATAGAGCCTGAAAGTGGTATACTACAACTTCCACAACGGTATAAATCATATCATTAAATAGTGATCCAGAGTGTGGTACATTGTATCTCTTATTAAATAGCAAGTCAGACACAGATGGGGGTAACTCCTATCAGTATATCTAACGTGTCAGACATTGATGGTGCAACACCATAACTCCCCTTACTATATACTTACAGTGGTACAGCATAACTCCCAATATCACATCAGTATATTAATACCATTTTTTAATTATATATGCTGGGCCATTGGTGCAAGCTTTCCTAGTTTTATATATAATCCTAGTCCAATAATTATACATCATCAAAGGCCAGTATAACTATGTAAAAGGACCAGCTGGAAGAAGGTATAAAAGGTCGGCGTATCAGAATGCATAATAAAGAATATGAACCTTAACCCATCACAGATCAATGAATTCAATGTTATGGTGTTAAAGTTAAAATAAAATAACAAACAGAAAACTACCAAAGTGCGATCAAGTGAAAAATGCACATTAGTATTCACATAGCAAGCACAGATCACAGGTCGCACACCACAAAGCACTCAGTTGTCATCCACAGAACTTGCCCAGCACCCAGGTTGCATCCACAGGACTTGCCCAGCACCCAAGTTGAAATCAGGGTTTTTCTCAGCACCCACATTGCACACATAGGACTTGCCCAGTAAATTCTAATTTAAAGACATGTTATTTGGTGACAAGGGAAAACCACATGTCGTTAGACAAATCACAGTTCCTGATTTTGCAGCTTGTAAACACACAATCACGCTATGGCTATGCAGTATTTTTCACATAAGCAAACTGAACTTTCTAAACGTTAGGCTAGATTATAGAATAATTACATACATTACAAATCAAAATACATACAAAAAAGGGCTCTTTTACATAATCAAGTGTCATATAATAGAAGTCCTATAATTTCTGGATGGAATGTGGCAATGTGTCTGCTGCAGATAAGCAATGCGAGACACTGCATCTAACCTATGGTAGTACTGGGTATATGTGCTTCCCCATGAGAACCAAATCTGTGCAATCATTTTTGAGAAGTGGATGAAAATCGTGCGAAGAAAGACATGACAAATGAACACGCATTGATGATTGCTGATCCTCTATCCCTGGTGTCCGTGTAAGACATAAAAACTTACAATTTCACAACAGATAAGAATCATTTGGCCCATCTAGTCTGCCCATTTGTCCTCCTGTGAAAACCTCAAACCGTATTTAGTACTTGGTCTATATTCAGGATAGTGATATGTCTATTCCATGCATGTTTAGATTCCCTCACTGTATTAATCTACCAGCCCCCCCAGTGAAGTATTTTTTGATGAAGAATTCGTTGTATTACTGTTTTGTTGCTACCTGTCACCATCTACTATTCCATGTTGTCCCCTTTTTTGGCCTAAACTAGTATGTATTGTATGTTCAAAGAAAGCAAAAGAAGGCTGTACACGTATTTCCAGATTCTATTTAAGTAACATAGTTACTTGAAACCCTACAAACAAAAATAAGGAAGAGTGCAAAAGTAAAAAAAAAACATGTGAGGTGTGTAGAGACTAAGGCTTTTTGGTGTATTTCTTAATTTTACCTATGGCAGGGCTCAACAAAACATGGTCACCATGGCGACTAGAAACTACTTTCTGGCACCCAGGGTTTTGCAAAAAAAAAGGGGGTAAAAGCTGACCAGGGCTGGCATCGTGAGTGGGTGCTGTAAGTGTGTATACTGTGTATGTATACTGTAGTGTCAGAGTTAGCGTGTAAATGCTAGTGCTGGAGTCAGTGTGTGTGTATACTGTATTGTTAGAGCCTCTGCGTATGTATATATATCTATGTATATATATATATATATATTGTGACAGAAAGGCCGGTACAGTAGTGGATGGGCGGTATATACGCCCTACTTTGGCTAATTTTGTGTGTCCTTATATGTAAAATTAAAGCCCCAGGGAAAGAGAAGCACAATAAAAAAAACTACAATATAGGAAGTGACTTGTAAATTGTGTAATGGGTCCCTGGGGTGGAGTATCCAGAAGAGCAGGGTGGGGTGGTGCTCCAACAGCTTTTAAAATCCAGACCAGGATTTACAGGTGACCAAGTATAGCTCACCTGGTCTAATCAGGAGGGTTTAAAAAGCCCAGCTTGGTTCAATTCACTCTCTTCTTATTGCCAGCCAGGAGAGCTGCTGGATTTATCTTGTTTGTTTGGCGTGTTTTGATTTGAAGAAAATAAATATTTAAATTCTATCTGGATCTGGAATTGGCTTTTTACCCTAGAAGACAAGTGACTCTGAAAGATCTCTGACTAACTCCTTGTGCTTCAAAGGACGTTCAGTTACAATATATATATATGTGTATATATATATATATATATATATATATATATATATATATATATATATACTGTATGTATAGTGCTGGAGTCAGTGAGTCAGTCTGTTAGTGTGTGTGTGTGTGTCTAACCGGAGCCTGCCCTTGCGGGAGACGGCCAGGACTGCCCACTGACATCAGTGGATGGTCCCACTGACGTCACAGGAGCGGGGTGCCACTCCCCGCCCATTTCTCCTTTAAATAGAGGTGTTTCTTCTATATGTCAGTGGGCAGTCCTAGCCGTGTCCCGCAAGCATGTGTGTACCTGAGCGTAGAATGTTAGTACGTGTTAGTACGTGTTAGTGGGTGTTAGAGTGTGTAAATGTATGTTATTGTATGGCATGGTTCAACAAACCCCAGGTGCCAGGTTGCCATGGTGACTATAAATCCCTTTCCTTGCTTGGTTACAGGGGGTGCTGAGGCGGGTACCACGGGCGCATGTCATCCAGGCGCCGGTGTTATGTGACCCCGCGGTGGTAGAGAGGCAGCAGTAGGCTGCTTGTCGCATTGCAGACAGGTCTCTACGGGGTAAGAGGAAGAGGGTGTGTAGGCATGTAGTCACAATTTTAAATCCATTTTGTCTCTCTCTGCATATTGTGTTTTCTGCTAACAGGCAGATTGCATGGTTACATATACTCTAGACATGTGCAGTTTTCATTTTGGTTGAACCACATACAGGGCTTGTGGTCAACTCCTCTTACTTGGTAAGCATTACATATCCTGTGCATCTGCAATTGCAGTCGCTTGTGCAGCTTCTAACCTTTTATATTCTGAGATCTCTAGGCAGACTTTTTTACTTTTCTAGAAACTTCTACATAACTATATGTATTTAGCCAATAAGGATGCTCAACGTAACTTTGTATAAGCATTGTGTGGGGGAAAGGGGTCGAAATAGTGATGGGTTCTTTGCATAGGTTCTTCTATCCTCTTATTCATTCTGTTAACTATATATATATTATCAGCTGCGTAATAAACTTCAGTGCTTTGTGATTCTACTCAGTAGTCTGTGTGTGGATTATTCAGCACTCCGGATATCTGTACTGGAGACCAGGGGGGGGCGTGGAGAGTTTGAAGAACAGAGGGGGTTAGTATGTATGCGTGTGCGTACTGATCAGATGAAAACACATTTATAGCATGTATACGGCTATACGGCATATGACAGTTTAACCAGGTCCAGGTACATTCCCCAATAAATAGTATTTATTAGCATGAATACGGTTTAATATGAAACCTTGAAATAATTTAATCCTCAGCAGGTACCCTAAAATTCAATTAGAGGAATAAAGGTTAAACACACAAGCTTGAGCCTTTATTCTGTTTAATGCCCCTTGTCATGAAGGGGTTAACTGTGCAACTCTACAAAGGTGTGCTTTATGGGGGGTGTAATTAACAAACATAAAAACAAGATTGGGGAGAAAAAAAAGCTGATCCCCAAGTCCTCCCCAGTCTGACCCTGAAGGTGTGTAGATGATAAAGTCTATTATTATTAGGATGCCTCTGAATGCATAGAATCTAGAATTTCACTATAGTGACCTCCAAATGGTTTTGGTATAGGACTGATACACCTTTAGTGAATGCCATCCAAATGTCTATTATATAAATGTGACTCAGAACAGTGCTACAAAGCCCCCCCCCCATCTCTGTGGTGCTATCCAGATGCGCTATTAAGATAAGGAGCCCTCACACGAGATATTATCTCCATTTGGGGGGAAACTCGTTAAAAGCATAAAAGGCTCGGTGAGGCAGCCAAGGAGCCGGAGCGCAACACATTAGGAGCGAAGAAACCAACGGCGCGGCGACCGTCCGTCTGTCTCTGGCCAAAAGCCATTCCAAAACGACTCGGGGCGTGGCCAACGAGCTCTCTGGAGCAAACTGTCCAGTTTCGTGGAAACCTGGCGGGGAGGGGCTAAAGATGACCGTGACGTCAGCGCTAGGTGTTCCTGTGAGTCCGAGCTCTGCCCCGCATTAACTTCTCAGCTCCGGATCGGTGAGGGTTTGCGTGCGGAGTGTCGCCGAACAGAAGGCTTCCAGTATGGGCTGTTACCGGCTGCTGCTGTGGGGGGTAGCGCTGTGCGCGTGTATACTGTCAGTGACAGGTAAGAGCCGGAGGAGACGGAGGGTCACTCATTACTGCTTTCTCCTCTGGATCAGGCACACCCTGAGGGTCCTCTACAGAGTTACAAACTTTCGGATCCCTTGGAGCTTAAAGCGTGACTTTTGCCCGGTATTCCCGGCGCGCTCCGCTTTGTGTAGTTTGTGTGCGCTCTCTCTGTAAAGCTGGCGGGTTTGTAGTTTTAATCCGGGGGGCTGAGATGCGGGCCGGGGGGCGGGTGGTGTTGCTGCCTGGCTCCCGTGTGTGTGTTGCGCAGAGCTTTGGGGTTTATTACCCTTGTATTTTGGACAGATACTGGAAGCTAAAATCCAGACTTAGGTGATTTGTTCCCCTCAGGGTGACTTTTAGGGGTGCAGAGCTGGGGATGTAGTTGTACCCCGAATTATACTCTAATTAACTGCTTATTAATGAGCTCTCAGGTCACCCATCCCCCATGTTTATTTCTGCCATTGTTGGGTTTCCTCCAGTGATGTAGGTCTGCCCGCAGTATTGTAACACACGTAACACATGTTTGGGGTCACCTTCTGACGTGTGTATCATGCTGTGGATCTAGTATCTGGCTACCTCTGCACATGTGAACTTGGTGTTCAAGTATGTTGGGGGTCATGTAAATAAGCCAAGGATATGATAAACATCTTGCGCATGTATTTGGCCGCACTCGCTTCTTTGCTGCTGTCGTCTCTGCTCGGGGTGGGCTATAAGGGGTCATACCCTGGATGTGGGGCGCGTGTACTATACACACGCTAGGCACAGCCCTCCTCGGTGTTACGATTATAATCGAGATCTCTGATCTCCCCCAACTGGCCCATTAAGTAACTGTTACAGCTGGGATCCGGATCGCCAAATAGGGTGATCCGCCAACGGTTTCCTATGAGAGGGTCTTCTGGACCTGGCGCCCCAAGTGTAATTGGCCTGAGCTAGAATATGCTGCTGATATTCCTGGTGTAACCTGTGGCTGTAAGGCCTTATCTCTGGCACAGAGAACTTGTGCTTTCATATCAGAACTTAGTGTGTCTCACAAAGCAGGTGACTGCATGGACTAGGTTGGGCCGCTCAGTTTAATTAGGTAATTACATGTTCGGATATTAAGTTGGCTGCATGGGCCGTAGGTGCAACCAAGTATCTAGCGAGTCCAGGACATGTGTGTCCCTCTTGATCACGGTGGAAACAAATGAATCCGTATCTTGCCCTCCAACCTTGCGGATGTAAGCTGTTGGGATACGGGAAGAAAATTGTCGTCAATAACCAACCCTTGCAGTTCGACCTTTTTAGGTCAGTATTGAAAACAAGGGGAGAAGTCTTTTGCTGTCTCTGATGGGTTTGGCCCAGGCCTGAAGTTAAGCCCTTAAAGTGGACCTTACCTAGGACAGAAATCACGCCTTTCTAAACTGTGGAGGACAGAAGATACATTCTAGAATAGGATGCTCTTTAGACAACCAGAGAAATATAGTTCCAGAGAAATAGGTTCCTTTTTTTATATCCATAGCCTTGTTTAAACGTGTGTGTGTGCATGTGTTAGACATCTGACGTATTGTGCAAAGGTGTACATTTCTTCTAAAAACTGCGTTTATTACTATAGGCTACAACAATAAATGTTATTTTTAGAAGCTAACCATGATAGTGGAAACTTGTTATGCTAGCTTTTGTGTTGCTCAATATGTGCATTTTCCACCAGACGTTTGGAAATGATGCGTTACTTGTGGCCAGTTCATTCTTAACGGAACATTCCACAACCTCCAGTGATCAGGTAGAGCTTACTCTGATGACACAAATATTGTGTCATGCTGAAGATATGTCATGCCTCCCTGGAGCAGAGCGTAGGCTTGGTTGTTCTTGACATTCTTTTGACCCCTTATGGAATATTTACCCTGGGTTACGCAATTCTTGTGTACACGGGCGCTTATCTAACCACATATCTTTTCTATATGTTTAGGGCTTAATTTTAAACAATAGAAATATTCTGGTTAAAAAAGAAAAAAAAAAAACCCGGAAATTGGAACGAAGAAGAAACATGGTTTTGTATCCACACGTTACATCAAATGTAACCATAAACCTAGGTTCAGAATCGATCACGAAGATGGCAATAGCTGATATGCTGAACCTTATAAATGATAGGTGTGTGCATGCGCGTCTGTGTCTTTCTGTGAACACTTACACTCCATCCCAGAAGTAATATGGCTCCTCTGTGAGTTCAGTTGAATGTTGTGTCACCGCCAAAGAACAACACATGCATTGTATGGGGTTTATGTATAGGAATTAAGTCGTAGGGTTTCTGTGTTGTGTTAAACAGTCTTGTGTTCCGTGCCGTCCAGAGAAAGCAAAACTAGAACACTGAGAGATCTCTTGGAGATACTCCATAGATGTTCCCGTAACATTGGGTTGTTACTCCAGAATAACGTCTTCGTCATTAATTGTTACAACAGTAATCTACTTCCTAATATGTTTATAGGCTACAATGTTTATTGTTTATCGTAACAATGTTCTTCTTACGATTGTTTGTTTATTATTGTGGATAAATGTTGTTGTTGTAGACATTGGGATGTAGGTAGCTTTAGAGGCTTACGTGTGGTTTGCGTGCTCGTTGGGAAGGTTAATATGTTATAATAAGCGAGTCTGTGTTTGTGACTTTTAATGCTGGAATGTGAAGTGAAACCGCGACCCGCAGCATTGACTCCCCATTTGCATAAGCTTCAAACAGCCTGTCAACAAGAGTTTCTCTTCTAGAATGATGTCACTCGAAGTGCATTTTTAGGCTAATTTGAGGCCGGCAAATCCAAAAGAGCGTAGCACCCTCCATTCAGATGCTTAGATGTAACGTAAGGAAGTTTTTATTTTACTCAGTGGGTGTTAGATAAGTGAAACAGACTCCCAGCAGATGTGGTAGAGGCTAATATAGGAGGTTTAAATGAGAGAGACAACTAAGACTGATTAGGGTTTGTGTCTTCACAACAGGCAGACTAGATGGGTCATAAAACAAAGCAAGAGTCCAGCGCGTACCCAGAGAATACCTTTCAGAAAACGCCTATCTAAGGCATAAATATTGGGGATTCCATGACGAATAGGCGTTTCTGAATCCTCACTTTGTTTTGTGTATTCATTGGGCATCTTTATTGTTGCAGAATCTGAGTATGTATGCCTTTTATGCTTTTTAGGCTGTGCGCTCCACTTTGTGTATGGTTTAGACTAGATGAGCCGACATAGGCATGTTTCTCGTACCAGTATACACCAGTATCGGTGTGAGCCCTGCATAATGTATAGCTTAACTGATAAAGCGGCTTTTCAGAAAATGTAACCATTAATTGTACAGGGCCCACTGAAAAAAGGTTAGTGGAGTTGGTCCTTAAGGCATCATAAAATCTATGAGTTGAAACGGTGACTCTCATTCCGACTAAAATAAATAAACCCCCGTGTGATGGACAACAAGATAAAGAGAAGTCCTTTTCTACCTTGGCTGCCGGAGTACAAGCATTGGAAATACATGTTATACGGTGTTATTAAATGTTATTACTGTTTCACGTGTGTACCCCTTAATAACACAGTAAGTAAAGAGAGAAAAAAAATCTGATGTTAGACGTTCATCCATGACTGCGTTTTTACAATCCCCCATAGTAATAGCAGCGGATCTGCTGGATTTTAACTGCTCTTCCATTCATACAAAGCGTTCGTTGCCCTCTTCAGCGTGTTACGCAAGTAAACCTTAGCAGAGCTGTCATTGTATTCTTTACTCTTAACTCTTTAATAGCATAAAACAATTTTCCTCTTATGTTACAATTAGTGTCTGACTTTGTGTCACATGACAATTAAGTGTTCCTGGCAAAAATCATGAATTCTTAGTCTTAGAAATTTTCTAGGAAATTCTTCGTTTTGAACATTTTAAGATACTACAAAGTATGTTTCTAACGCATTTAGTCGTATTTCACTGAAGTGGATAAAACGTCACTTTTGACCCTTTCACCCGTAGCTCTTCTGCAGGGTTCTTATTATTCCAAACCAGCTGCCTGCTCCTGATCTGTGGGATAAAGAACCTTTAAGAGCCATTTACAGAATGTTTTGTGCCGTAAAATACCTGCATAGTATAATCAGTAGGTATCAGTTGTCCTTGATCTTCCAGTTTTCTGTCTGTAACCTGATTCCTGTATTTTCACAAAGTCACAAAAATGCTTAAAGCATAAAGGACAGAGAAACAATTACACATTTATATATAAGTACAGTTATAACCTGGGCTCACCAAAGTCCCCCCGTTGCTATTATTATTAATTGAGGACTAACATTATCGTAGTCAGTTGTACGGCGCATACAGCGCCTTCCATACCTGTACATGGAATGTTAATTAATTAATGGTGTAGGCAAGGACTCCAGACTTAAAGGCTATCCAAGTAACCGAGGCATTAACCCTTCAGCGGAAATAAACACATACTACTTCCATGTTTGTGTTCTGTATGTATATAATCTCAGCTGTTCTTGTGATTTGGATACTTAGTCCTACTTGTTCTTAGTCACCCAGGTGTACTAAAAAAGTAAAATATCAATGAGAATATACTTCAGCTATATTCTCATATGAATTCATAGGGGTGCCAGTAATTATGCCACATATTTCACAATCTCCGTTCTAGTTCATCCCAGAGGTGTTCAATGGGGTTGTGGTCAGGGCTCTGTGCAGCCAATCAAGTTTCTCCACACTCATGTCTTCATGGACCTTGCTCTGTGCACTGGGGCATGCTGGAATAGAAAAGGGTCTTCCCCAAAGTGTTCCCACAAAGTTGGAAGCACATCACTGTCCAAAATGTCTTGGTATGTGGAAGGGCACACTAAAGTATACCCAAGATTCATCTTTCTGTATATAAATAATAATAAAACTGACTTTTTTTTGTTTAATATATTTCAGGACAGAATGTTACAAAAAAAGGAAGGAGTTTTATTGGGCATGCAGTGGAATCAACCAACACTTCGGGAAGAACTGCTTACACAGTGGATGATTTTGCAGCAAAAGTCTTGACTAGTCGACTGACCACAGTTTTTCTCCCCATCGTATACATCATTGTGTTTCTCGTTGGCGTACCAAGTAATGCAATTGCGTTATGGGTCTTCTTTTTCCGAGCAAAGAAGAAGCACCCAGCTGTGATATACATGGGGAACCTGGCTCTGGCAGATTTAATGTTTGCGATATGGCTCCCTCTCAAAATCTCCTACCACCTAAACGGCAATAACTGGATCTATGGGGAAGCTCTGTGCAAAGTACTTGTTGGATTCTTTTATGGGAATATGTACTGCTCGATCCTTTTCATGACATGTCTTAGTGTTCAGAGGTACTGGGTCATTGTAGACCCTATATCACACTCAAGGAAAAAGTCAAGGATTGCTTTCATTGTTTCACTATCAATATGGGTACTAATTATGTTGGGAACTATCCCTTTGTATCTGTTCAACCAAACTGTCTATATACCTAAACTCAACATAACAACCTGCCATGATGTTCTACCACTGGAAGTAATGGCCATTGACATGTTTAGCTACTTCTTGTGTCTTGCTGTTGGGGTGTTTTTCTTCCCGGCTATCCTCACTGCTTTAGCTTACACGCTTATGATTAAAACGTTGAATGAATCCATCACAGATGAAAATATCGGAAAAAAGAGGAAGAGAGCCATCAGACTGATTATTACAGTACTTGTCATGTACCTCTTATGTTTTATGCCTAGTAACATTCTTCTTATTGTCCATTACTCATATATAAAGAGCGGTGCCATTGGTAACATATACGCATTGTACGTTACTGTCCTTTGCCTCTCTTCGTTGAATAGTTGTATCGACCCGTTCGTCTACTACTTTGTATCGGAAGACTTTAGGGAAAATGTAAAGAACACGTTTAAATGCCGGAGCGTACGGACTGTAGAGAGAATGCAGATCTCATTCAGCTCCATGAAATACTCCAGGAAATCCAAATCCTACACTTCAAGCTCAAATAGCACAAAAACAAGCAACTGTTAAATATGAATTCCTCTGTAAATGACGGGGAAAAGAACATTTGTGAGACTGCACACAGTGGCTTTTTTATGGGAGGCTAGATCCTGTGATTTTGTTAAAATGCTACTTTCCTTGCATCTTTCTTTTGGACTAGCCCTTCCCACCATGCTTAGCTATCCAAAACTGGAAACCCACGTGCTGTCCGACCTTAGAATATTAACTAACATGTTAAGCAAATCTTAAAAGTATGAAGGTTAAGGGAAGAGCTTCTAGAATGAAGTGCTCTGGGAATACATCTACACTATCGTTCCTCAGCAACTGTATGTCTCTTGCATGCCCCCCCCAGGGGTCATTGTTGTCCCTTGACATGTTCTCAGTTGTCGTCATAAAGCTTTTTATTTAGTTTGATAGAGGCTTGATAAGCTTATTTTAAAAGTAATTGTGCCTTAAACCTGTTTATAAGGAAGTCATTGGAAACTGTTTACGTAGATGTGGTTTAGATTGTAAGAACAAAAGTCGTCGGGGAAAGTAGAAGTGGTACGGTATTGTGCAGTTAATTGCGGAAGGAGTGCACGTATTGTAGAAAGGTGGCAGTATATGTAGCGATATGTTTGCACACAGCGCAGGCACGTAATGCTAAGGGCGAGTTCCTAACGCTTAGACGTTAGGAACCAGACGTAAGTAGGTAGAAGTTAGTCTGGATATCTGAGAAGCCGAGGGATAGGTTCACATGAAGAACTGTAAATTGTTTTGTCAGCAGTTATATTTCAGAGTCCATGGCTTCCTAGGTTTTATGCAGCCCTGCACATCTATATAATGTTAGTTATGACCATTTTTATATTTATATTTAGCTATGCATCTGTTCTGGAGCACTGTTGAGCTTCCCATGTACCCTCAGGGGAAAGAAGTGTTGTAATCTTTTCTCCTTGTGCGCAAGTGTCAAATCTGAAGTCCTTTTGGGCAGTTTTATGCCCTAATGAGTTAATTGTCCACATTAATGTACATGACTTACCTGTTTTTAGTATGTTGTATCATTTTGTATTTTTTTTTCAGTAATATGTTTGCAGTAATCTTTTACCCGTACTAACTGTATGCATAGATTTTATTTCATATACAAGATGCTACAAAGCATATGCAGGAAGTGTACTTAAGTATGCTTCATTGTTTCATTAGAGGCAGCCAGGGGAGGAGAAAAATGAGACGGAAGTAATTTGTTTTAACCATTTATGAAGCAAAGAAGGATGTAATTGCTGACATTTTGTGGGAGGGGCAATTTTTATTTATTTGTTTTAAGCATAACTAAATTTACCAAGTGGTGTAAACATTTCAATAGTTAACTTTTTAACTTTTAAAATGAAGCTCCATTAAGCTAGTTTTTTGATCAAATATAAATATATCTGTATTTTAGGTAGATTGTGGACCCCCCATTATTATCCTCTCTAACAAATGATAAGGAAAGTGTCCTGGCTTTGAGCTCTATTTATGAAGGGACAAAACAGTAAACTTGATCCAGTGTGAAGGGCTGAGCTGACCTTGTATAATGCATAATTCAATGAGTCTGAAGACACTTGACTAATTTAACTATACATTGTACAGGGCCAGCAAAGCTATTACAGCAGCACAAAGTCACTCAGACTGGCCATTTATAATGTATAGTAAAATCAGGGCGCTAAAACACAACTCCTGCAAACTTTCCTATCAATTTTAGTAAATACGATTTACTGGCAATTCAAACAGTTATATGAAGATAGTTTATTTTTTTTTTAAATGTATATCCAATTATTGCATGCATAAGAATTCTGTACATTATCTATATATTGCACTGTAACTGCATGTAAAGGCATCTTTATTTTGTGCTTAGTATGGAAGCTGTGATTATAACAAAATAACGTAACTTGTTTAGAATGCCAGTTTTAGTATAAATAAATGAAAAAATGTTTTACGTTTTCTATGAAAATAGTTTTTCTTGTCTATATATTCCAAGTTTTGCTTCCATCGCCGGCTTTCTTTTTTTTGCGGTTTGCCTTGCTTGTCGTCATACTTTGTCATTGTGCAATTGTCTTGTCCTCTCAGGACCTGTTACCTGAACATGTCTGTGTTAGTCGTAAATATCCGTTCATATTCTCATTGGTATCCTTGGCGCTCAGGGTTATCAGGGAAAATTATTTCTATTTGCACAAGAGGAGGAGTAGAATGGAGCGCAGCGAGCTACTCTGCCAACTGCTCACCCATTTCTTTATTCTCGTTGGTGTTACAAACTGAAGTGATTATTGGATCTGTCATACATTTGGATGCATATTTCACCAGCTTGCATATAGTTGTGAACGGTTTAAATGCAAAGCGCGAAGAAGTTATCTGCAAAGAAGATGTGTACGCTTCACCCCCAAAAAACCTGGTTAAAACTAGCCTCGTGCCTGTTTTTCTCGTACACGCCTGTTTTTTATTTGTTTGTTTTGTGCCTAATATTTTGCACCCTCTGCCTTCTGAACAAATGTTTTTAAAGGGACACTCCAGTGTCCCAGGCAGCCTCCAGATACTTGGGGTTTTTTTTTTGTTTTGTTTTTTTTTACTTTTATATATGCATTAAATAACTACTTGCCTTCGGGAGAAGCTGTAGTGCAACGTTGTCTCCTGCGTTGAATGTTTTTCATGACTGATTGGCTGCTTGAAGCAGCAAATATGTACCATGAAATCTCTCCCATTGCACTCATAGTTAACCCTTTCTGTGCATGCACATGCGGAGGGGGGTACCTCATGCACCACTTCTTAACCTATGACTTCCCCAACGGGGGGTAGGGTAACTATGCAGCATGGTGGCCCTGGTATTGCACCTCTTGTAAGATGTAAGGTGCTAGTATCTGTCATCCCATGCCCAGTAGTAAAACCAGAACCTATAGATGGGGCATCTGGGGGTTACTCTGGGTTAGTTCTAGAGCAGCACCCAACTTCAATAGGTTGCTGAGTGAGACTAAAGCACAGGGGCCGAATGGTAGTGTTATCCATTTTGAACATTCATTTAATGCTCATCCCCTGCTTATTTTGTGCCAGGGTCACAAAGTATTTTAATAACGTATATTTCTTTTTAATTTAAGGCCGCATTAGTGATGATTGCGTCTAGATGTACCTTGGAATGTAAATACTGTCCTGTATAAATTTATGTCAATATATCCAACATGTCAGTGACCTGATTTGAAGGTTTCAGTATCATTTCATGTTTGAAACACTCCCTGTATGGACTCATTTTGTTAAGTAACTTTTTTTTGCGTCTGTAATCTGGAATCAACCAGCTTTTCTCATTTGTTTCAAATAATTTACAGTCAACAGGGCTCCATCTTGAGTAAACTTTCTAAAATAATGTTAAACATCTTTAAAACACATTGCCTATTGGCAAACCGTCAAAATAAATATCTTCATTCTTTGATCGTTGTGTATTTTTGTAATGCTTTTAACATGTCTGGCACAAAAAAACAAGACAGAAAATAGAAGAAAGGAACAATTTTAAAAAAAGGTTAAAATACGTACATAAAGCATCCCAATTGCGTTAGAAATAGTTAATAGAACTGTCTTGTAAGGCGATCCTAATAGTTTCCGCATACTGTATCTAGATAAGGTACTCTGTCCTTAGAATGCCTGTTTTTAATGAGTTCCAGACACTCTTGCCAATGCTCCTTCCCAACCATTACTAAGCATACGCGGCTAGCATATCCTTTACTTACAAATGTGAAGAAAAAGGTTTTTAGTAATCTTTGTACCTAGGTGTGCCTGGAATGCAGACTGAAGGGTATCTTCCATCTCTGATATTGTCACAACATTGCAGGGTCGTCTGTTTTCTGACAAACAACTCAGCTGCCAGCGGTCACCCCAGAAAATGTCATCAATGTATAGAAGTAGGTCCGGTGCTAGCACTAGTGGGTTTTATGTGTGATTTTGTGCATTTTTGCCAGATGGCTGGTCCAGGCCTGCTTATATACATATAATTAATGCTCCTTCCCTAATAGTACTTTATATAGCAGTGAGGAGAGGCATCACAAACTTACTACCTGTCGTTATTTGGGGCCCAAATTTCCTCTCCCTCTTAAGAGTAAACATCCATGCGATGCTGTGCCCACCACAGACTTCAAGACGGAGTCTGTACCATGGCTCGCTGGAAAAGTAGAGTAATAGCGGCTGCTCCAAAAAAAATTTGTAGGGCAAAAAACGACAATTGGGCCCAATGCATTTCAAGAACAAATATTCATAAATTGTATGTGTTTTGGGAGCGGGTTCAGGGCCAAATGATAGGAAATAACATGAAGAAAAACTTTGTTACCAAAATATTGTCGCAATTCTGCATAAATGATCTAGAATTAAATTGTTAGGACTCTAGTGAACGCTAGTTTTGTTATGTTGTTAAATGATACATTTACAATCCGATAACCGTTCTCTCGATCCAGAAGGAGTGTCAGAAACCTGCATTGCTGGATTTTGTAGGTGTTGAGTTTGTCGCATTGCCCCATCGACCCTGATATTCAGTACGTTTAGAAACAGATATGCAGCAGTGCTATACTTCCCGCTTCTTAGGGTTTTATAGAAAAGCGTTTGCATGCGATCTTATCCGCATTCTTTGTTCTGCACATTAAAAGATTTATTCTATGTGTGGTCAAAGTTCATAGACGCTGTGCTTCTTATGAAGTACACAAGAACGACAGCAATATGTTAGAGAACAAAACAAAGAATCAAGGTATATAAATGCAGAAAGTGGGCATACCGTTTGCAGAACACATTATGGCTTGAAGGACCAGCCTCCACGATGACATTGTTATAGTTGCATAGGAAGCTTTTAGAGGCTTCCTCCGATTCAGCCATAGTACAAAATTTACCCAGTCGAAAGAGAGAACGTGTGTACATGTGAGAATTTATTGAGTAAATTATGAAGTTTCATTATCTATGTAAATTAGGACTAGTGTCCTCTTTATTTTGGCTTTCATCTTTCACAAACCAGTAGCACAGAAGAGCGATGTGGAATTGCAGGTAATACTCAATTGCTTTTACAAGAAACTCATCTGAAAGCTTGCCTTATAGCCGTCTCGTTTGGATGGCTCACTGACAACTAGGCGTTATAATGTGAAAGATGAAACTACTAAAATCTTCCCACCTAAATCCCAACGTATCACTTCAATACTAAGGAAAATATTAGGTTAGGCAGACTATATGGGCCGAATGGTTCTTATCCGCCGTCACTTTCTATGTTTCTATCTTACTGTGGATGCCTCCTCCTCTATAGCAACTGTAAATTGCCTGGGGTAACTTCTTCACTACTCATTAAGGAGTTAATACAGTGAATCTTGTCTCATCTTCCTTCAAAATATTGCAAAATTTTATCCATTTCTCTCTCACTGTATAACTAAAACACACGAGTGTGCTAATCATTTCCCGTCTAGACTACTGTAACTGACTCATTGGCCATCTGCATTCACATACCTCTCCTGTGCCACGTACCCCTACACTAATATGCTGGCTTCCTATAAAACAGCACATCACCTTCTTGCTTTCAAGGCTCTTCAGCACCTCATATTTCACCTCTGATGTCCCACCATATACCTGCACACCCTATGTGCCCCACCTATAGAAGGCATCTCCCTGCTCCTTTAACAACTACTTCTCCATCTTTACTAAAGGTCTTCTCCCTCGATTCTCCATATCTCTGGAACTCACTGCCAACGCAATGTCTGGGACTGCATGTTGTAGCGTATGATTCTGATCTCAAACTCTCATGGTTAGTAGGCAAATTCTCAGGGATACACCGTCTCGAGTTAACTTCCTTATATTCTACTCTAATTCCTTTGACAGTCTCCCTAGATATCACTGGTGCAGCCATCATCCCTACTCCACATGCTCATTGCCTCTGTGTCATTGTTGACTCTGACTACCCATTTACCCCTCATATTCATTTTATTTCCAAGAATTAACAGCTATATCTTTAAAATACTGCTCGTATTTACTGCTTCCGAAATCAAGATGCAAGTAAAGCTCTTGTTCATCCACTCATGTTCATTATGACTTATCTGGGCTCCCTCGCTGCCATTTTGACCCTAATAGTCCATCAAGAATGCTGCCAGGCTTATCTTTGCTATCCATCACTCTGCTAACAACTGTCCCCTCTGTCAGTCTCTTCACCCGCTGTCTGTATGCCTCTTCAATTTAAAATCCTGATTCTCACCAAAAAACTCTCCGTAGCGGTTCCCCAAACAACATCTCCTCAATTATCTCCAAATACACATCGACCTTAATCTCCTGGAATTTGGCTGGCTGCATCTTCAGCATCTGTAGACAGTTCTTCTAAACAGAGAGTGGACAACAGCCGCTTTGTTGTTTCTGAAGCTGTTAGAAGTGAATGTATATCCAACTTATTTTTGCCTGATGGGACAGGTTTGAAATTTTGCTGAATCAACTCGTGTGTTATCGGACAACAAATCTGTATCGGAAAGGTTACACAATTCTTCTCGGAACGACAAACCATAATATTTTCAACTTCTTCCTGCTAAATGCTATTTGTAGCCATGAGCATCTCATTTATTAGGATTTTTTCTTCTTTATCTACTACCATGTGCCTCTCCCAGGGGCGTAACTAGAAGCCTCAGGGCCCTGGTGCGAGAATCTGTTAAGGGCCCCCCCCAACCGAATCTACCCCCCTCTCACAACATCTACCCCTTCTCCCCCCTTCTCAGGCTATCTACCCTCTCCCTACCCCCCATTCTCACTATCTACCCTCTCCCTACCCCCTTCTCACTAAACTTTTGGTTTTTGTTTTTATTTCCTTTTATTTGCCAACCTGACCCCCCACCCAGTTATGCACATCTGCCCCAGGCTTGCCACTCTGCCCCCTGATATGCCGTTTAACCCCCTATATGCCCCTCTGCCTCCAGAAATGCCTTATACCCCTATACGCCACTCTGCCATATAGGGGGTTAAAAGGCATATCATGGGACAGAGTGGCATATAGGAGTTATAAGGCATTTCTGGAGGCAGAGTGGTATTTAGGGGTCAAAAGGCATTTATAGAGACAGAGTGATATATAAAGGGTTAAAAGGCATTTCTGGAGACAGAGTGGCATAAAGGGGGTTAAAAGGCATATCATGGGACACTCTGCCTCCTGAATGAGGACAGAGGTGACACTGGGGAGCTGAATCGGGACAGGGGTGACACTTGGAGGGGCTGATTGGGGACAGAGATTACATGGGGGGCTGAATTGGGACAGCAATGACATGGGGGGGCTGAAATGGGACAGATGTGGCACTGGGGAGATGAACTTGTGAACCATCGCACACGGCCGCTGGGTGCTGATGCCGCCGGTCGGCGCTACTTTAATTTTTTTTAAATTTAATATGGCAAGCCGGCCACATCAGCACGCAGTGGCCGTTTAGGTTAGATTTCGGCCGGCCTGGGGGGCCCTGCCCAGCCCGCCCCTGGCGCCGGAGACGGCTTCCAATCCCGCTCCCAGCCGCTCAGCGCCGGGCCCACGAATCAGCCGGCCGCCGGGCCCACGTATCTGCCGGCCCACCGGGAAATTTCCCGGTATCCCGGTGGGCCAGTCCGGCCCTGCTTGGGCACCCCTGAGTGGCAGAACTCCAGGGCTCGGTCGCAGTCGCGAACCCTGCGACCCCGGTAGTTCCACCACTGGCCTCTCTCTGTGTCTTTAGATGACTTGCTGTAGAAATTGTAGTCAAGTTTTCTGTTGCTAAGGTAAGAATGAAATAGCGTATCTGCTAATGTTTGGTTTTTTTAACATGCTTGAGAGCCCAATTTAATTCAGTTTAGTTTTACGATTCCTAAAATTTTATGTATAAACTCATGTAACGTTGTTTAACCCCTTCAATCCCAGGGGTTTTTGGTACCTCAAAGCCCGGAGCAATTTTGCCATTTTTGGGGTATGTCGGTTCAGCGATGATTCACTTTTCCTGTGAATAGTGTACCCATGTAAACTATATATTGCTTTCTTATATATATAGAGCTTTCTTTTGATACCATAGTTAGAGGATTAGCTGAAAATGTAGAATTAGAAATTTAGTAAAAAACAGCAAAAAGTAGAAAAAAATCACCTATTTTTTTTTTTAATTTTCCCTCTGAATCCTCACAAAATTAGGTGAATTTATCAATTCAGGTGTCCTGATTTCAGAAATACCTAAGGTATGATGCGACTGCAACTCTAATTTTAAACAAATAAAACAAAAACACCCACAAAGGTATATATTTCTGTAAAGCAGTCAATCCAGGCTATCCTATCAGGGGTATTTGGGCATTCTACATGCAGGTATTTGGCCACCAATCTCTGTCAAAGGTGGCCACAGAAATTAGTTCCTGCACTTTTTTCACCAACACGTCTTAGTATTTTGTAGTATTCTTAGGATTTTTTGTACGGGGTATGTGTTACGGCAGAGAAATCTATCCTAAATTGTTTAGCCGCCTCTCCTGATTACGGAAATACCCAACATGCCTAGTTTTTGTGACCATGCGCGTTATAGATTCCAAATGTGAAATTTTCACATTTTGCTTTAGTAGGCCTATGTTTCATTTGGGGCTGTTTAGCACCCCCATAATTATAAATACCCACATAAAAGTATATATTTCTGTAAAGCAGAGAACCCAGAGTATCTCATCAAGAGCATTTGGACAATTTTCATGCAACCATGTGGCCGCCAATCACTATTGCCAATTTTATGCATATGGTTATTTATGTTTTTTTTTAATTTGCAGGGCAAAAACGCATGGAATTGTGCCAATTGAAAATACCCCCTTGTGGCTCACCCTAACACACAAAAAAAGAAGTATAACAGAAATTAAATAATCTACCTTGGTGTGGTAGATCATGAAGCACTCACCGATGCAGAGTCCTGGCAAAGAGGGACAGGAAGGGCAGGGGTACCTGGAGTCCTTCCTAATACCCTTTTCGTAACAGCCTCTGCTTTGGGTATGTAAGGTTTTTAGGATAACCCTTGCGGGTTGGCCTAACAGTGCCACATGCTGGGGTCTGCTGTAAAAATAAAAAATGAAACAAATCTGGGCTGGTATAAAAGTTACCCATCCAGAGGTGGTAGCCCTTATTCAAATAGGGGGACAGCAGGTCCCACACTATCTTCCCACTAGTACCCACAGATTGTGGGCAGCCAGGGTGATCAAGGTGACTGTCCTTCCCTTCGTAGATTCTGAAGGAAACAGTATATCCCGTCCCACTGTCGCAAAGTTTATATAACTTTACACCGTACCTCGATCGCTTGGACGGGATATACTGTTTGAAGTTCAGTCTACCCTTGAATAGGACCAGGGACTCGTCTATAGCCACATTTTTATCGGGGGTATAAATTTCAGGGAATTTACTTGAAAAATAATTAATAATGGGCCTCAATTTATATAAACGGTCAAATTGGGGGTGCTCTCTAGGGGGGCATTGGGAATTGTCACTAAAATGTAAACATTTTAGGAGCTCTAAGTACCTGTTCCGGGGCATTATTTGGGGAAAAGCAGGGGTGGATATTATGGGATCTGTGCTCCAATATGATCGTATAGTGGGCTTTTTCACAATGCCCATCATAAGGGTCAGGGCCCCAAATTTTCTTATTTCATGGGGGTCAGTGGGGTACCAGGTCTGGCTTCTGTCTCCTTGGTCAGCTGCCTGACACTGGGCTGCATAGATGTTTGTTTGAGCTGCTAGCAGCTCAAAAAACTCAGGGGCAAACATTAAATTGAAAAAGGACTTTGGCTCACTAGCATCAATGTCACATCTGATGCCAGGAGTCCCAGTAAAAGCAGGGATTACTGGGTCTATCATATTTGGGGCCCCCAATTATATTTAGAGGCTCTCCACGCCTGACTTTAGCAGATGGACCCTGGCCATCATCTTCTTCCTCTGACTCGTCATTATCTGACTGACGCACAGCTAGATTCATCAGATATTGGATCAATATCTGACGCAGTCAGAGTGACTTCGTCATCAGACTGAGTGAGGAAGTCATTAGCCTCCTCAGCGCTGAAGACACATTGCGCCATTGTACACTACACCTACCTACCCAATTTTGTATTTTTTTTAAGTTTTTTTTTTGAGGGTCGTGGGGAGGAAAGGGTGGGTTGATTTAAGGTAAGACAGGTATTTGAGGGGTTATATATGATTTTGTTTTTGCACTAAACACTGCAGCTCTGCACGATGATCTCTCTCTCCGATCGCAATAATGGAGGAGAGAGGAAGAGCATCTGCAGTAACGGTCACGCGATCGCTGCGATTGGTCATCACAGTGATCATATGACGTTACTGCCGGATGTGTGGCACTGGGGGACTGCCCTGGAGTAATCGGGTAGCCCAGCAGGGTCTAGACAGACCCTGCAGGGATACCCTGTCCTCCCGTGAACCTCCAGGTGAAGTCAGTAGTGACGTCACCTGGAAGGGAAAGCCTGATTGCGCGATCGGGCATTTCTATCTGTAACAGTTTTCCGGCTTCGCGCCGGAAGCTGTTACAGGAGATCGGGCAGCAGAAAGCCAGCAACGCTGGCTTCTGCTGCCAGGGGGGAGTCCAGGCTGTCAAACGACAGCCTGATCTCCCGTGCAGCGGCAGGGATGTGTCCCTGACGCTGCACGAAGGGCTAGACGTACCGGTACATCCATAGGGGTTTCTTAATGGCCGTTTTTTGGACGTCCCGGTAAGTCTATAGGGGATTGAAGACCACGGAAGAGGTGTTGTTTTGCAGTTCTAGAGCTGCAGCTTCTCCTAAAGGTAAGTGATTTGTACGGGTTGAAAAATGTATATTAAGATTCTCACAAAGTACTTTAATAAGCATTCTTTGTTGATGAGGCTGTATGGGACACTGGGGCGTCCCTTTGAGTTGTTTCTTCCATTTTTTAAAAGTAATTGCCTCTTATTAAAGGAAGCAGCCTTTGTTAGGGCAGTAGGGAGGAAAGAGTTGTTAGCATCAGAACAGAAGCTATACAATAAAGAAGTTCCTTATTTTTAAGCAAAATGTTTCCAAATCAATATCCAGGGCCAGGAAAGGAAGCACAAGGAAGTTTTAACAATTACACGTAATATTAGAAATCTTTACTATTAACTTATCTTTGATAAATTATAATTTTAGCCATTTTTAACTGTATTAGTCACCTATGCAAATTTTAGCTTTTAAAAAAAATAAAAATAAAAAAAAATATTTATTAGTCACCAATGCAAAACCCACAAGCTGTATAATGTCATGCGCGTCACAGTTTCGGTATACAGCAACAGTGATATATCGCCATCTAGTGGCCTAAAGTCAATAAACAATCTGCGCTATCAATGAATTGAGAATAAGCTAGGGTGTTCCATGTCAATCTAAATACATTCTCTACCGCTTATCACTCTCTTCTATATACATATTATAGATGTAATTTTTGTTGCAGATAAAAAAAACCCAATACAACTGTATTATTATATTTAAATAAATACTTTGTAATTGTAATATCTTATTTGGTACAGAATTTAGACTAATTTTACCAGGTATGTGGTTTAAGACTTCTGCCCCCATGGGCTTTTATTTTGTAAAGTGGTAGAAATATAATTATTTTTATTTATTGTTTTATATAGCGCCATCAAATTCCGTAGCGCTGTACAATGGGTGGGCAGGACAAAACAAGTAGTATGTAACATAACAATTTGACTTACAGAGACAACAGGTGAGGAGGGCCCTGCTCAAATAAGCTTACAATCTTGCAAGCAGAGCTCTCTTTACCTAATGTATCAGTTTGTCTTTGACTATTCCAGTTTTGTCATACCCTTTGAATGCATGTATTGTTAGAAGTGCTGTGTAAACTGTTGACACAATATAAATATTATAATATATCACTATTTGAATAGCATTGCACTGGTGTAAATAATGAGAACAGACTATTGGCTTATCTCTTCACTCACGGATAAGGTCATTTTATAATTGTGAATGTTTTTTGGACATTTTACACAGATTTCTTTACGATTCCCCATGACATTACTTCTGCTGACATTACTAACTGCTCATAGGTTTTGCACACTGTTCTGAACTCTCCCCAATTTCTTATCTGCCAAACCTTCACATACCTTCATTATTCACCCCTTCCATTCTGCATTAATGTAAATTAGTCTATATTAAAGGCTTTAAAAATCCATGTAAGGAAATGAGATATTTTATGAAATATAGAGGAACTGCAGAACTACTGTGAACTTCCAATTCTATGAAATACCACTAGGGGGCACAAGAGTACCATGATTGCATGTCTGGAAAAATATGCAAAATAATAATATTATCATAATAATATAAACAACAGCTTTTTACAAATAAATCTTTGCTCAACAGAAGCAGACAGAAAAAACAGGTTATTAATTAGGATGCTTTGTGACATGAATTTGACAAAAAAAGATAATAAATATAACTCTTTTTGTGCAACTGAAACATTTGATGCAATCTCTGACAACATGGTTCAGCATCTTCTTCATGGGGTTAAACCCAAAATGTAAGCTTGCCCAACCTCTTTGGTGAGCAGGTTGAATATAAGGTCTTTTTCTCACTGCCCTGAGTCTCAGCCATAGCTGGAAACGTTAAAGGGTATTCAGGACAGAGATTACACCAATTTTTTTCATGCTACCCAACATCTCAGATAGCCAAAGCGGGATACTTTGTTTTAGCAAATAGTTAGTGGGGCAGAGCATTATTAAGGACTTTTATGAGATTTTGTTAAGGTAATTGGGTAAGCAGGGCCAGCCCAAGACATAATGCCACCTGGGGCGAAGTTTAAAATGCCCCCCCCCCTGCCGACGCCAGGGGTCATTATCTACCCTGCCTCTCCCTCCCTCCCTATTATCTACCATATTGCCCCCCCCTTGTACTTCACTTACCTTGCAGCAGTCCTGCGGCGAGTCTCCCCACTCTGCCACGGTGCACGCTGCTTTACTGCTGAGCGCCGGAAATGACGTCATATTCCTGGGCTCAGCATTACAAGCTGGCACCGAGCTAGAGGGCTCGCAGAGGAGAGAGAGGGGCACCGAGCGGGTACTGACAACTTGGTAAGCGAAAACCACTTGGCGCCCTCTCTCTCCAACAACAAAAAAAAGGTGCTTGGGGCCAAAGTGCCGCCTCTTCAAAAGTGCCGCCTGGGGCAATTGCCCCACTCTGCTCCATGGTAGGGCATTTGGAAGATAAGCAATATTTACACAATATAATCTATAACCTTTATTATTTTTATGCCCATAATTGTGATGTTTAGTGCCGTTGAACACTAATAAACTAATACTCTTCACACTTTCTAAAAAGGAGGGGCATCAAGAGGAAAAGAGGGACTGTTCCTCCTAAACAGGGACATTCGGAAGCTATGGTGTACAGCCATATGACAGGTTCATGCAGTCATGGACTTTTTATGCTGCTTTTAGGTGCATTCTCGGTTAGAAAACACACAAATCTAACCTTAAACCTTTACAATAAGCCAAACACTAACCTACAAACAAAGAGGCAGGAGACTTTATTTAATAGTGAGAAATGTATCGCTATTAGCTTGTATAAAGTATGCCCTATGATTCGATTTGGTCCTTGTGTGATGTTTTGTAAATTGTGTCCATTACATCATTCTATAGACTGTGTAGATTATTAAGGTCAGTCTTTGCTACGACTTGTATAGACTCCATGCTCAATGTAGATGGAAATTCTAGCTATAATACTTTTGGTACCATGTTTTTAAACCCCAAATGAAAAAATAATGATTTGTTGAGCCCTCTAACGTTTGAGTAATAACACTATTTTCTTATGCATAGTATAACATAGTGAAGCTCCATGATTCCACATTTGTCATATTTTATTATACTATTCTTGTATTTTTTGGATAAAGGGTTAATTTCGCTGGGCACTGTTTAAATGATTTTAATTCCTAGTGCTGTAAATGGTAATCTGCTCTCCTAATCGGGGCTTGTCTCAATGTGAGTGTGTTAGGCTTTGGAGTGAGAATTTCCTCTTTTTATCTACTGCCTCTTAATATATATCTGTTGACAAATGACATCACATTATTTTAAATTAGTGTGCTGCTTGCCCTGCTCCTACCATGCGACTCATTCACTAATTTAATAACAACAGGCCATCGTTCCAGAGGCACAAGAGCAGCTTCAACCTGCAGTATTTATATTATATATTTATATATTATATATATATATATACACAAACATATCATTCAACAATATGACCTCATAATATTTCTTTAATTACAATTTCAATCAGTATGATTACGGTCCAAGGCAGTGACAGTGATCACATATATATATATGTCATATATTACATTACAGTACAAGTGTTGTCATGCAAATTGTATGCGTTTCCATATCACAAGCGCGCTAGGATGGCACGCCAGATGGCAGATTGCTCTCCGTAATACGTTTGGGATCAAGTTAGCCCAGCCTCCCCTGTGTGTTTTATTTACGATTCTTCCCCATGACTAACCGGGCCGGTTTGTACGTACAGGTGTAGCTTTGCTGCTAGGTTACAGGTTTAATCCTTCATGAAAAACTTTGCAAATCCCAGTTTACCACAACTCCATGCAGGCAAGTAAAGGCCCGTTAACCCTCCGTGTGCTAAATGGGCATCAATGGGTTAACGATGAAAGGTGCCAAAATCTCTTGGATGTTGTTCTAATTACATCCTGTTTCACCATGCAAAGGTGGTTGTTAAATGAATTCCCCTGTGGATACTAATAGGCAAAAAATTAACCCATAGATTCCAGAATGAGAAACAGTGCATCTATTTATGCGTGAGCCTGTTTCGGAGCTGAAGCTTTTACACCTAGCTGTTGTAAAATATTTTACACTTTGCACTTACATTCTTTTTCTGACAAAGTCCTAATTTTTTATACTTTCCAAAATTTCAAATGCCCAGTGAAGAATATTATTTATTTACGTGGTGTTGTTAGAGATATGGGTTGATGGACTTCTTAATGCAGTCATGAAATCTTGAGTTTGTTATTATTATTATTATTATTCTCTTTTATTTATATAGCGCCAACAATTTACGCAGCGCTTAATACAATACATATATTCAAGGGGTCTGACAAGATGAGAATTGGCAGACTAAGACAAACCGATACATTAGGTGAAGAGAACCCTGCTCGCAAGCTTACAATCTTCAGATTTTATGTATCTATTTAAAACATAAACACATTTGCCGATTATATTCATATTATTATGACTTCATGGACGTAGAACACTGTGATACGCTCATACACCCCTGAAAAAATTTTCTGAAAGTGGGGCTTCACATTCTTTTTATGCATTTTATAGCAGTTTATAGGCCCAATGGGCAGTCCCTAAACCCATTGAAAACAATGCATTTTGTCATTAAGGGGTTAAGGTTAGAACCTGACCATCATATATCCACATGAAATATTGTTACAAGACACACATTCATAATCAAGTACAAAACTGCATTCAGAACACTGCAGAACTAGTTACAAACATGTGAATATTGTATTTACATAGTTTTAAGTGGTGTAAATGTAATGTTTACTAGGCCCACGTATATATGTCATGTGGATACATATTCTGTTTGATCTTCATGTGCAATTAGCCACGATTTTAGATTTGATCAAATGTTACCTGGCTTCAGGGGGAAAAATGCATCATAACTCCTACAACTCATTGGCACATCATCTAAAAATATATTTTTTCAAGCACAAAATACGTAAATTAAACCTAATCCCACCATTAGCTGCTTTTTTGTATTTAAACGTGAATATTTGCATTTTCCATTGTTGTAATATTCAAGGTACCTTACAATATTTGAGTATTCATCTTAAAAAAAACTAGATGAGCACCTATGACAGCGTTTTAATCCAGATTTGCATTTTTAAGAAATGCTGAACAAAAAGCTATATTTCCAATTCTCACGCTCTCAATTCGAAATGATCATGTCTTTGTTAACCCCTTATTTACTGAGGGTGTTTTGTGCCCACAAACCTGAGCTTTTTAACCATGAGTTTCTTTTATTTTTTGTGCACCCACACAAATTATATATAGGGCTTCCTTTTGATACCATTTTTAGATGTATAGGCCAACATTTATTATGAACAAAATATTCAAATAATGACCCCCCCACATATTTTCTAATATCTTGCTATGTTAATGGTCCCCAAACCAGTTCAGTTGACCAAAATACCACAAAATATATTAATGTAAGTGTTTGAATTTAAAAAAAGCAACATGCATAGGGTTTTTTTTGAGTTTTTTTTTTTTTTACGATAGGGGGCACAAAATGGAACGTGATCTTTCCCATTTCCAAGCTTTATTTTGCGAGGCCTATGTATCAAAAAGGTGAGTGAAGATATTGACACACCTCCCAATGAACAGCATATCTAAAAAACATCAGCTTAGTCCACAGAAATAAAATGTAAAAATGCTTTATTTCATCTTCACGAAATCACAAGGTAACACACAATGTTTCTCACGTGTTTCACCAACAGGCTTAATCGTAGACTGACAAACGCAGGAAGCTATCCGATATTCAAAGCTTACAAACAGGAAACAAGTCTGATAGCTCAATAAAAACACTTGAAATATTTCATAGCAAAACAGGACATACCCTTTCTCACATAGTAATGAAATGAAATATAAATACATTCCATAATACAAAGTATGTTACATTAAAACACCAAAATGTTACACTATTGTGTATACATTGTATCTTCAAAAATGGAACAATGCGAGGCATCCATTCGTAATTGAAGTTGATTGTGCAAGACTTCCAGCACTAACAGGGTTAATGGTGGTTCCAAGGACTGCCTTTCTTTATGACATTCCATGCCGTCATGATAGGTACAGAATGTCATTAACAGGTTAATCATGAACACACTACTTGAAAAATAACATGTGTTTGAACAATGATTGATGGTCCAGCCATGGCCAGCTATGTCTTTATATCGTCTTCCAAGACGTGATATTGCGATATCCCGATATTATAAGTAAATTCAATGCGTATAGGTTAGAGTAAGAGTAACCAAATATCTTGTTATCTAATGCAAGTCAGTAACCGATGCTCTTGCTCCTGCACTTGGATGTAATCTAATATATTTAAAGATAGATTGTATAAAATATAATTTTGGGTAATTTTTTTTCTGATCTGATTTCCCTGAGTTGGCCAATTGCAGTAATTTCCATAGATTTTAGTATAGGTTTGGTTCAGAAGTTTAGCTTCAACCGAGTTGGCAACCAGATGAGCAGCATACGGTAGCCAGAGTCAGGCTGGGGATGACGAGGTTGCCTTGACATTTCCCGTGATGTGAGTGTGGCAGGACAGCTGGATATGTGCAGTCACACGTTATGTTCTCGCACTCAGGCAGCATGATTTGCCACTGGAGACGTACATGGGGAGAGTATCGGGCACTCTCGGCCAGCAGCCCGCCAGACATTTGCCCTGTGTGCCAGATGGCCAGTCTAGGCCCGATGGTAGCGGTCAATGCACTGAAAGGGAATATCTTCCCTCATAATCCTTAAAATGTGTTCTTCCACATACATAAAGCATTCATTGGGCTCTCCAGTATGTTCAGCAACTACATCTTGTATATAAAGGTTTAATTACATACAAAAAAACCCCAAAAAATGTTTTCTGTTTCTCTCACACCAACCTATTAGTGTTTGTGTCACCTGACAATTAAGCATTACCAAAAAATGATAAATTAACCAATATATTTTTCACGATTACCAAATATTTTTTTTGCAAGAGTTTGGATGCATACAAAGATGCATTTTGTTATAAAATGTTAAAATATTAATCTAATACTTTGCTTCGCAATTATTTAAAAGATGATTAATAAAAATTAAAAAAAAAAACAATTTTTTTACAACATATATTGTAACAGACATTTTCAGACCATATTTTCTTTATTCACAAAAAAATGAATACAGTATGTTACGGTGGACAAAAACTGCATGCTGTACAAAAAACTGATTAAAAATTTAGAGATCTAGTTTATGGGAAGGAATACAGTGGAGTTGATGATAACGGGGTAATTAGTGAGGCTCGGGTTTAGCTATCAGTTTTGTCCAACTTTGTAAATGAGACAAAAATATATAAAAAAAAAAAAAATTCCAAGGCCATCACAAATATTCTCTAGAATAGCACTGTAATTTAAAATTGATTCAGGGGCTGCGTGGTGGTCCATGGAATGGTCATTGAATTTATGTAGCCAGTTAGTTTTAGGGCAATAGGTATTGGAGTATAGCTTACTAGTCAGGCTTCAATAAGAGTATATCGGTGTAGAGTAGAACAGACAGCGTAGGGTGCAGTTGGGTGGTCTGGGCTTGTGAGCTTAGAACAGCCTAGCAAGTTTCAGACTCCAGATCCCCTTTTTGGATAAATCTGCCATGAGGGTATGTTTCCTTCCCAATTTATTTTTCAGGTCAGGATCAGTGTTGGCTATTTTAGTTTTTTTTTTTTTTTCATATTATTGCTAATAATTATGTTTTATGTATATCTATGATAAGCATGCCCCACTTGTCCAGAACAAAACGATGTATACTCAAAATGGTATCAAATATGGTAAAGAAGAATCTTTAATATGATTTTAAAAAAATCACACAAAAAAAAACAAAACTCCGGGCTTTAGGGTATTTCAAAACCCAGGCCTTGAAGGGTTAAATAAAAAATAGAGAGTCCGCTTTACAGTGTAATTCTGAGAATGTGATCACATGAGATTTGTGTAAAAACTCAGC
Source organism: Spea bombifrons (assembly GCF_027358695.1). Lineage (NCBI taxonomy): Eukaryota > Metazoa > Chordata > Amphibia > Anura > Pelobatidae > Spea > Spea bombifrons. The sequence goes on from NC_071087.1 coordinate 144,420,045, forward strand.
GGTTTCCAGTTATTAATGTAAGATCACACTAGGGTATTATATTACACTTTTTTTTTTATTATTATTTTCACTTTTTCATTAAAGTCATGTATTCTAAATACATTCCTCTTTATTATTTTGTTATTTTACAGATACATGTGATATGTGATATATTTATAAGCATATATCATATACCAACAAATAGTTCATAAAATAATAATATAATAAATAATAGTGTCACATGTAGTGTACATTCATGTGGGTCTAAAGGGGGCATCATCGCTGTTCTGGAAAATAGCAAACACCTTGCCTTCGTTTTTTGTCTCATTTATTATTAGAAATAGGCGAATGCAATTGTGTTTACCAAAAAAAGCCCACTATTTATTTTGAAACTGTACTCAATCAGCATGCGGAATGAATTCTTGTATCTGCAACTTGTCTCCTGCTCTCTGCTCGCTTTACCTCTCTGGGGAGGAACACCATCATATGAGCGAAAACAATGTATTCCCTTCTTTCCACCGTTTTATTTTGGGATCTTTTTCCCTTTCACACGAGCTTCCTAGCAACTAATTGCCTTTTTTTTTTTCTTACCTGTTTTACAGAAGAGACGTACAGTGAAAAGTCTCCTCCTACCCAGGTATTTAGGCAATCGCAAGGACTGCATGCAAAGCGTACTAAACCACAATCATTTTAGGTGATTAAAATAAAGGCCAAGAGCCAATCGGCTCCGAGTGATGTGTGACGCACGCTGCTCACCTGCTTCCATTGGTGAATTAACTCTCTTTGCATTTTGGGAATAGGTGTGCGGATCCGGGATATTCTGTATAAATAACCAACCTGTTTAACCTTCATTACCTGTTTTACCAGCGCTGTTTGGTTGTGGACAATCAGGTATGGAGAACACTTTTAATGTGATCGGATGATGTTACTAACCTTTGATTATTGATCCTACTGTTAAAGCTTTAGCTGTGATAAACATTTCTTATCATTAGTTTTGGTATGGTTTAGGATAGTATTCACTTAAGCACTGCATTAATGTATGTATATTGTTTTTCTAACCATATTTCATTTATTGATATATAGTTGACCTTGGGACTCGTAAGGGTATTTCTAGAGTCTTTATCATAATGTGAACTGTGTTGGGATCAAATGTGATCAATGCCCTGGCTAAAGGGAGGGGATGGTAGAAGAAGTTAGTTACTGACTATACATTTATATTGTGGCGCTTATATGCAACCTACATAGAGAATTGGGTACAAAACCCAGACCTTCCCTCATTAAAAAGCATAATGGAAAACTATTTATTGGTTATGGGCCCAATAACATAATCTCTCTCTGTCTGGCAGATACCTCTCGTCATCATCATCATCATGCCCACCCAGTTGGAAGGAGCCATGGACACCATGATCAGGATCTTTCACCACTATTCTGGCAAAGAAGGCGACAAGTACAAGCTGAATAAAGGAGAACTCAAGCAGCTTCTGCAGAGTGAACTAACCGACTTTTTAGCGGTAAGAGGTTATTAGCAAACCAAAGTTGTGGCCTTTCATGTAGATACATCAGAATATCCCATTGGTTTACACTGTCCTCTAAGTTTGGGTGAGCAGACGTCCCTGTAAATGACTGGCAGGTTGAAACACACCAGCTAAAGAGGTAGACTGGGTGATAATACAGCCCTGTGTCATACTTTTACCAGAGCTACGAGTCCCAGCCAGGTCTGCTCACCCTGTTCCATGCTCCTTGATATGTTTCATGCTAGCGCTATAGTTTTTGGACTGGTAGAAGTTTATTGATGTTGTTCTAGAGTTCCGTGTTTGATTAGCCCTTCCATGTACTGTATCGCATGGGTTAGCCAACAGGTGACTCTCCAACAGGTGTTGAACTCTCAGTATTTTTAGCCTCCATCTAACTTAAGGTTGGTCAAGAATTAATCGGAGCTGCAGTTCACAAATAGCGTGAACGCTACCTGTTGGCTACCTCTGCTAAACACAGAATGGTCTAGATTTCCAAGGGACGGCAGTATTTCTTCTACACCACTTAAACATGTCTCAGATAATTTTTTGGGCCATTCTCATTATTTACTGAGGAAATCCTGTTGGTACAGCAACATTTAGTGTATTAATCCCACTTTGAGAAAATCGACACCAACTTCATTCAATCCGATTGGATGGTTAAGCGCACATTGTATAGAATACTGTAAAAAGGAACAAACTATATATATATATTATAAAGCAAGGCTTAGATTTTACATAATTTTTACATTGGTATTGCAAATGAAATGCTACACTATTTTTTAGATTTAACTATCAACCAGAAAGCTGAAGAAAAAGAAACACACTTTCAGATTTAGGAGTATCAAAATTGGAAACATTGTTTTTGGATTAATTTTAAATAATTGCTTTGTGCCCAAATAACCCAGCAAAGAATGGCACGATTGCAGATCAGCACAGTTTTCTTAGCTGTTTGTTGGTTTATGCGCATTGCAGCTTTAAAATACATATTTGTAATTCATGATTTATAAACATAGATTATATTCTTGTACTGGGCGCATGGACCATGGACCCACTAAATGGACACACTAAATCTGATTTTATATTATCATATCTTTAAAATAATAAGATGCTTGAGCTTACAATGAGTGGTCTGCTTCCTAAATACAATTAAGAGAGCGCAGGAGTTAAAATTATGATCCTTTGGGGTTTGTGGACCACAACTCCCATAATGCTGAACCAGCAAATGATTACACTTAACTATATGCCTCCCCCTGGGAATTAGGCAAAGGCACCCCAGCCACCCCATAATAATATCACCTACCAACAGGACGGGAGTGTAATGGCAGCAGAAGAAGGAGCACACTGCCATTTGGTCAGATGGTCAGCTTGGCAATCTTATGGATTCCACATGTTACAGGGCAGATCCCGGCAGTAAAGTAGAATTTTAAATATGATGGTCAAGTGATCTCCCCTGATAATCTCCATCATTACCCGCACAATAGCCCTGCCGGTGGCTTCCACCCTGACTCCCCAAGGTAGCCTGCACCTGGTCGTAACATCCCACTCCATTAATAGAGCCGTGACACTGATCCTGAATTAGAATGTTTCCATTCTTCCGCAGACATGAGTTGTATTCTCTTAGAAGATATGACAAATCGTCATCGCTGTGAAATGATCAATCACAGAGGCCTGACGTGAAATGATACACAAAAAGAAATCACTATTAAATAAACTGCAGGCTGCGATAGTGATGAATCTGTACCTCACTGGGAGCAGTTCTCATGTTTGCTTCAGGCTAGGGATATGTAATAAAATAGAAACCGTTCATACTACAGGGTATGGTGGCACCTTAACAAGGCTGCAGTAATAATTTAAACATATTCCTGCAGTAATACTTCATATTGAGTATTCCAGCTAAACAGAGCTTGCATGTATTACGCCTTCTCACAAAGAGTAAGCATGCTAATTGTACTTGGGAGAATGCAACTCCTATGACCTTTAGCCACCCAGCCATTTGTGCAAAAGATAATAAGACCTATAGATCCAGATGCAGCGTAACTAACTTTGTCCAGAAGATGCTGAGACTCAAAATACTTTTTTCATTTTGCTTTTATAACTCAGATTATCAAACAATGGTCTCTCCGGACCAAGCATTTACAACTCAACTTCTGTGACGCAGGCTGCTTCTTAGTCTAGATAAGACTAACACTATCTTCTAAACACACTTTAATTAACCGCATCGATTCATGCAACCATGGTCAACCTATGGGAAAAAATAATCTTTAAGTGTATATATCATACAAGTTAGGACTCTTTATGCTGGTCAGCAATACAAATGCATAGGCACACAAAGGTGTTATATCTAACCGTCTCGCAAGTACACAAATATCCAATGGGAAATCCAGCACTACATTTAACACAGAAATTGTCACATATTATATGTATCATACATTTCCCATACCTTATCATGTCTATTCCCCCCCAGTGCCAAAAAGACCCTCAGCTGGTTGACAAGATTATGAAGGATCTTGACTCCAACAAGGACAATGAAGTGGACTTCAATGAATTTGTGGTCCTGGTGGCAGCTCTAACAGTGGCTTGCAATGACTTCTTCGAGGAGCAGCTAAGGAAAAAGGGCAAATAGGTGCGGCTAAGTAGTTACGGAGATAAATCCCGCGGGCAGTGATTGTCAAAATGTAACTAACAAAAACATCAGCATTATTACTATGTATCGCATCTTGTCGGCAGTTACTAATCAATAAAGAATATAAACGGTTATTTGCTTCGTTCCGGTTATTTTCTACCTTATGTTGCGCACGTTTTCTGGAGCTTGCGATTGCTGAGTTTATTATAGGAAGTGGCTCCGATGAATAATTCATACTAGAGGAGTTAAATCTAATGATGGGCACCCTGGAGACCAATTATCAAGAGTCCGTGAGCACAGATGCGTCGGTGATGCAACCATTACTCTTGCAAAGCGTCCCTTGCCTTAGTGCAATGCGACACCTGTAAGGCAGTGAATGGGTGTCTTATTTATCAAATACATATTAATAGCCAGATGCAATCACTTCACTACAACTTCCAGAAGCTTTAAATAGCATCTGTTGTTAAAAAGGTCTACGACAACATTGCTGCCTTGGGTCGACAATTTAAAGCCTTAACACTAGTCAATAATTGCACCTTGTGTGTGTTAATGCAATAGGCTATTAAGGGAACGTTGGATGGGATGGAGTTAGTCTGCTGCCACTTGTCAAAGTAGATTCGTCAACAGTAATACCGAAAAAAAGAAAACCTTTTTTGAAGCAATTACACGATCATATTATTAAGTATTTTTCTTGGGTTTTTGTTTTGTTTTTTTTACACATACTGGTATTCATCATATTTATTATATTCGCTGGTGGCGCTCCAGGTTTTTTCTTTTAAAAAGTTTTGTGCGGGACAAAAACAGAATGGACTGGGGTGGTGGTAAAAGATACATTTTGTACCTGCAGGGGCGTAACTAGAAACCTCAGGGCCCCGGTGCGAGAATCTGTTAAAGGCCCCCCCAACCCATCTGTCCCTTTCTCACTATCTCCCCTCTCCCTCCCTACCCCCTCTTCTCACTATCTCCACTCTCCCTCCCTACCCCCCTTCTCACGATCTCCCCTCTCCCTCCCTACCCCCCTTCTCACGATCTACCCTCTCCCTCCCTACCCCCCCTTCTCACGATCTACCCTCTCCCTCCCTACCCCCCTTCTCACGATCTACCCACTCCCTCCCTACCCCCTTCTCACGATCTACCCACTTCCTCCCTACCCCCCTTTGTAGGTCACTTACCGTCAACTCCTGTGTTGGGAACGTGAGGCGTTTGTCCCGGGTGCCAGCTTCACTGCTGAGCGCCGGCATATGACGTCATATGCCGGCGCTCAACGTGAAGCGCCGGCACCCGAGACAAACGCCTCACGCTCCCAACACTGCACTCTGGGCAGCGCTGAGGTAGGCGGTGGCGGTGGCGGCGGCGGCAGCGGAGGAGTCCTGGATTTCTGTCAGTCAGGGGGGCCCAAGAGGTGCCGAGCGGTCGTTTTCAGCAACCGCTCGGCACCCCTTGGGCCCCCCTGACTGGCAGAACTCCAGGGCCCGGTAGTTCCGCCACTGTGTACCTGGGAAGAAGGGCAAATATCTTCTCTCCCATCTTTAGACCCGTGTATTTTAAAAAAATCCTGACATTTGAATCAACATTGCTTTGAAAGGGTGAAATTTGCTGTATATAAAATCACACGAGCTATTTACTGCTTCGCATTCATGATATATATGCACATGTGACAATCCGGCTTCTGCTTTATTAAATACGCTTAGAGCACAGTATGTTCTAAACCATAAAACATCATTATAAATTATTTTGGAAAATTAAATTTCCCCAATAACGTGTAGATATGCCCTCAGTGTAAACTCTGGGAAACTGGAACACACTTGTAGAAACACGCTTCTCTCGTCCCGGCTGAGATTTTAATTAATTAGAATTCCATTATTCCATTATTAATTAGCGTTTCATCCAAGCCGACTTCCACATTGTCTTTTGCAATTATGTCGCTATCATCAATGCGGTTCCTGTGGGAGAATGTTCTTAACGTTGAGCCATAATGACTATGAAACACCAGCCTTCTCTTAATGATTGTCACGTTTGTAACTTTACATGGTATTCACTTACATTAAACAGTTCTCATCTATGTTACAAGGGAGATGATTACGGCATACGGGACATGTGATATTTAGTAAATAATCACATGGAGGAAGAAATCATATAAAGTAGAATCAGTAGGATATTAGTAAAGTATGTTTGAACAGGTTTCTATACAAACAAATTTTCCTAAAGCACAGCACCTACATAAGATTCTCAAGATCTAGTTATTTATTCTGCTTAGGATGTGGCAAGGATCGCCCATTTAATGCCACAATGCCCATTTAACTACTTATTTTATCTACGACCATATAAATATGGTTTTATATGATATTTTAAACATTTTTATGTAGCATTGGGTATACCACTAGTCTACTCATAAGAACTCATATACAGATGTTCTGAAGTCATTAAAGAAGAATAAGTAAGAAGTATTAAAGCTACTGTATCTAATATAGCTTCAAAACTAACAGGAGAACCTAGCCCAAGGTTGGAAAGACACATTTAACGGATAATTTCAAACAACTACAAATTTGGGGATGACATTGCAAAATAGGTTTGGAATCCAGTGGACTAAAGAGCAGTTCCATGGTCAATGAAGAACCTGAAAAACATTTCAATGCATCTGAAGCATCAATAATTGGGAAATATATCTATGCTGTAAGGAACCCACCTTACCGCTCCGCTATGGGGGATTTCAGGCACCTGAAATCAAGCTACAAAAATATACCCACACATCAACTTAACAAACATGAAATACAATTAATATGGTAAAAGAACAGTCATGTATTTTTAAAAGTTAATATATGAAATCATCTTTTAATGCGAATAGGATCCTTAAACATCCATGTTTTTCCATATAAACACCACGAGTTGGCTTCACAAGCATAAGGTTGCGCTTGTACATATCCCCAAGCAACAGTTTATATTTATGTAAATAAAACAAGTATTGCATAATTGATTGATGTAATATTGTCTAGAAATAGAAATTGTTTACGTTCTGTTGTGATCTCTTATCAGGGTTAATCATGTGCAGATAGCAACAATTTCATTTAACTGAATTCAGTTTATTACTTTTGCTTAGCAGGGTGATTATTAATGAAATGACTCATCAATGCAACATAGCACACAAAAGGGAATATATTCATAAATATATTATAATTCGGTAAAAAGAAGTAATGGCGGGTAATAGTTCCATAACATACCCATTCTGTCTCAACCTTTGTCACCCAATTCCACTTTTGTGTTGTGTACATTTGTGGCATTAGTTGAGGGAGGAGGACCTGGGGAAAGACACAACACAAGGTGAGCATGCATGTCTTGCCTAAGCCTGGATGAGCCAAACTTGACTTTCAAAAAGGTCAAAACAGATTCATACCAAATACTGGAGGGAAGGTACATTTCTCTGGCACTCACCTCTCACGCTCTTAAAAAAATAAAATAAAATAACAACATCATTTTCCTTTTTCATTCTGAATATGAGGCATCTCGAGGTTAAAAGATCAAGCTTCTTCTCAAGTCAATTTATTTCTTATATGTTAACTTATATAGCAATTAGAAAAGAAAAACAGCATAATGCAGCAAGTTTGAAAGAGTTTTGAAAAAAAGTGTTTTTTTTTAGCATTCGTAGACTCTATCATTATGCTTTCATTGCAAATTTAACAGTTATATGCACTAAATAAACCGATGTAATCGTGCTTACACATGTAAAGGAAGCTATTTACACCTATCAGCCATAACATTATGACTACCTGCCTAAAACTGTGTAGATCCCCCTTTTGCCCCCAACACAGCCCTGATCCATCAAGGCATGGACTCCACTAGACCTCTGAAGGTGTGCGTTGGTATCTGCACCAAGAAGTTAGCAGCAGATCCTGCTAAGTCCTGTAAGTTGCATAGTGGACCCTCCATGGATTGGATTTTTCTGTGTACTAATTGGATTAAGATCTGGGGAATTTGGAGGCCAAGTCAACACCTTAAACTCAATGTAGTGTTCCTCAAACCATTCCTGAACCATTTTTGCTTTATAGTAGGGCACATTATCCTGCTGAAAGATACCAATGCCATCAAGGAATACTGTGTCCATTAAAGGGTGTAGAAGGTCTACAACAATGCTTAGGTAGGTGATATGTGTTAAAGTAACATCCACATGAATGGCAGGACCCAAGGTTTCCCAGGAGAACATTGCCCAAAGCATCACACTGCCTCCACCAGCTTGCGTTCTTCCCATCCTAATGTCATGTGTTCTCCAGGTAAACGACGCACACGCACCCAGCCATCCACGTGATGTAACAGTAAACCTGATTGCTCTGTGGTCCAGTTATTATGCTGACGCACCCATTGTATGAGCTTTTGACAGTGGACATGGGTCAGCATGGGCACCCTGACTGGTCTGTGGCCACGCAGCACCATACGCAACATACTGGGATACACTGACACCTTTCTATCAGAACCAGCATTAACCTTTTCAGCAATTTGAGCTATAGTTGGATTTGACCAAACGGGCCAGCCTTCACCCCCATGTGCATCAATGAGCCTTGGCCACTTACCGTGAAGGAAAAAAATATTTAATCTAATGCTGGTTTTGTACATTTGCCCACTGACAAAGACATAATCAGTCTATAATTTTAATGGAAGGTTAAAAGAGAGACAGAATAACAAAAAAAAAAAATCAGAATAACGCATTTCAAATAAGTTATAAATTGATTTGCTTTTTACTCAGTGAAATAAATATTTGACCCCTTTCCAAAACATGAGTTAGTACTTGGTGGCAAAACCCTCGTTGGCAATCACAGATTTCAGACGTTTCTTGTAGTTGGCCACTAGGTTTGCACACATCTCAGGAGGGATTTTGTCCCACTCCTCTTTGCAGATCCTCTCCAAGTCACTAAGGTTTTGAGGCTGACGTTTGGCAACTCGAACCTTTAGCTCCCTCCACAGATTTTCTATGGTATTAAGGTCTATAGACTGGCTAGGCCACTCCAGGACCTTAATGTGCTTCTTCTTGAGCCACTCCTTTGGTGCCTTGGCCATCTGTTTTGGGTCGTTGTCATGTTGGAATACCCATCCACAACCCATTTTCAATGCCCTGGCTGAGGGAAGGAGGTTCTCACCCAAGATTTGACGGTACATGGCCCCATCCATCGTCCATTTGATGCAGTGAAGTTGTCCTGTCCACTTAGCAGAAAAACACCCCCAAAGCATATTGTTTCCACCTCCATGTTTGACGGTGGGGATGGTGTTCTTGGGGGTCATAGGCAGCATTCCTCCTCCTCCAAACAAGGCGAGTTAAGTTGATGCCAAATAGCTCGATTTTGGTCTTATCTGACCACAACACTTTCACCCAGTTTTCCTCTGAGTAATGGGGGCCTGTACATTTGAGCAGGAGGACCTTGTGGGCACTGCAGAATTTCAGTCCTTCATGGTGTAGTATGCTACCAATTGTTTTCTTGGTAACTATGGTCCCAGCTGCCTTGAGATCATTGACAAGATCCTCCCGTGTAGTTCTGGGCTGATTTCACACCGTTCTCATGATCATTGAAACTCCACGAGGTGAGATCTTGCATGGAGCCCCAGACCGAGGGAGATTGACAGTTATTTTGTGTTTCTTCCATTTGCAAATAATCGCACCAACTGTTGTCCCCTTCTCACCAAGCTGCTTGGCGATGGTTTTGTAGCCCATTCCAGGCTTGTGTAGGTCTACAGTCTTGTCCCCGACACCCTTGGACAGCTCTTTGGTCTTGGCCATGGTGGATCGTTTGGAATCTGATTGATTGATTGCTTCTGTGGATTGCTTCTGTGGAGATTAGGAGCACTCCCTCAGCTTGTATTTTTTCCTTCACTGGCCACTGCAGACCGGGAACAACCCACAAGAGCTGCAGTTTTGGAGATGTTCTGACCCAGTCATCTAGCCTTCACAATTTAGCCCTTATCAAAGCCGCTCAGATCCTTTGTGGACAAAATGTTCACTTGCTGCCTATTATATCCCACCCACTGACAGGTGCCATTATAACAAGATTATCAGTGTTATTCACTTCATCAGTCAGCGGTCATAATGTTATGGCTGTTATATATATAACCACCTATGTGTGAGCCAGCCTATCTTTATTTTGTTCCTTAGGATCTGCATGAGTTCTCAGCATTATATTATCACTGCCGTATCTTAAAGTTACTGTTGTTGATTGGCCGAACTAGGCTTTGTAAGGTTGGGTGAGGAGTAGGGAGAGAAGTAAAGCACAGAAAATTGATTAGATAAGATAATTGATTAAATAACTGTACCACAAGAACAGACCTCAACTTTCCTGAGGTCAACATTTCAACCTAATGTCTACAAAAGGACTTTACTGACTGACAAAAGCTCAAATAAATGCAGCTATGCTAATAGCTTTAACCTTTTGACTTAGCAGTGTTGCTTTAAATGTCAAAACACCTCCCCTACGGTGGCAGTGTATAACATGAGTCTGGGACTAAATTATTTTATTTACTTAGATTCCTCCTGGAAAATATTATGGTGACATGGGAATCTCACTAATCTTTAGTGTTTTATTCTTGGCATCAAAAACAAAACCTGTGTATTGATATGAGTATACGCTCAGTGAAAGCTTACACCTCTCTAATCACCATGCGGATTATCTGTACCTTTTCATCGTACATGAATTGTCTCCTTATCCCCACATCGCCTCTATTACAAAGTAACAGAGAGCAAGGGAAAATGTCATGCCTTTCAGCTTCTGCATTAGCACAAAACCTTTCTTATGGACCTCATCTGATCCAAAGAGGCAAAAGGAGAACCCTACATACAGAGGAGATGGTCTGTCGGCACAATATGGAAGCCCCTCTATCTGTCAGGGTTTGGAAGTGACTGAATGCCCTGTATGAAGATATACAAATACAATAAAATTCTGTAGTATATGATGAATAATTTATCTTTGTTTTCGTCCGTTCATTCTAAATCACTAGAACAAACTATTCTTTCTTACTATTTATAAGGATAGACTTTGACCCAACTCAATTACGGTAATACGTTTTGAAGCAATTTTTCATATAATTTGACAAGTTTTGTTTTCAGACAATAATCTATAAAAGGAATTTTACATTAACCTTTTTCTAGTGAAATCTATTGCCATACAGCTTAAATAAATGTTTTTTGAGTTCCAGGAAAAAAAAAACACTTTATATTTTAAGATTAAACCTAAACAACATTAATCTTTTTTTGAGTATGCCTGTTATAAAGGCAATTGATTGCTCAATTAAGTTCCTCTCCAAATATCTTTAATATTTTACATCTTTATTTGTAGAATGATGAGTGTATATGCGTTATAAATGAACAAAGAGAAAATGAACTATAGTTCTTAGTTTACAAACTGCAAAGCTGGCACCATTAGGCAAAAGAAGCACACCGCTAGGGAGGCCAGGCTGTTCCTAGAATAGACAGATGCCAATGCTAACTACTACAGATTGTACCATCTTTGGAGCTTTAATTCATCTTGGAGAAATTCAGTTCAACAGTGGTTCTGTTCTTTTTTGGGGTAGCCCAACTTCTTTTTCTCAAGCATCTGAACGATTATTTCCTCCATGTTTCCTTGTCCCTATTGTTAAGTTGTGGATTGCTGTTGATTGGTTCAAGCAGCCTTTGTTAGGATAGGCAAGGAGAAGGGAGACACAGCTCCTAACAACCATGGGCTCAAGTTTTAAATTAGATATTTCCGAAACAATGACATTGATTGTCAAAGAAAAGTCACAAGCTATAGATAGGTTTAACTGATATATTTAATAAAAGCTTCCCTTTAAGTTCTAAAAAAATGGGTTGATTTTCAATTTAAAAGGACTGTAAAGAACCGTAGTTGGTGCTAAAGATGATTGAAATTGCATGGTTTTCTCCCTGACTAAACACCTAATAGTGGTCATAGATTCTAGATTGCATTTCTGGATTGCTGAAATCAACAGAAAATAATTTCTACAAAGCAACTCAATAGGGGCCACGGGCAGTGTTCCCTCTAAGCTGTGCGCTTGTGCGCGCGCACATAGCTTTTTTAGAAAGCGCACACGTCCAAAAATTGTACGCACAACAGTTTTTCCCAAAAAAGAAAAAAAATCATAATTTTTTTGAAACTTTATGCAGCGCGAATATTGTGCGCACAAAATATTTGCTCTGTGAAAATTTTTGCACAAGAGAAATTTTCTGTGCACGCCAACTAAGAAAAATTAGATGGAACATTGGCCACGGGGTGTTAAATGGAAACAGTTTTCACACACATTCTATAAAATAAAACTTTGTCAAGAATCCACAAAACACATCTAAAAAGATAATGAACTGCAGAAAACTGAAATCAACACCCTGCGCGTACCTAGACAGGCAAAGTGTATACTAGTTATAACCTTTCAGTACCAACACAAGAACTGCAGAGGTACTTACCTATTGCTGAGCTCAAAGTCCCTTGCATGCTGATGGCTTCTTATCCGATACAGTATATCACTTTATAGATATTAATAACTGCAAACCTAAACCAAATATATTCACATATAACACATAGGTAAACAGACATGAAACCACGCATCAGCAAGCATATATGTATAAGTATTCTCACTGCTGGCTGTAATGAGCTTCTGCGGTGGCAAATACTTCAACTAATGTCAATTAAACGTTTTCCTTTTTTTGCTATGCAGTGGCATGGAAATAGCATATGCATGATGTGATGGTGAGATAAAAGTTAAATGTGCATTTGAGTAGTCAAGGCCCTTCTTACTTTTTTGCTTCTGTAAGTCCAAATTGGTGTGTGATACAATACGTGTTATGTCCGCTAACATTTGTACAGTGTTGAGGAAGATGGTGGAGCTATATAATGCAATAAATAATAATAGAACCACTGGGTAGTTACATTTTGGCTATAAATGCAAAAGAGTAATCGTATGGATTTATTTGCTCTTTATGTCTGCTAAAACCCTGTTTGTGTGTTTTTTCTTTTTAAATAAATCATGCCCGAAGAAGATAACCTTGTCCTGGGAGACTGCCATCAAATTAACAATCAGTATCACTAACAAAATGAAAAGCGTGCGTAGCTGTACTCCTCCCGATTTACATGTTCTCAAGCTCTGAAGGTAACGTTATTTATTTTCAGTGCGTCACTTAATATAATGTACAACAATTTTCTTTTAATTACTCCTGCACGTTATTTGATTTAAAATTAATCTATTCCATCAATGTGTGATGCGTTTCCGATAATGAAAACATGTTTATTTAGTTTATTTTTCAGTTCTGATGTTCTTTGGCTCCCATTGATTTCCAGAGCCATAACTGATGCAGTGAGAACTCTGGAGGACGTGGGTATCACTGCTGTAAAATGCCTCCAGGACCAGTTTGGAAAATGCATATGGCTGTATGGATCCATGAGTATATTAAGTATTTTCATATGATATCGAAAGAAAGAGACCGTGGTTGTGAGGATGTTATGTTACTCCCTTCAACCGCTATAACTTTCTATTCATTTTAGATGTATTCAACACTCCTCACTCCTGGAGACATGAGCCTGAAATCTTACGCAGTTTTACATCTTATACTGTGTTGGCCCAATAAAGAGTATTAACTTTGACCACAGTTCAGGGGGTTACTCATTGATTCCACATCTAAACCACCTTGCATTGACTAACAAAGTAAAACTAAATGATGTTGGCGCAGGTCATTACCACAACAGAAGCTCATGATACAGCCAGTTGCAGGGATACTTTTAGGTTTGCTGTTTCTTTTTGATGATTGTTTACCTCTGTGTTAAATGAATATATTTGTTTTGTATGTATCAGCCTACATGTATGGCTACATTCCAAATTAGCATGATTATTATCATTATCAAAATGTAATTATTATTATTTATTGTTTTATATAGCGCCATGAAATTCCGTAGTGCTGTCCAATATTATTATCATTATCTGATATTCCAGTCAGTCATCTCTTAATTCTGAGTTGGAATTCTGTTCTTTTTGTTGCCTTGGTTTGACTCATTTTGATTATTTGGTCAGAATAATTCTTTGGGTCAGGGTTGCCTTAAAATGATTTTTATTCATTTTGGGGTTCTCAGAGAAGGCTAGTAATTTAAAAAAGAGGGAGACTTGGCAGGTATTTATTTTATTTAGCATATAAATGCATGTGCAACATCCCATGTAGTGGAGATGTGTTAAAATGCCTTAATACATCACTAATGGCCAACTTGAAATTTTCAAAATCAAGGCACGCAGAAGTTATACTTTTATTTTTTGCAACTCAAATTGTGTTAGCCATACATATTATGCATCATAATGACCTATGCATTTTTAGCAAGCAGCATTAGTTCTAAAATGATTATTATTACACTTTTAATAATAATAATAATAATAATAATAATAATATCTTTTTCATTAGATTTCAGTCTAATTGTCTGTACTTATTCTTTAATGTACCCATAGCTAGGATATCAGCAATTGACAAGTATATTACTTAGCTTTGTGTTGACCTTGTACCAATTGGAATTATACTTCCTATATGTTCTGTGATTTATGAAAATGAAAATATGACATCCATGACTAACAGCTAGTACTTCAATCTTAATATATATGAACTCATTAAGTGATTCGTCACTCTTACTAAAATGGGTTTATATAATTTCCAAAAGGTATTCCACTAAAATAACCCTGAATGTAAATTTCCTATGAGGTTATGTCAGACCGGGAAGCTTTGCACTTTTGCATTTAGCAAATTAACCTTATGCAAATCATATTTGAATATGTGGAGACTTTGCTTAAAGCCTTATTGAGCTCAGCAGGTGGAATCATATACAGTTCCTATCTCTTTTTTGTTGCAATAATACAGATGGGATATAACAAGGGATTTCATATTTTAGTCATTTTAGTCTTGTGTGAGAAATGGACAAATTTGAGAGATATTTCCGAGATGAATGCAGCAGGTGGGTATGGGAGAATTTAAGAGTATAAGAGAGTGAAGTCATGTATAACACCAAGGTAGCTAAGTTGGCTTGTTGGATAGATTGTGGAAATGTCAGCCATTATAGAAATATCGGGAATAGGAGATAGAGGAGGCATCACAATTACTAAGTCATTCAGGTAGTTAATCTCAGGTAATGGGAAGCCATTCAGAAGCAACTTTAGAGAGATAATTAGAAGTGAGGCCAATAGGTCATGAGAGGCTTTAGAGGGGAAGTGCCAGACAGCTGTGAGGTAGCATTTGATCCAGCAGAGAGCTGCATTCTAAATACATAGACATTAATATTTAGTTGGTCCCCGCTTTGCAGCTATAACAGTTTGCACTCTTCTGGGAAGGCTTTCCACAAGATTTTGGAGTGTTTCTGTTGGAATTTGTAGCCATTTGTGAGGTCAGGCACTGATGTTGGTCGAGAAGGCCTGGCTCACATTCTTCGTTCCAGTTCATCCCAAAGTGTTCAATGAGATTGAGGTCTGGGCTCTGTGCGGCCGGTCAAGTCCTTCCACACAAAACTCATGCAACCATGTCTTTATGGACCTTGCTCTGTGCATTGGGGTGCATTCAAGCTGTTCCCACAGCTGTTGACCAGCTAGATATTAATGTCTTTGTATTTAGAATGTGATGTCATAAAAATCCCTGTTGGTGTAATGGCCAGGTGTCCGAATATTTTTTTCCATATAGTGTATGTTTAATTTTTGTAAGATGGGGACGAAATATATACAAAACAATATAACTTGCTTTTTCACTAAATTACTTGCTTCATTACATATCTATCAATAGCCAGCCATCATTCATTTCAAATGACCAAAGAGGAACAGATTTGGCTGTAAAGGATAAAGTTAGTGATGAGGGTAGGGGGCAGGCCTTTTTTTAAGGTTTTTGTCCTATTGATAGATATGTGTAATTCGAGACACATATTTCTGTTTTAATACACCTTAATGTAACGTGTAGTAGCAAATACAGAAGTTGAACGGAGATGCGTACCTCCCAAATCCCTTCTCTAAATAAGATACATTATTCTACCAACAGGTCAGCTATCACCATACCTGGGAACTCTTTGGGTTTCCCATGGAGACTTAGAAAGAAGCACCGCTCCTTCAGGTCTCTAGGTCACCACTGGAAAATTCTGGGTCACAGGAGTGGCGTTCTATTGCCCCCCACTCCCTGTTTATTTTCCCCTTAAGCAGCAACGTGTCTCGCCACATCACCAACATGGAGGGCTCCAGGTAGCCGGAGCTATAAACTTCCCAGGTATGGCTATCACTAGCCACACCACCTAAAAGAAAAGTCCCTCTGGCAACCTAATTACAAATCTTTTTTTTTTTTTTTTTACTGCCATAGGATTATTTAATAAAACACAAAGTCTACTTGAAATAACTAAATGTTTTGCTGGGGAGAAATGATCTTGTCCTAGAGCCCAGCATGGATGGAAATTTGCCATGTACAATTATGCACATTGCTATAAACAGAAGAAGTGGACAAGAGGTTATTGATGAGAATTAACGTAATGAATTGCAATTTGCACATTGCCACGTAGCTCAAGGACATGCATGACATTAAAGAAACATACACAGGTAATAAATATTTATTAATTTCCAACAATGAACGAACACAACCCCAAGACATTGTTGGACTGTACTTGTCATGTATCTTGCTGCAAAATAATTGAGAATTGATTGCAAGTAAATAAATTGCTATAACTATTTTATTTTGAATTTCTGAACAGTTCTTCATTTTTAAAAAAAACTGTTGCAAAGATAGTGGAGGATTAAAGGGAAGTCCTGTAGCTGTTTGCATTGACAAAACGTTTTATTTCATTTTGCTCCAATAAACGTCCTTTTTCTGCAGACCTGGAGCCTGCCATTGTTGGATGACTTTCCCTGTTCAAACAACACAATGAGCTGATTCTTTATGACAATATTAACAAAGTATGTTCCTCTGTAGGCTTTTATTAGTCTGAGTGTCCAACTTGGAGATTAAGACTGAGTCATTCCATTGTTTGCTGCATGCAGTATTATAAGTAGGCACAATGTTTGTCTACTTGACTGGGTTAAGATAATGGAGCTAAAACCAATATAAATGACTAGAACTGTCTTAGAAAAATGAACACAGTGGAACATTTTTAAACTTCACACCTACAAAACCCAGATATCTGCCTGGATGGTTACAATAGCTCAGAACAATTGTTCCGTGTTTATAGCGGATGGCGCAGTTTTTGGCATAACTAAGTTCATTAAAGGGTCGGTTAACTGCCCCCGACAGCCTCACCAAAAAAGAATGCATGCGAAGGTACTTAGCAAAGGGTGCACCATGTCAATTTAAAAGGACCTCTTAACTATTATATGCATTAAAAGTGTATATGATGGCTGGAATGCCCCTTTAACTAAAATTCCCTGTAGCTTTTGCTTTTGGTCTAGCAGTAAGGAGCACCATCTAATCTAATCAATTTCATGTCCGGAGGCTGTCTCCTTTCTCCTGCTCTATGTTGTGTACTGTTACCTATATAGGCTGTATGTGCTATCTGCATGTACAAATGCAAATACATGATACATTTACAAAAAGAAGGGTCAAGGCTTTTCATAAAATAATTTTGTTTCTGTTTTTGATTTTGATTATTTGGTTTGGCATATATTGGTAAATAATAGGATAACATTTTCCGTTTTTTCCTTTTTGTATCATATCATGGGACATGATGTATGGGGGTTGTTTGACCTTTACATATAAAATGAAAGCCCTATCTGTACTTTTACCAAAGAGTATATCATTTGTGTAGATATTCTCAACATGATTAGGGGGAATTATGGTGGAACAAGCATATGGTACAAATGTAAAACGTTCCAGGAGTCCTATACCCTTAGTACAGGAAAGGGTTAAACTGATGTTGGTCCAGGGAAATAATTTGCTTGCTTTCTCTTTTATTTCCCTTTTGAATGAAAATTGGCAAAGGCTATGATGGGGACTCTTCTTTGTCTGCAAAGGTTCAATTGAAGGACTTGTGTCTTTTTCCAAGCATCAAATATTTAACTGTTACTTTCATTCAATTATTATAATTTAATGAGATGCACTGGTGCAGATGAATTTGTTACCCTAGGAGAGGTTTAAACAATGCCCTAGTGTCTTTGGAATTATATAACTTTTATTGTAATCCGTTAGGAATATCTTTGGCTATACTTTTTCTGTCCCCTGTTTAACACCCTGTTTTCCATTTAGGTGATGTGTTCCACCAAGCACATTACCTGACATTTGATATACTTATTGGCAGTCAGCTTCAGCGCTGGCTCAGGCAAACACTTTGTGTGTTGGGTTTAACAAGAACCCCCCGTGCGCATGTGTGAAAAGAGTTCTAATTTATTTCAATAGAAGCACTTTTCTGCCATTGATTGGCATCTTCAAGCAGCCTATCAGTAGCAAGAAACATCTGATTACGGAGGAGGTGAGGAGCTGCAGATTCTCCTTAAGGTAAGCATTTTTTAACCCCTTCAGAACTTTGCCCCATACATCAACCGCTTTGAGGGGATATACTGTTTGAATTGACATTTGCCCTTAAAAACACAGGGGATTAAGCAATGCAGGTTTACTGCTCTAGGGTGTAAATTTCAGGAAAAAAAAAATTAAATTTAATTTATGCAGTGGGTCACCCCTAGGGAGGGGCATTGGGCATTATCAGTAAAATACATCTGTATTCCAATATCTGAACCTGCTCATAATATTGGTCCAAAGGGGGTCTACAAAACAGGCTATGTGATCCAACAGGAGTGTTTAGTGTTGTTTTACACAATGCCCGTCATTAAGGTCAAGACCCCAAATCTTTTTAATTTCTCACTGCTCAGTGGGGTGCCAGGTTTGACATCTACCTTGGTCAGCTGCTGGACAAAGGGCAGCATAAATATTTGTTTGAACTGTTAACAGCTAAAAAAAAAAATTCAGGAAAAATAAAAGGATTAAAAAAAACAACTCATTGGTATCAATGCCATGTGTAATGCCAATAGTCAAAAAAATAGGGATATTCATGGATCATCATATTTGAGGATACTCAATTATTGTCAGGCACAGGTTCCATCAGTGACATCTGACATGACACAAGAAGTCAGATATTGGCTCAATATCTGATGTGACACCTGACATGTCGGATATTGAGTCAATATCTGACGCTGTAAGAGTGGCTTCATCAGATGAGATAACTGATGCGTGCCATTTAAAAAAAAAAAAAACTTATATAAATAATACAAATATATTTATTTTTTCTCCCTCCTTAACCTACACTGCCCCAGTTCCCTACAGCAACCCACCAAAGAAAAAACTTTTTTAATTTATTGTTTAATACAAAAAATTCCCAGTTTCCTCTAATCAATGGGTACACTACCCTAAAACTAAACTATATTTATAGGGAGGATGGAAGGGTTAAAACTGAGTTAAATTAGATTGATAAAAAGGATTTTTTTTTATTTGTTTGTAGGGAATTTACAGTACACGTTGCTCTCTCCTCACTCAGATGCCAGAGATGGAGGAGAGAGGCACTGGTATAAAAGTCATGCAATAACTCCAAGTGAGAACTATGTGGTTGCGGTGAGCAGCAGAATGCGCCTCTGTATTTTGTATGTAAAGGGGCACCTTGCCCCACCTTTTATGGAAGTACCGGTATGACTCAGGGGCGTACCTAGAGTAGTTGGCACCTGGGGCCGCATAGCTTCTATCATTAGGCAAACATTGACAGGGGTACAGCATAACTGTTATCATTATATACTGAGGCAGACATTGACGGGGGTACAACATAACTGTTATCATTATATACTGAGGCAGACATTGACGGGGATACAGCATAACACCTATCACTATATATTGAGGCAGACATTGATGGTGGTACAGCATAACTGTTATCATTATATACTGAGGCAGACATTGACGGGGGTACAGCATAACTGTTATCATTATATACTGAGGCATGCACTGACAGTGGTACAGCATAACACCTACAACTACATACTGAGGCAAACATTGACGGTGGAACAGCATAACACCTGTCACTATATACTGAGGCACGCACTGACAGTGGTACAGCATAACACCTATCACTATATACTGAGGCAAACATTGACGGTGGTACAGCATAACACCTATCACTATATACCGAGGCACGCACTGACGGTGGTACAGCATAACACCTATCACTATATACAGAGGCACACATTGACGGTGGTACAGCATAATACCTATCACTATACATTGAGCCAGACATTGACAATAATGCAGCATAACCCCTATCACTATATACTAAGCCAAACATTGATGTGGTGTAGGCCTACCACTTCAGTGTCTGGCTTAGTATATACTTAGGGATGCACCGAAATGAAAATTCTGGACCGAAACCGAAAATTCAGCATTCACATGGCCAAAACCGAAACTAACCTTTAAAAACAAATAAACACTTTTATTAAAAGTAACTAACGCACCAAAATTAGATAAAAAAAATCAATTCCAGCATGCACTTTGTGACTTAGCATGATAGCAGTGTGATTGCTAACAGCAATGTAATAAAAGTGTGGTTAACACACCAAAATTGGACAAAAAATAATATATATATATATATATATATATATAAAATTGCTAACAGCAATCACACTCCCATCATGCCCAGGCAGCCAGTACATGCTGGAACCTGGGCATGATGGGAATGTGATTACAGCCTCCCTATGCCATGCTATCCCCCCCACACACTTACACATCCATGCTATCACACAGTCATTCACAAACACTCATTCACAAACATTTAGCATAACACCCATCACTCTCACACATTTACTGATCTACTCTCATTGAATGTTTTCCTACCTTTTCTCTGTCACTACAACTTTGCCTCCTCCTCTTCGTTCTTCCTCTTGGCCCTTCTTCTGTGTCCTGTCCTTCCGGTGCAGTGAGTGCGGTAGGCGCGGCTTCAGTGTTGTGCGCCGGGATATGGCATCAAATCCCGACGCACAGCATTAGTTGCCGCACGCATGGCAAGGGAGTAGGATCGGAGGTCTGCTCCCTTTATTGACTTCAAATTGGTTAGAGGGAGATCCTTGATCTCCCCAAACAAGCCTGCTTCTCTAGCAGTGGACATTAGTGTCCGTCTCTGGAGGGTTGCCCACGTGGTGGCACCCCCCTGATGAGCGGCACCTGGGGCGTACAGCCCCCCGTCCCCGCTAGGTACGCTACTGGTATGAATGGGTTAAACCTTTCTAAAAAAAAGCATGTTAACGTACTCATAAAGTACTTTAAAACGCATTCTTATATGGTGAGACGTTATATTCTTTCTTTAATGCAAATTAAGCTTGCCTTGAATAAAGAGGAACAAATCATAGAAGAAAGGGACACATGTGGCCTCTGACGAGATATTAGACTTGAGCATTACGAATTCAATTTAAAACGAAATTTGCCAATTTCGTTAATTGGTACGATTGTCTGAAAATGAGGAGGGCCTCCAACGTATCTCTCCGTACCTTTTTATGCCAACTGCTTCCTTTTCCGCAGTCTTCTTTTTCCCAGAAATCTTTTTTCTGTATTCTTTGTTTGTCCGCAAAAGAGTAGAGAATCTACACACACTGTCATGGGGGAGAGGCTGTCCCCATGGTGCACGCCGTGGCTTCATCCTTTTGTGGAAGTACTCCAAGAGGCCAAAATAATGCAGACGGATCCATCTGCATTACTTTTGCTTCCATAAAAGGATGTGAGAGTGTGAAAAAGTCCTCCAAATTTCCTCCGAAACACAGGAAACAAAATTAATTGTCTGAAAATGAATGGACCAAGAAGTAAACAAAAAATTTGTCTGAATTATTTTTGGTCCATGTACACAAGTCTACAGTTATGCTCTTGTCTTCTCAATATGACACCATCGCAGCCAAAAGGAAGCTGATCTCAGCATCTGCTGAGTTTAGATGTACTACTTGCTGAACTCCCCTATGTAGAACTTCAGACTTATCCAATTGCTTCCTGGAAAGAGGATTAGTCTGACGTTTCACATAGTAGAACTCTCTACAGTCAGACTGCTGTTTCCATGAAAGATTAGTGTGCCCAGAAGAAGAGTTGGATTTCCCATTATGCCTATTACGCAAGTTCCTAGATCGTAATGTTAAGCTTTCAAAAATGAAAAAAAAATGTGCTAATGATGTCAAACATTCCTCATGTTCTTCACTCATGTTCTAGAACTTTCTGTGGACTTTGCTCCATCCCAATCATTCTTTATAGTTCTCCTTGATTCTGATCATTTTAAAGATGGAAAGAAAATTATTTTGAAATGTCAAAGAGCAGCTGTATGGGGGGAGAAGTACACCAGTGATACCCGTGATCAGAAGTACATGTCTACACCCATTGCTATAGTTAAGCACAAGAGTGTAAAGGTTGGGGCAACAAGTCCTCCCAATATATGCATGTTTGCACTTCTAGTCCCATTTACATTTTCAAACCCCATTACCTTGGGTATTTTGTTCCTGCCAAGCTTGTTTTCAGTCACAGGAAAATAGTTCAGTATCTGGTCAGATAAGCTACAATCATGGAGGTTATGTATAAAAATTTATACTGGCGCAAAGTTTGAAAAGTAGGAATATCACCATAGCAACTAATGGAATGGTTTTGGGGACAAATTCACTGGCTACTATGAAGTTGTTTTTTTTCCATAACCCCCATTATGTCAGAAGTATTGGTTGAAATCACTCCCCCCCCGCCAATAGGTGAAATGAAACACACCAATATTGTTACATGCAGAAAATGTATCATTAAATCTACTATCTTCCGTAACATTACAAAGCTGTCTTTTTGGCAGAGATATGAAGTAAACCAAAAGAAATATCTAATAATAACTAATACCTGCATTAAAGGGACACTCTAGCCATCCTATGCACATTATTGCATATTAAACTTAATGATCTCTTTTAATTTTAGTGGTGTCACCTTGCAAATGCATAGATGGATTCTGTAGAAGCCTTCATATACATTTAACCCTTCGCCCACCCTCCACCTATTTTTATTTTTTTCAGCAGAACACATATCCCTTCTTGTGATATATTTACAGTCAGTCAGCTCCATGTATGAAGGTAGTGTGTACCGTACTCTGACACCCAACCA
Organism: Spea bombifrons; assembly: GCF_027358695.1. Lineage (NCBI taxonomy): Eukaryota > Metazoa > Chordata > Amphibia > Anura > Pelobatidae > Spea > Spea bombifrons. The sequence continues at coordinate 144,443,242 of NC_071087.1, forward strand.
CCACTATAACCCCACCAAATAAAAACAGGAGACTGAACTGGATTAAAAAAGACCACAGCTCCCTTTCTTAAAACACCATGGCCTAAAACACTATTACATAACATTAACATAAATACATAGATAAACAACAATCAACCAATGCATAAATAACAAATAAATAACTGATAAACAAATATACATACAAATTCATAAAACCCTTTAAACATGACTAACACAGTAATGGAGCTTAACCCTTGCCGGCAACTCACCAATGAACAATCCAAAGCACAGGTACTCACCCCCCCCCCCGTCCAAACAACAACGATCGCTAACTTCCGCTGTCCCAAACCAATACTAACCACCAGCCGGCCATAAGCTCGGTGGGCACGTCCATAAACAGATCCGAGGTCAGGGGAGGATTGAGCCAGACTCGCCTTCCTTCACACCAGCATCCAAACTCCGTAGCTTAGCAAACCAGACCGGCAAGGACACGCTACCCGCCTGCTGTAAGAAAATAAAGTTAGTACATAAAATAGGGAGGGTGGGAAGCAGGTAAGTGCTGTCAGCCGTTGCTCGAAAATGGCACTGACCGGGGTCACCCAAAGGGCACCCTTTATCCCCTAGGGATTCCCCCCCCCCACATTTACATACTCCACACTCATACATGCTCCCTGTCCATTCAGCTACGCCAATTCCCAGGGGCCTGATCTGGCTCGGCAAACACTGCACACATGGGTCTGTATCTTGTAGCATTAACATTACCCTTCACTGGAACTAAGGGGTCTAGCCCAAACACTGAAAAACTACTCCAGACCATTATTCATCCCCCACCAAACTTTATAGGAGGAGTTATGCATTCCGATAGGTTGCATTTTCCTGGCATCTGCCAAACGCAGATTAGTCCATTAGACTTTCAGATAGTGAAGCACGATTCGTCAGTTCACGTTTCCACCGCTAGTCCAGTAGCTTTACACCACTCCAGCCGATGCTTGGGATTGCGCATACTGATCTTCAACTTTTTTATGCGATATGTAGCCTCGCTCTATGAATGTGCGTGGTCTACTGATTTGTGGCTGAGCTGTTTCTCCTAGACGTGTTCTCTTTACTATAATAGCACTTACCGTGGGCCAGGGTAGCTCTAGCAGGTCAGAAATGTTACCAGCTGACTTGTGGCACAGGTGGCATCCTATGACAGTGCCACATTTAAAATCACTGAGCTTTATGACCCATTCTGCTGCCAATGTCTGAAAACCCAGACTCAATAATTAGAAAAGGTGTCCACATACTTTTGGTCATATACTTCAAGGCCTTTGGGTGGATTTGTGTGGCCCACACTATGTTTTTATGCTCATGTAGCGCGTGGCTGGGAATATCCAGCTGTTTCTGCAGCAGCAAATGTGCCATTAGAGTGGCAGATTGGGTTAGTGTGTGGCCCTTGGGGCATTTGCCCAGCCAGCCAGGTGGCCACTGTGGGCCTACTGTCTAAATGAAATAACAAATAAAAAAGATGCTCTCCGGTTTAATGCTATAATAAAAAAGGAATTTCTTATCGTTTGGATGCTTTTTTTTAAAAAAAAAAATAGTTTGTGTTATTATTACAAAGTTTTAAGTAACATTTTTAAATAAGATGTCATTTGCCACCTACAGCCAACTCATTGCTTACTTATCATGTAGGTCATGAATCTTTTTTATGTCTAATAGCACATATTAAAATCTGCACACCACTTCCCAACATGTTGTCATTAAAGCCTGTATTTACACTGTGAAATCAAATACACAGGCACTTTCTTTACCTAACATGACACTTCAACTACGCCAGCCACTTAAGCAAAAAAAAAAAATAAAGGTTTCCAATTAAATGTTTGGGTAGGATTTAGTGTCCTTGCCCCTCGTCAGATTCACGTATTCTATCATACAGGGTAACCCATGGTTACTGAGTTCCTATCAGTGAGAGGACCAAGTGCCTTCCCCCTCAATTTTCTATATAAAGGGGTCTGTCAGAGGAGACCCGTCAGGCTCCTCCTTGTATTAACACGAGCTAGAAGAAAGGGATACAGGCACAGCAGTAGTGGAAGAGGGATTATCTGCAGCATGGCTTCAATTCCCAGGCTCCAGTGGCACATTCTGCTCATCTTCCTAGCAGTTCTAAAGGGTGAAAGCAGGTACATACAGGTGAGGTCATGCCACCAGCTTCCCCAACCTGATCTAGATACTCTAAGTCAAGGGACCAGGACTTTATGCAAACTTTTAAAAGACATTATTGTTTAATCCTGAACTGACTGCTACCGGGATTTGGGTTTTTAGGTATTTAAACTCCGTAAGAGTTTCTAAAAATAATGTAGGACCTGGAAGTTTGTAACAGAATATTTTAGCAGTTGGGTTACTCATGAACTCTCTGTGTGCCGGCGGGATGGACAGCAGCCACTTTCTTGCACCTAACTCTGAGATTTCTATGATGACATTGAAGGTGTTATTTTATGATGGGTTTGTGCTTGTCCTGTTCAAGCCAGTGTTCATTTTGCTTATTTTGTCGCAGGTGAGAAATGCCGCAGAAGATGCGCTTTATATGATTCACTCCGATATTAAAAGACAATTGTCAGAAGAGCAAATTTATCGCAGGTCACTCAGTAAGTATGATGGAACACCGAGAAATGAAAACATTCTAATATAGACTGCTGGGCACACTTTGTCATGTGAAGGGTTAATATATGGTTTCCTGCTAAATATATATAGTACAATGTATATGTTTTCACTTAAAAAAAATCACTATATTTAACTTTAGCTCATTCATTCCATAATTTGTAAGATTTTTATTATAAAACAGTTCTATTTAATTAACATAAATAGTTTCCAAATATTTTATTCTATCATAGGTAGGTAGAACTTGATAAAACTGGCTTGGTAGTCTAGAGAGGAACATTTTTTGGAATACACTTTCGGCAGACATCAATTTTATACTTTAAGTTTATGTACATTATAGTGTAAACATGGCAATATATATATATATATATATATATATACTGGTGTATATTAATTAATATTAATTTGATCTTTTTGTCTAGAATTAATATATAAAAATAATTGTGTGTGTGTATATATATATATATATATATATATATATATATATATGTATATATATATATATATATATATATATATATATATATATATATTGTTTATATTATTGGGGCAATAAAATACCATAATAATAATACCATAATTTTTTAGCATTGAAATTATCTTCAAAACAAATACTGATTGTTTTATTTGTATACGTGTTTCTATAAACCTACCTTTTTTTCATTAAAAAAAGAGGTAAAAACACACTCCAGCCCTGTTTTTGCACAGGTCCTGGTATTTCTTGGATCACTTGTCCAGAATCAGGAACATGCTTAATCCTTAACACCTGCCTTACTGTTTACACTCAAAACCCTTCTTCAAAATCTGAACCAGAAGATCATATTTGTAAGTCAAGCAGTTAACCAAATTGTGTGTGTTTTTCCTATAAAGATAACTGTCCATATGCTCTCTTTAGGATGTATTGACATGCTGAGCATAGATGGCCAATTCACATTTAAGGCAGACCGTCCTCAGCTACACTGCGCTCTGTTCATTATTGGAGACCCTGAAGAATTTATCACCATTGAATATAACTTTGTAAATATCGACTGCCTCGGAGGCGATATCCTGCAGGTAAAACCTTTATCCCATTGTAGAACGCTGCTAAATAAATATAATGGTGCTAGATCAATCAATAAATAATTGTTCAAAGCCAAACAGTTGGTAAGTTATGGACAATTATTAAGACGCAGTAGAGGCTCTAAGAAAGTGTTTTTATGGTGCATGCATTTTAGATCTTCATAGAAATTGTGTCGACAAGTCCATGGTATATGTTTTATAAAAAACAATATCTACATAGAAATGTATCTATACATTATTGGCTAGGAATCTTCTTTTAACCCTTCCTATTTTATTGCAGTGCAATATGGGTTTGTCGTTGGAACTTATTATTCAAATGACAATCCCAATGATGTCTACCCTCCACATCTTCACTGATTTTTTGCTATGTTTCAGAATTCTATTTGTCTTTCCTTTAATGAGAAATGCTAGGTGATTATCTTTACGAAATCCCAGTCAATGTGTGTGCATTGAAGCTGTTAATTCAATCTACTGTGGTTGAGGGAATCAGTTATTTGTGTAACAGTGCATATGGCCGAGTCTATTCTTATTTATATATGGACTGGTATCGACACACATCACTAAGGACAATGATACAGAGAATGATAGTAGACATACTCACCGGGTGAATGGGCAGAGTGACAAAGTCCGGAGCCACCACCTTAATATTCTACTCCTATGTAATAATATACGAGCATCATTTCTGGTACTTTTGACTTAAACAAAAGCAAATTAATTTACAAGGTGAAAAGTACTATTATTGTGGTAAACACATTGTTCATATTAGAAACTACAAATAATCTCTCTAAGAGACCATGACAAAATTAGAAAGGACAAAAAAGAAAATTTCTGAAAAAAGGATTGTGTTGAGTGGAGCACTGAAACAACTACGATACATCAACAGACAACAAGGAGCAATGTTCTCTGATTTCAATTCATGGTGTCTTAGAGATGTAGGGCTCTGTGATTGAGAAAGTTTTTTTTGCAAACTAAATCCAAGCTATAATTTAAAAAAAAATCATAACTCACAGATCTATGGGGAAGGTCAACTCCACAACTGCCATTTCCAAGGGATGGGTTTTCATTGGGAAAGGGGTAGAAGAAAAGGGTTTGTCACAGTCTACTACTCCTAAAACACACATAGCTTAGAGCCTTTAACCAGTCGTCAGTCCGCCCTCCATGTCTCCAGAATATAAGGATTTTGTAGACATGACCATAGCTTATCAAAACCATCCCTTAGGAACAGCAACATATCAGTATTCCAGGAGACTGGTTCGGGAACTTCTGTGGTTGGTTATGTGGATGATACATTAATTTATTTATTAATAGATTAAGTTTATTTATTGAAGATTGTATCATTCACAGCCCTACATTTTACAAAAGTGTCCATATAGCCATTCATGTGCCTACAACTCATGACTAAGAATACTAGAAGTAAAATAAAAAACAGTATTCAGCCAAATTCCCATAAAAAATGTACTTGACAAATGCACTGATATAGTTATATGATCCTTACTGAAATTAAGGTTAGTAAATCACACTAAGTGCAGATTTTTATTCAATTCTTGCACAATTAAAGGTTTGTGCTCATAACAGCCAGTTGTGGTTGAGATAGTCCCAGCAAGTTCAAGCTAGCTTGTTCACCCAGTGTCCTGACATTTATTTGAAATATATTTTATATTTATTAGAGGATTTGTGACGGCCTTATCTAGAAAGCAGAGTGGTGGATATATTTTCTTATAAATATATCTAAAGTTATTTGTAGTTGAAAGGGGAACGGGGAATGTAACACCTTCATTCTTTCATTTCCTGCTGTGTCTTACTGCAGGCTAAGCATTCATATGGCTAATGGGTATAACAAAATTTAAAATATTTCTGTCAATGCACAAACAAAATGGAATATGTTTCATATAGTGCAGGAAATACTTGTATTTCTGCTATAGCTTTCTTTATTAAGCTTCTAAATACCATTCCTATGGGATTCTCCATCTTCTTAGATGCATCAATAGTAAAACTTACCTATAGGCACATATCCCGAGGTATCCCTGGTGTATGTGGGACTTCACGTGCCTTAAGGAAAAGGCATGGGGGATGTTTAAAGCTAGTCCTTCATCAAAATTGATGAAAACATGTTTGATCATAGCCTTCAGATTTGTGATGTAACTTTCTGTTTCATGTTCAAGTTGCTTAGGAAAACGAGAAAGAAGACTATTAGGACTATTGCTGCGTTCCAAGCAACCAATATTTGTAACAGCCATTCTATTAAATGGTGTTCAAGCACTTCCTGTGAGAACATAAAATCATACTGTATTCATTTCAGCATCATGCCATCTCTGTGGTAGAGTTAGCATTCCTACATACATAGAACCCAACAGTTCTGGTTTTCGTGAGACAGTCCCAATCTTCAGTTCTTGGTAGCTGCCCCAGTGCCACAGCTTTGCAGGCAGTGGGGATCATGGGCCAGTTGGGGAGATCCTCTGATTTGCACCCCTTGTGAAACTCTGAAGGGGAGTTCCATGATGTGGCCCTCCCTATAAGGAGGACAGGTGGTCACGCCTCAACCCTTCCCACTTCTGGCAAGGTCCACCCAGTTTTGGCACCAGCCCCACCTCTCCCTGCTTCTTGCCACACCCTCAACACAGGTGACCCTATTTGGACACCTTAAATGTTGGGGGTATATGGCATTACCAAAAAACCACAGAAGATCTATCATTTACCAAATCCTACATGTAAAAATTCTGTACGCTAAAAAAAACACGTCATTGTATTTACGGAATACATATTAGAATCCTGCCTTACGCAATATCAGGGGCTACTACTGTTGTTATTTGATTCAGAAAGCCCCTTTAAGCTTGGTGGGATGAAAATGGTAACTCCGGGAGAAGAAATTGAATAGAAAAATTAGTTTGGCTAACTTTGGAAGCTCAAAGACATGAAATCTCCTCTTCTTTATAGCTCTACCTTTATCAATTTATCCATGCACTTCTCTTCTACAAGTTCCTTCATTCCATATCCTCTAGGACTTTTTGTAAGATGTATAACACAGTTTATGTTTTCTTCATAATTTTGTACTTGTTAATGAGAAGCATATAAGGAACCCAGGTGCACCAAACCAACCTGACCTTAAATAAACTAAAAGAGGTTGTTTGCAAGAAAGTAAAAAACCCTGTATAGTGTATAGTTAAATCGGTATGGGGATTTTTTTTCCCCTCCCTCATTACTAATACATTATACAGGGCCAAGTAAGTCCTTCTTGGGAGAGAAGCTCACTTCATAATGCATAGTAATATCAGGAAGTCACAGCTCTCCTACAAGCTCTATCTTTAGTGAATAGACTCCAATTACAGATGAAATGCATTATTTAGCTAATTCATTCTACAAAACTCACTTGCAATGATTTAACGGATAAACCTGAATCTGCAATGGGTGTAGAGCTTGTTTGTGATGGGTAATATACTCACCACTACGGAAGAAAGTCTGCAGTCACTGCAGGTGTAGACTTGTTATGATAATTTTTTGTGTGATTGCAGTTTAAAAGTAATATATACAAAAACAATATTTTTCAATAGTAATTCCCTATTTCTAGAAACGTGTTTGAGGGCTGTTCCCATTTAGTGGAAAAAAAGGTTCCTTGTGCTTGTAGTTCTGGGAATATTAGTCAGAGTGGCTGATGTGCAGAATTAAATGCAATTAGTCAAGGTGTATCTGGGAACCAAAACATGAGAAAAACAGAAGATTCATACTCTAAATGGACAAGCGGGAATCACACTATTTACATGAATTGAGTCACGCAGCACGCATTAGTTTGGTACAAGTGACATAGTATAATGTCCTGTTTACTACATTCCGTTCTAACAAAAACATACATTTGTGCATACTGACTAAAAATCACTGCTAATAGGAATTTATTGTCATTTTCCAGGCTGGATTGAAATGTTTCCTTCTTGCGTGGAATTTATCAGCAGTGAATTCATGAATCTGTTTAAATATAGTAATGCATTCATAGCTTCTTAAAATCCATAACCCTACCAGAGTTTGAAGCTATAATGAGCACATTAGCTTTTGTATATGCTTTAACAATACAATGAAGAGGAACAAGGGTCTGGGAGGTTGCTTGGTCCTTATACTCGACCTCTAAAAACGATATATGTTATCTGAGTGTTCATTAGAAGGGCCTAGCCAGCCAGTGATGAGTCAAGTTCGACTCAACCACTGCTTATGGAAAATCCTCAAGCACATCCAGAAGGACAACCATCAGGAGCCAGATATGGAGGGGAGAAGGCGTTTTGGGAAGTTTGGTTCCCCCATGGGGGCCAGGTGTTGGTGTTTGGATTGATACCAACTCATCCTTTTCTAATTTAATTAAAACAGATCTATCACTTTTTCAAATCCTCCATTTACGGTGCTGTACACAATTTGATTTACATATAAGAGAGATATTGTATGGTAAGAGAAGTGGACCCAGTTCTTCAGCGCTTACAATCTTGCAAGCCTTCATGTTATGCAAAAAATGCTTACAGTCATTGGTGAATTGTTCTTATATTTATTTTTCTTTACACTTCACCTTTTAAAGTTTTCTGTAGGATTGCTATGAAGAACAAGCTGTTGCTGGAATCAGTATTTGCATTATATTGTGGATTTCTGATTTGGCAGTCTTATAGGTGTCTGTCCATAGCGTTAAACAAAAATTGATAGATTGGGAAGAGGTAGATTCGACAAAGGTTTCCCTGTGTCGTTAACATCTGTTCATCTTGGACCCACAGAAGTATTTGTATATAAAAGAGCAAGCACAGAGACTTTCAAATATCTATATAAAAGTTAAACTTTCCTATTTCCTATTATACTGTTATTTATACTGTTATGTGTATATATATATATATATATATATATATATATATATATGTCTTCTGTCTCCCCAAATCATATCATTTGCCATGGAGCTAGAATTAATAGACTCAAAAAACCATTACATTAGGTAAAGAAGGCCCTACTCACAAGCTAGAGGAATAGATAGATAGATAGATAGATAGATAGATAGATAGATAGATAGATAGATAGATAGATAGATGGATAGATAGATAGCACATACAGGGACTTGATTTATGAAGTATGAATGTCTTGTTATTGGCTATTTTACAATGTTACATTTATAATCTAATATCAGATATTGGCTAATGTCATTAACCAAGATGAAAACGGACTAATGCTAAGGTTATTAGTACCACATGAATGAGCTGCGGATGCCGAAGTGATTCATTGAAACTATATACAATGTAATGATTTTCTTTTTTTTGTAATACCAGCTAGTAATATGAGTAATATGTCTTCTTATAGGCATGCATCCCACTGTGATGACTTATATGATGAAAAATAACTCCAGTATTTTATGTAATTGTTACGTTTTGGCAGGTTTTCGATGGCTGGATAATTAAAGGAGAAAAGTTTCCAAGTTCATTGGACCATCCACTTTCCACTAGCGAACGTTACACGGATATTTGTGAAATTGGCAACGTCGGCAGCCTCACAAGGTCGTCCCAAAATGTGGCAATGATTTTCTTCAGGGTCCAAGAACCAGGAAATGGATTCACCTTAACGATACGCAAGATTCCTAATCTGTTTCGTAAGTTGTCTCCCTTCCTGCACAAATCATTATATAAAGCTGCAAATAAAATCATATATCTCTTCAGGGACACGCAATAATGAAATGACTGTTACAATGATCTGATAAATGCCCAGGCAGAAATTACTATTGATTTTTCCCAGGGAGTTCTTGAAGTATATATTTTTTGCAGTATAAATACCGCGTGGCGTTTCTTGGCATGAAATACTACCAGCTTAAGTTGAATATGTTTTTTCCTCTAATGTCCTCTGGCTGAAGAATGATGAGAGTTGGTCCACCACCAGAGCAACTGAGCAAAGTGGACTACAACTCCCAGTACCCATATTGCCCCAGCCAACCATCCCTAAAAGTACCCTTTATTTAAAAAGCTGATAATACCAGGAACACATCAACAGAAATGTTATATATATATATATATATATATATATATATATATATATATATATATATATATATAGTAGTGGTTGTTTGGGATACGTAACTAAAAAGTAAATTGTTTTTCTATATTGATGCAGCTGTCACTAAGCTGTTTTTTTTCAGACAGTAATTATTTTGTACTTCCAGACACTATTTGTACAAGTGCACCGCTGTTTATTTTCATTCCTTAGCGTGTAACGTGATTTCGCAGTCACCCAGTGGAAGATTTACCATGATTATCCCCCATCAACACAGAAACTGCAGTTTTTCCATAATCTACCCAGTGGTGATTAAAATATCCGACCTCACTCTGGGCCACTTCAATGAGCTTCAGTTAAAGGTGAGCGCTATACGGCTGAGACACAACTAACTTAGGACTTTTCAGCGCAATATTGCAAAATAAAATAAAACCTTTTCTATTAGTAAAAACAATATCCCTTCTGCTCTATTCTTTCTTTTGCCCTTCATTTTTTACACTTCATTTGCTCATATATTTTCCTTACTTTTTTCTATCTTTTTTCCTTTTTTTGTTTAACCTCTTTTGTATTTTTTTCATCTTTCTAACTTTTCTGCACCTTTTCTGCACCCCCTACACATACATATACACACACATACACACAGTACGCCTGGGCCCTGGAAAAAAGTGCTCCGTGTGCGCCAGTTAATTCAGCACTGAGATCTGTGTACATGGGGTAAATGTGCATTTTGCCGCGTTGTTAGTCCGGCCCTGCAGCGTCTTACCATATACTGGCCTGCGGCAATTCTTCTTATGGCTGAACACAAGCATCACTACTTATTTAAACATCTGTTAAAAAAATTAAATGCAAATGTCTGACCCTAATGTAATGTAATGTAATTATAGATGAGAAGGACTAATTGGGATGGCACATTTTCCTAATGAAGAATACATATTAAATTCATTTTTAATGCCCATTCTTTAACATAAATTTAAAGTATTATTATTTATTGGTTTATATAGCATATATCATATTCTGCAGCGCTGTACAATAGGTAGACATAACAAGTAGCATATAACGAGCTTACAATCTAATGTATCAAGTCTGTACACAACACCTTTTCTTGTTCTCTTTATCCTATTTACTTTGCTTACAGAAGCCTCCACCTACAGGATGCGGGGACGCTGATGATTTTGTGGAACTCTTAGGAGGTACCGGGTTAGACACTTCCAAGATGCTGCCGTTGGCTGACCTCTGTCACTCATTTCATGGCTTCGGTACGTGAGGGCACTGTAGCACCAAGGATAGTTAGCCTTAATAATGTTGGCCTTAGATTTTAAAAATGACATATATGTGGTACTTTTTGTCTTTGCAATTGAGCAGTAAAAGCTTGAACTGTATAGACATTATTGACCAACGCTTCTCATGCACTCACAGAATTATGTACATGATCTTGTCAAATGAGGCAGGACACCGTTACTCTGTAACAGTACTCTACAAGACAGGGCTTTCAAAAGTTGACTTGTCCAGCCCAGCATCCCAACCCACACTAACACCATATATAACAAAGGAGTTTATTATTTACTAGATGTAGTTTATGTAGTTTGTAGCTTTTCAGGAGATTAGCAGTTTCAGCTCATTCATTATGAATTATGAAGGGCCATCTTTATCAAGGTTCTCCTGCTGGTCCTGCTAATACAAAGGTCTTAGGTGATGTGATTTTCAGGAAATCTCATAGATTTAACTTTATTACACTAGGCCAATCAAGGTCTTCTTGCAGGAAGATGTCACCAGGGTTTGTTTATTATAATGTATATTTAATTTGTTGACTCCTAGTTTATATAGACCTAGCTAGACACGCAGTCCTAAGGACTACCCATACATTCTAACAGGTTCTTTGTGGACCACTCTAGACTCCACTTCTAGATTTTAGCATTAGCAACTAAACATCGTGGCAGAAATAATTTATTGGGGGAGGAATAATCATGCAGATCCTGAGAACAGGAAAATAAGATATAGTGTCTAGAAATGTAAAAACTCGCTTTAACGAAAATCTAACCAATGTTTTTTATATTTCTACCTGTAGCTCAAATGAAGATAGGATGTGACAACAGTGTTTTGCGAATGGTGTCAAGTGGCAAATATATAAATCGGGTGACATTTGAGTACAATCAACTAGACAGACAACTTGAAAAACAGCAAGGAAATAGCGTGGAGGAGGTCTGTTTTCCAGTTGAAAAATAACCAGGTTTCCAATAAGTTGATTACTCATTAAGTATTCAAATGTAGCAATTTATTTACATGATTGTTCTGTTTTATACATAAAATTTTCCTGCTCTGAGATATTCCATTTACTGTAATAATCAATAAAATTTACTTTGGCAAGCAGGAAGGCAACAGGATAAATGAAATCTCTCACAGCAAAAGCACCGGGCTAATTTATATATTATTTTGTTATTCAAGAAACAGCATATTTCTCCTAAGGTTTCAAAAATGTTGCAAACTGTCACTATCCGATTATTTTCAATCCTGTCTGCATAGCATCTTGTATTATTTGACACGCTGGATTTTAAAACATATTTATTACAATAATTGAGTAAATATTTTTTTTTTCATATGAATTGCATATTTTTGAGGCTATATATGGTTTATGCAGTTGTTATACTGTGATATTAAAAATATATATATATATTTATTAACTGTAAAATATTATTTTGAGCCATGTTACCAAAGTGTTGACCCTTTCTAACGTTTTTATTTGCACATAATAATATTTGCAGCTATGTGCATTCAAGTTGCCAAAATAATTACTGTAATTGTAATATAAATTAGCACCTGCTTTGTTATGTTTAATTTCAATATATTGAACTATATTTGTTTTTGATATTTATATTCATTTATTAAATAAGATCTGGCATTTTCATTCTTTGACATATATTCAATAAAGCAATTTAAGACTTATGGCGTTTAAATGCAAATATCCTCCCTCATCCGGTATAGTATTTTTATAAAATAAGGATATGACAAAGAGTACATTTTCTTTATAAACCATTTTAGTGATTCTAAACGTAGAAATAAAGAAAGCATAAATTCAAAGGTCACGGATCCATTTCGAGTGTCCAAAATGAAAAAGCAATGGAAATAGATTATTGTGTATTTAAAGGTTATAAGCCTTTATCGATGTAAATATTTTTATCAATGTATAATACTGATATAATATTTATTTAAAATCATGTATGTATAATAAAATATAGTCAAATTGAAATACAAATGTTGCAAAGAACATAATTTATTATTTTATTTTTATCTTAATGCTTTTTATGTCTTTCATCCCAATTTCAAACCTGAAATTCATAATAAGCTGTTGCCTGAGTTACTGTACAAGCTACCAGTCCGCACTCTATCCAGATTCATTTCATGGCCTTCTATGTTTGTCAATGGAGTTTATTCACTAAATCATGGGAAGCAAATGGGCTCATCTATATAGAACTTGGAATACAGACAGTAGCTTTTAGGAACCATTCTGTGTTTAAGGAGCTAAGTAGTAATTTTCCTCTTTCTCATTTATTATGAAGAACATCCAACAAGTCGGAGAGTATGAAAAAAACATTTCCATAGTTGTATTCTTGTGAACTGTACACTGTAATGCAAAAAAAAAAAAAAAATCATTTACATGTCATATACTATCATAGATCTACATCTATCCTTGGCATTTGCAGGCAAATATCAGAATGTCGTTAGAACATTAAAAGAACATGTTCATTGTGTTCTGAAACTCTTTTTTTAAAAAAAAATTTATATGGGGATTTACATACAGTCATTTCACATCAACCTTTTATAAACATCACAAAAAACAAAACTACATTTTTGAACGCTATTTGCAATTTATATTCAGCCACATGTTGTGAGTAAAAAAGTATCACTCACTAGGTGGCAGGTCTGTGGGGGCTGCAGTCCCCTAAAATAGAGATTGCCCTCATTGATGATCAGGCCCCTGAACACCGTTGTTGAATGGGCTGGTTACAACGAAGATCCCTTTAAATTTCCGAACCGGCCTTATGGTAACTCTATGGACCACTGCACCGAGCTGGCCCCTACAGGGTGCAGTAAAAGGTGCTTCATTAAAGACAAGGAGCTCCACATATATCATCATATTCTGGAGCCCCCCCAGTGAGGATGGCTGCTTTCACTGTAGGAAGGCGTCGGGCACACATGATCCAATGAAAAAACATGGAGAATGCAAGGGGCTTTGGTGCCTCCCGTGAAGAGAGAGCTCTCCCAAACAAAGAAAATCTGTGTGTGTAAATCTGTGGGGTATTTGACATCATAATACATAGGCCCTGCAATTGCACTTGTTTTTTCTTTGTTTTTTATTTTTTGTGAGGCCGTAGGAAGAGGGGACAGGAGCTTTCGTAAAATAAATATGGAAAGCCATGTGACAGGTAATGGGTGGGTGGACTTTTTGAAATGTGAAACAAGATGCACTTATATGCATACACACTCATCCTTTCTCTCTCACCCGGTTCCTCTCCTCCCACACCCATTTCGCATCTTCCGTTCTCTAACCTTCTCCTCTTATACTCTCTTACTCTCTCCTTCTCTTATGCTTTCTTTCATTCACTCCCCCTTTTTATCCCTCTATCTCTCTCTCATCCTCTCCTCCTTTTTCTTCCTCCTTTCCTCTCACAGCTTCTCCTCATCTTTATTTGTCTCTCTTCGTTTTCTCCTCCACTTACCCTCTCTCCAGGGGCATGTTCTAAGGTGGTAGTGGGGGTTCACTGCACCCAGGCGCCACAAGGCCCTTGTTTCAATGTTACTGTGCATTAACAGGGCTGTTAGACTCCAGCTGCAGTGTTTAATGATTTTATTAACAGATCTTCTTAAAACATACTGTATAAACTTGAACTCCAACTTCTACTCAGTGCACATGTGTCTCATCCCCTTAACTACATCCTGGTTAACTGCAGTGCAACACATATTAAACTCCCCCCCTGGAACCAAACCCTCTCTTAATTCCATACATATTGATACAGCCCTAACAGGGAATCATGGATCTCCTTCTAAACGGCCCAAAATTAAGGGAGCACGAGGTCTGTCCCTTCAGATTTATGTTTCAGTTCTCCCTAGTAACGTGTGCTGATGATTGATGCCGTTATATTCCAGCGCTCAGCACTGAAGCAAGGGTGCACTTAAGCGAGGTCTGAAGAAACAGACCTTGCACTCCCACCACAGGATTAATGAAGGAAAAGGGAGAGGGAAATGATAGTGGAAAGGCGGAGACAAAAAGAGAAAGGAGAAAGACAGTGAGAAAGGGAAGACATCATGAGAAATAAGAGAGATGGGGACAAAGGGGAGTGGTAATCAGAAGGAGGAGAGGGAGTGTGTTTGGAGCTAGTAAGTTTGTATGTGAGGGCAAGTGTGAATGTATATATAGGTATGTGGGCCGTGAATGTGTATATACATGTATTTGACAGTCTATCCATACTACTACTGTTTTGGGCCTAAAGGGACTAGAAAGGGCCCCCCTGGAAAATAAGGAAAGGGGGAATATGACTGCTGGCCCAGGTCAGGTCACTGGGAGGTCAGGTTAACTTTTGCCTCATTGGTTAGTGGGCGCAACATTGTTGCATGCTAGGGTGTAAAAGTGCAGAACAAATGCAATCCTACCTCTTTTCCTGCCTGGAGCTTAAGGTCAGGCATTGTACATCTCTCTTCACCTAAAAAAAAAAAAAAAGAAGATTTTCATTCATTCTAAATGGCTGAATCTGGCCAAATGGAAGCTATGATGAGGGATTATATCTCTAAACATGGATGTGCCTCTCTGAAGGATCTCCTGGAGAGGGCACAGACGACCTCCACAGGGACAGCACCTGAAGAAGACCCAGAAGCTGCTACAGGGAGAAGCAGGAGGAGGGCCAGGAGGTCAAGGCCTCCTTCTAGGCTCAGCCCCAGCCCTTCTAGACGAACAGGGACCAGACCACGGAGGAGTGCTGCAGGTACCAGGGATCCCGTGTCTGCATTGGTCAATGCAGGACAGGAGACTGCCGACGCAGAACGAGGCCTACCGGCACGACGAGG
Organism: Spea bombifrons; assembly: GCF_027358695.1. Taxonomy (NCBI): domain Eukaryota; kingdom Metazoa; phylum Chordata; class Amphibia; order Anura; family Pelobatidae; genus Spea; species Spea bombifrons. The sequence continues at coordinate 144,458,971 of NC_071087.1, forward strand.
GAGCGGTTCCAGTCCGGCAACGAGCAGGGCGACGCCATCTGCTATCACCACAAGAAGCCGGGTTGCCAGACCTGGGGCGGAGCCAACGCGACGTTCCAGGAGCCCGCGCACGCCTGGTGATGCCTCTGACGACATGACGTGCGGCGCGCATGCGCGCACGTCACGGATTATGCGACCCGCGCGGGAGAGGGCAGCTGAAGCCGTGCGGGTAAGGGCAACTGCCGCTTCTCGTCGCGGAGTGGGCCTTGGACGCCGGGAGGCCGACAGGGAGCCGGGACATCGACCGAGGGAGCAGCAGGCAGGCACAAGGAGGCACCCGGATCGCCGGGGGGCTGCAGGACGCCGTGAGGATACAGATTCGTCAGCAGAGTCGCAGTCCTGTGAGGAGGATGATCCTGCAACTGCATATCCCGGACCCAGCTCTTCTGGTATGCCGAGACTCAGCTCCAGTGTTGCAGTGGGTGAGTCCTGGGGTAGTAGAGCCTGGGGTGATGGTTCAGGAGAGATGGTTGATGGTAGTGGTTCTAGGGATATTTTAAATGTGTTAAGAGCGGTTGTAGATAGCTTTGCTAGTCCCAGCGGTGCTTTGGGTTGTGGTCAGGGGGCTAGGGCAGTTGGATTAGGGCCACCAGCCCCTCCGCGTGTTGTACAGTCTTCTGCCACGGTAGCGGCTCCTGCTGCTACTTGTGAGCTTGCACCGGTAGGTTTACAAGTGTCTGCTGAGGTCCGTGATAAAATTTGGAAGGGAGAATATGTTGATGTTCTCTCCCTGGTATCACCAGATAGAGAATCGGTTGACAGACCTAAGAGAGGGGATTTTCATGACGGCGATAAAAACAAGCAATTGCCCCGTACGTTTGGTAATTGGCTTCAAGGTTTTGCTGCCTTTGCTGGTATTATGTGCGAGCGTTTTCCGGATAAAGGGCCTTCTTTGTTTGCTTACTTGGACTTAATTTGGGGTGCTTATAAAGTGTATGGTGGCCAATGCTGGTTTAAATATGACCAGCAATTTCGCCAAAAAATGGCAATTAGACCAGGGCTTAGATTTGATATGCAGGACGGTAATTTATGGCTTTTGTTGATGACTCCGGCCCGCCCGACGCCCTTTCAGGGAGCCCCTGCCGTCCACGGGAGTGGAGCGGCAGGTGGAAACAGACGAGGCTTGTGTTGGCTCTTTAACGAGAGCCACTGCAGGTGGTATTCCTCATGCCGTTTCCGGCATGAGTGCTCACATTGCGGGGGAGCGCACCCTGCGGTTCGCTGTTTTAAAAAAGCAAAGCAGTTTGGTTCCAAGCAGTCAGGAAAAGAGGAGTCGGGTAAACATGAGGACACCAGTGAGCGTTCAAAGGATGCTCCCATGGCTAGAGCGTTACACTAAGCGTCGTGATGCGTTGTTGTTAGAGGATGGTTTTAGTAGGGGATTTTGGATACCGTACAGTCCTTCGGATAGTCCGGTGTTTGCTGCTAACTTGAAGTCGGTTCTTGATAACGAGGGTATCGTTGAAGAAAAGTTAACTAAAGAGGTTAGGGCCGGTCGGGTTGCGGGCCCCTTTGTTTTTCCCCCTTTCCCTAATCTTAGAGTTTCTCCTTTAGGGTTAATACCCAAGAAGGAAGTGGGAAAGTATAGACTTATTCACCATCTATCTTACCCTAATGGCTCCTCAGTAAATGATGGTATTGATAAGGCGTATTCCAGGGTCCATTATACGCCTTTTGATAGAGCTCTGCAGTTGGTTAGGGCAGCGGGTAGCTCATGTCTTCTGGCTAAAGCGGATATTGAGTCCGCCTTTCGCCTCTTGCCTATACATCCGGAGTGCTTTCATTTGTTGGGTATTCAGTTTAAAGGAGAATTCTTTTATGATATGTGCCTACCAATGGGGTGCTCAATTTCTTGCTATTATTTTGAGGTTTTTGCTACCTTTGTTGAATGGGTTGTGTCCCGCCAGGCTGCTTGCCCCTCCTTGTTGCATTATCTAGATGACTTTTTGTTTGTAGGCCCTTCTGAGTCGGGTGATTGTCAGTTGCTTTTGGATACATTTAAAGCTGTAGCCCAGGATTTCGGGATTCCTTTGGCTGTCGACAAGACAGAAGGTCCGCAGACTGTGATCTCTTTCTTAGGTGTTGAAATTGATACCATTGGTATGGTTTTTCGTCTCCCTGTTGCCAAAATTGAGACACTTAGGTTGTTGTTACAGTCAGTGGGTAGTTCTAAAAAAGTTCAGTTGAAGCAGATTCAGTGTTTGTTAGGGCATTTGACGTTTGCTTGTAAGGTAATGCCGATGGGAAGAGCGTTTTGTAGGCGCCTGTCACTGGCCACAGTTGGCATTAGGGCTCCTAGGCATTTTATTCGTGTTACGCAAGGTATACGGGAGGATCTCCGAGTATGGAGTAATTTTCTTGAACAGTACAATGGCCAAACTTGCTGGCAACGGGCGGAATGTTATAATCAGGAGCTAGAGTTGTTTACTGATGCTTCTGGTTCTATTGGCATGGGTGCCTATTTCAGAGGTCAGTGGTGTGCGCAAAGATGGCCTCAGGATTGGTTACGATCAGATATTTGTAAGAACTTGGCCTTTTTGGAACTCTTTCCAATAGTGGTAGCGGTTGAACTCTGGGGTCAGGAATTATCCAATCGTCGGGTGCTGTTCAGGACTGACAACATGAGTGTTGTTCATGTCATTAATCGCTCTACCTCGGGTTCTCGTCCGGTTTTATCTTTGTTGCGACACTTGATTCTTCGTTGCTTACAGTATAACATTTGGATTAAAGCTAGACATGTTCCGGGTGTTCAAAACATCATAGCTGACGCTTTGTCTCGTTTCCAGCTCGACCGCTTCAGGGAGGCGGCGCCAGGTGCGAATTCAACAGGTCTACCTTGCCCCCCATTTTTGTGGAGCCTCGCTTTGCAAGACTCCTAGGATTACTTCGGGCGTCGTTATCAGAGCAATCGGCGCGTTCATATTCCCGGATATGGAGGTACTGGCTGCAGGTGGCAGAAAGGGAATTAGGCGTGGACAGTGAGGAAGATAGGAGGTGGGCTCTTTGGGTTTATCTAGATGAGCTCCAAAGGGCTGGTGTTTCAGGGTCCACAGTAGAACGTAACCTTGCTGCTATTTCTTTCCTTTTTCGAACACTAGGGTGGCAAGATGTTACATCAGATTTTGTTGTTCGTAGACTGGTTAAGGGCTGGAAAAGAAGTAGGACTGCTGACAAGCGTCGTCCGGTGTCTAGGGAATTGCTTACCAAGGTTCTGGTACGAGTGGGGGTAGTGTGTTTCTCCAGTTATGAAACTTTGCTGTTTCGGGTAGCCTTTTCTTTGGCCTTTTTTGGCGCGCTTAGGATAGGAGAAGTGGTTGCGTCTAGCTCTGCTGGTTCCGGGGGTCTTATGGTCTCCGACATTCGAATTAGGCGTGATGTGCTGTACATATGGATCAGACGTTCTAAGACTGACCAGATGGCCAGGGGTACTTGGTTGAGCGTTAGGACGATTGGTGGACTATGGTGTCCAGTCAAACTCCTTTCTGAGTACTTAGAGGTTAGGCCGAAAACGGTGGGTTCTCTGTTGATTCACCTAGATGGTCTCCCACTTACGAGATATCAGTTTTCCAGTGTTTTTCGGAAATGTTTAGTTCAGTGTAATTTAGAGCCTAAGCAATTTTCAACGCACTCCTTCCGTATTGGCGCCGCAACCGAAGCATTTAGGTGTGGTTTTTCTTCTGAGCGGATTAAGAGGATAGGTAGATGGTCATCGGACCGCTTTAAGATCTATGTCCGTCCTCATCTGTTGTAATTGTATTCTGTTTTAGGTGGCCCTCCGCGACTTGTTTGGATTTTAGGACATTCTTATGTTCATTGGGCAGCGCTCCGGGCTGAAGCCAGGGTATATGGAAGGAATCTGGGTTTTCCACTTGAAAAGGTTCATGTCCGATGGAGGGGTCTGCGAGGTATGAGATGGGAGCAAGTTTATCCGGAATGTTGTGTTCTTTCAAGGTTTGTCCCGTCATCCATTGTTCTAGTAATCCATGCCGGGGGTAACGATATTGGGAAAATGCGGACGGTGGATTTGATCCACCTAATTAAGTTAGATCTGGCTAGGTTATGTGCAGTTTTTAAAAATGTCATATTAGTTTGGTCAGAGGTGGTGTCTAGACCGATTTGGAGGAATTGCAACAACCCTAAGGCGTTGGAACGCTGCAGAAGAAAACTTAATGTTGCCATCTCCAGGTTTATAACTAGGATAGGTGGTGTGGCAATAAGGCACAGGGAGTTGGAAGGTGACAACTCCGATGTTATGCGTAAAGATGGAGTGCACCTCTCGGCGATTGGTTTAGACATCTTTAATACGGGCTTGCACGACGGCATTGACAGGGCTCTGTCTCTTGGGGGGGGCGCAGCCCGGTGGCCAGCTGAGTGGCCAGGGCTGCGGTGGCGGAAGATTCCCCCCCTTTTTGGTTGGAAGTGGTGACATCTGGAAGCTGCGCCCGAATGGGCTTGGGGAGGCGGGTCCAGCGGGTGGCTGATGGCACCCGCTGGGCCAGAACTCTTGGTATCCCGTGGTTTGTAACCGCCTGCTAGGCTTAGGCTTAGCAGCTGGCGGGTTGTTAATGGTTATGTCAATGTTGTGTTTTACGGGAATCTGTTAATAAAGCTGTGGCCAATGCCCTTACCCACATCAGTGAGTTATGTCTTTATTTACGGTGGGTGGGTGAAGGTGTTGGATTGGGTTGTTAAGAGCAACTGGGCCTAAGCAGTCAAGGGCCCCCCTGGAAAATAAGGAAAGGGGGAATATGACTGCTGGCCCAGGTCAGGTCACTGGGAGGTCAGGTTAACTTTTGCCTCATTGGTTAGTGGGCGCAACATTGTTGCATGCTAGGGTGTAAAAGTGCAGAACAAATGCAATCCTACCTCTTTTCCTGCCTGGAGCTTAAGGTCAGGCATTGTCCCACCCTCCCTCCCTATTTTGCTGTACTGTACTTTTCATTGTGCATGTGTTGGTTTCTGTTTTCTTTGTGGTTTCTTTTAGTCACAGCGCGGAAGATTCCCCCCCTTTTTGGTTGGAAGTGGTGACATCTGGAAGCTGCGCCCGAATGGGCTTGGGGAGGCGGGTCCAGCGGGTGGCTGATGGCACCCGCTGGGCCAGAACTCTTGGTATCCCGTGGTTTGTAACCGCCTGCTAGGCTTAGGCTTAGCAGCTGGCGGGTTGTTAATGGTTATGTCAATGTTGTGTTTTACGGGAATCTGTTAATAAAGCTGTGGCCAATGCCCTTACCCACATCAGTGAGTTATGTCTTTATTTACGGTGGGTGGGTGAAGGTGTTGGATTGGGTTGTTAAGAGCAACTGGGCCTAAGCAGTCATGATTCTCTTTAACACGCGTTTAACCCAGGTGCTCTATTTAATATTGTTTTAAATAAATAAAGTTCAGCAACTGTGAAAATATCCTCCATGAAACATAAATGGTTAAAATGTGTGAGGGTGTCAGTGTACAGGGTTAAAATAAGTGTGTGTGGGAGTGTATAATTTAAACTGTGTACAGTATGTGTTGGTGTACAGTGTCGCACTGTATATGTAAGCGTATGATGTTTCTGCATGTGTGAGGGGATTATCAGCGCAGGCTGCTACAATGAGTGTCTGTATGTTAGTGTACAATGCTAGACTCTGTGGGGTGTTAGCATCAGCATGTGTGCGTAGGGAGGATGTCAGTGTACGGTGTTAAGTTGTGTTAGGTGTATAGGTATGGTGTTAGAGTGAGAGTCCGTTAGTGTATAGAGTGGTGTGTCAGTGTGCAGTGTTAGAGTGAGTGTTTGGTGTGGGGGTGTCAGTATACAGAATTAAATTGGGTGGAGTGTAAGTTGATGTTGCTGGCTGCTGCATAATTGTGTTTTTTATTTATTTTAATTAAATTACTTATTTTTATTTTAATCTTATAATATTTAATGTATTGTAACAAGTGATATGCTGTGATTTAATACTCTGGGAATGCCCCTGTTCAATTTTTCAGGTTATTTTAGGTTATTATATATGCTCTCCATACCAACTGCAGTCCCTCCCACATCGATTTTACATTATTCATTTATTGTGTCAATTTTAATTGAATATATATATATATATATATATATTGTGTCAAGTTGTCCAGGTTCTTGACAAGAAACTCAAATTAAAGTCATCAAGATAAAAGTTTTGATGGTTTCCTCAAGGCAAACAATATGGTGTCACAATATAATAAATAACAAAACTCTGCCGTTGTAGAGATTAACTAATCAATATATTCTGGCTGTCCGACTGGCCAGCTAACCCAGTTCCAAGTCATAAACCACACAATTACAACAGGTTCAAATTAGACAGACTTTTCTTTTTGTCCATATAGTGTGTGTATGTATATATACTGTAAGAATCGAGGAATTGTAAAAAAAAAAAAAAAAAAAAGCCTTTCTTGGCCTGGACCTGCCCCTCGATGGCACTGCAGACTGCTGAGTACGGACAGGTGCCTGCAGGCTTCAATCTCAGGAAACACAGAAACATAGAACCCGGCAGATAAGACCCATATGGCCCATCTAATCTGCTTGTTTTTCCTGCTGTAAAGACTGAAACCTTAATCAGTACTTTTTCCTGTCTTAGATTCAGGAGCCATATAGCTACTCCATGTGTGTTTAAATTATCTAATTGTATTAATCTCTAGTTCTCTACCACTTATCAACAGCCCTCTCATCAGGCATACCTGGGAAATTTCAGGTTCTACCCTGTGGGATGCGGGTAGAAGGTTGGTTTGATGTCCGTGAGCAGTCCCGCTGATGTATTGGGCAGTCCTCCCGACATCCCAGAACACATTCTATTTATAATGGGGAAGTGGGGCGAGTAGCGGGGCATGAAGTTTCAGCTTAGTGACACCCAGAGCCTCCAGGCAAAACCTGGAGGGTTCCCAGGTGTCATCGGGGAAGATGGCAAGGTTGACTGAAAAATAAATTTTGCCATTACAGCGTGTTTAAATTTTTACAAGTAGGCCAAAAGCCTGCAGGAGGGCTTCTTTGTCCCCCACCCAATACAAGGAGGGGAACCACTGTAACCATAAGGAAGAGATGGGGAGCCATAAGGCAGGTGTCCAGCTTCACTGTGGCGCACTGCTCAATCTGTGAAAACCACATCAGTGTCCATTTCCGTGTTCCATTTTTCCGTGTTTTCAAACTAAACAAAAAAATCACACACATCTATTTACAGAAAAAAAGTCACACGTGCACACAAACACGTGCGATTTGTGAGGTAAATAAATTAAAAAATATCCAGCCATTTGGCCTTGGCTGGATTTAAAAAAATCTTCATATTCCAAGCCCATAAGGGTCAAGAATTAATGGAGTGAGGTGTAGCTAGCCGGGTACTCTTTGTTTACGTATTTGCTCCTCAGCAACAGTGATACAATTTTCTGAGTGCGCCCAGGACCGCTCTGGGGCTCAAAAAGACACCTCAGACTTCAAGCTACCTCAACCCTAAGGCCAGAGGACCAAGTTTCCCCCTCTTCCTCTAGGGTACTACACTTGATCTTAGCCAAAAGGCCCTGAAGTGAATGTTTTTTCAACCCCTCTTCATCTCTCACCTTCTCCCCCCATCCACAGTGCAGATCGCTTGATCTCTTCTCTCCCTCTTACCTCACTTGTGGAGACCTTTCTTCGTGGCAGCTTGGAGTCCCTGTACAAGCTGCTACTACCACTGGATAAACTAATGAACATCTGTTACTGGGGTGCCTGTGTGCTGTGGGCCCTTATCGTGATGCCACCCCCATGGCAGCAGGTACCCTGGCACTCGGGGCAAATCACCCCCACCACCCCAGTCTAGGTATGCCACTGCTTCAGGGGAGACTTTGTGAAGGGTACAGGTCATGTATGGTAACGCCCATGATGCTTCATTTTCACAACCATAATAGCAGGTTACATTTTACAGTCTGGAGACAGTCCAGGTTTGTAGATGGAGCACAAAGTATAGGGTTGGTATAAATGTGACTGAAGCAAGAGAGGGGCCCTCGGGTAGGCTTGCAGGGGTCCCCACGTTTTGTGTTATGCCCCCTTATACTATTCTTTGATATTTCAAAATCTATTAAATATTCCAATAATCCAAGGGCAAATCTCACACCATTTCACTCTTTAACGTGTTGGAGGATCAATCATGAATCTAGCTTTCTAAAAGCCTTTATAATTCTTGGGTTCTTTAACTAGCATTTAACTGTAATATGGCCATATTAACCCAAGAGAACATAGAGCAGAAGTTGATACCGTTAATTCGACCAACAAAAAACTGATGTAAAGTTGCATAGGAAAAGACTTATATGCCTCACTCAAGTTCTATTTGCTGTTGTCCAGTAATCTCTTCTGGGCTGTTAAATTGTTCTTCATACCCTTCCTATGTCTAACTTTTCTTTGTTTACCATGGATACTGTCCACCCTTTGCATTGGGGTTCCAGGGGGCTGAGGATAACCCCTAAAACTGAAAAATAAAAATGGGGAAATATGTGATGGGCTTGAGATCTCATCTTATTTACATTATAGGATTTTGCATACGTGTCGTCTTTGGTTTGTTACGTATTGCCCCCCCCCCGTGTGTACATTCCTTTAATCTTAGAGTAAAGCACAGTAAGCTGTCACATGTGCTTCAAGCTTTGAAAATATCGAATACACTTTAAGCGTTACTGAGAAGATTTCAAGCAACTCTAGGACATCTGACTTTACCGTAGGTGGCTGAACACTGTTAGATCTCCTCGGGGCTTATTGGCTCTTAGTCATCGCTCTAAACACTCGATTTATTGGAACTCACATAAAAGAGCCCCTGTGATTGATCTTCATTTTTGGTCTCAATATCAATGGCATGTAAAGAAGCCCATTTATTTGGTGAATAAGGAGAGTTGCCAATATTCTAGTAATAGTACTATGTATTTAATCAGTGCAGAATTTTGCTTTGCGTAGGGGGATCCTGTGCTGGAAGCTCATAATCAGAAGAATTTTAGGATTTCACTTTTTAACACATAACCAGTTAACCGTGCGATTAAGCAATTCCCTCAAGAATCAAACACTGACAGTCCTTTTAAAACGAAATGCATTGATCCCCCTCCGTTTCTCAATGTGTTAAACCGGTTTGCCTTATATATAACATACACTTGGTTACCGCTAAACAATGCAGAAGTTTTCCAAAGAGCTCTGATAATATTAAACCTCCTCAACTCACAGCAATTATTTTTAGTACTTTATACAGATGGGCTCCAGATCAATGCAGACAATAGGTTAGCGTCATACGAGATCCTCCCAGAGGACCCCACCATATTTATCTCACAATTCATTGCGGAGAATGACGTCCCAAGGCAATGCCTGCATTAAGCTTGCATTGTATCTGATCAGATAACTGGATTTTGTGTTCATGGATGGTATTTATCATTCTGTGATAAGGTTGGCTTTTGGACACGGATTTCTCGACAGAAATTACATTCTATTCTCTCTTCTATTCGCACACTGATTTCCTGTGCTCTGATGTCAAATGGCTTCCGAGACCTTGAAGCTATTAGACAGTGGATAGGGATTTCTGTGAGTATAAAAAGGGATAAAGAACTCAATTAGGCAGAAAGATAACAGGCTAAAGATAACTGTAGGGAATTCGCCATCCCTTTGGACTAAGACAAATCACATCAGTTTTTTTTTCAGTACACCTCCAAAGTTACTACTGCCCGCAGGCTGACTTCAGTTGTTAAAATAATGTTTAGAACTATTATGAATACATTGTGAAAGTTTATGTTTTTAATATACGGCAACAGAAATTTGACAATTACTTCAACAATCTTGTAAAAACATTTTTATATGCTGCCCATAAGCTACATGAGAAGAAAGAAATACTATTCTGATTTTAATTAGGTGTCATGTTCTTACAGACTAAGATCTATACAACATACATTAGGTGGATAGAATTAAGAGAACAGAATCTCTTAATCTTTTATTTTTTATAAATAAACAACACATTTTTTTTTACTCGTCTCTTTTTGTTGGATTTAATATATCGTTTTTGTGACTTCTGTAACATACTTATATATCATTGGCATATAAGGAGCCTGCAAGATTTAATTACCATGTGCATGCCTATCTGGGATTGTGGGAATTGCCATGCTAATTCACAGAATCATCAAAAACTGTGAACTTCACTAACAACAGTTTAATAACCTATAACATTTTATCCAAAAATACAGCCCTGATCCTAATTGTTATAATACCTACATTTAGTCAATATACCCACAAAAGCATCTCATCACATGACTACCGAGTTCTCTATTTACATGAATATAGTCATTGTTCCGGTTGTTGAATGTTTCATAGACATCTGCTGTAACGAATAGATTTTAAATAATGATGGCTCGAAAATAGATTAAGCAGAAGTTTCCTTGTAATTACAGGAGTCAGCAGAGACTATTACATCTTAGATCTACAAGCTTGACCCCAATCATGGTTCACATTCTCGCATCTCTGTGGATTTCTACTTACAAAACTTTTTGATCTCTGTTGGGATGTGGGTAACATTTATGTGTTGGTGATGCAATCCATCCTGGAATCAACAAGTCCAAATCAGCCGAGGTTCTTCTCCCATTTTTCACATACGACATAAAAAATATGCTGTGCACCAGAGCTTGTAAAAGACTGGACACATAGATGGTTTCCATACTATTATATGACAAGCATCTCTATAAAGACTCCTGCGATGAACAAGACAATACAATGTATGTATGTATAGATATTATGTCAGCATAAAGTAAGTCATTAGCCGAGATGGAAATCCCTAGCTAGTTGTGCTCTCACACATGCAGCTGAAACACTAGCACACAACAAATCTACCCATAACTTTATCAAACGTTAGATGTAATGTAAGGGCGTTTTACTTTACTGAGAGAGCGGTAGATAAATGGAACAGCCTCCCTTTAGAAGTGGTCGAGGCTAAAACAGTAAGTGAACTTAAACATGCATAGGGTAGACATAAAGCTGTCCTGAATTTAAGACAAGATCAAGGACTGATTAATACATCAGGAAAAATGGGCAGACTGGATGGTCGAATGGTTCTTATCTGACGTCAAAGTCTATGTTTCTGTGTTTCCATGGGCCGTCTCCAGTTAAGCGGCATCCATCAACTTGTGTTTTCTCATCACGATTCACATTTTCCCCAGCAATTTAAATGTCCGTATAAGGATCCTTATGTTCGTCGGCTTTAGCAGATGTGGGTTCAGTTTGCAGATTACTCAGCATTATTTTACAGATGTTGTCACCCAAAATTGATCACATCGAGGGTGTTCTCTGGACAAGGGTGTTCTCTTCGCTCTAAGTAAAATTATCTATTTTTTTGTATCTATAGGGTTAACTTGTATTTGACACATATTGTGTGTTAATAGATTGTTGTATTACTTTTATAAAACTCTTTCTCCAAAAAATAATGTCACTGTTTTCGAAAAGGTTACTTCTTACATCATATCCACTAGTTACTATAAACTAGCCAAGCAGGTAAGAAAATTGGCTATAAATTATAATTTAACAAATTAGGAATAATGCCTACAGTGACGCTGGTATTTGTTTATTGAACAAAACCTTAACCTTTAGTTTCAGTATTAGATTGCTATAAATATATATATTTTGTTTCAACCCCATTAATAAAAGGCATTCATACGGTACAACAGAAGTAACAATTGGAATAGCTAGATTAACATTTAAATTGCCTATTCATCATATGCCACATTGCCAACATAGACGTTATAAATAGAGACGTTAGATGCATAGAATTTCCATGAGCATCCTGCTTATTCATAATTACCTCTGTCTCAGCAGCAACATATACAGATAAATGGCTAAATAAGAAGTGGGTAAAATACAGCATAACAATGAGCACCCCCTCTGCTTTCTTATAATACTCCTCACGCTCTTTCCGTACTCTAGCAAGGGCCACCATCAGGGGGTATATGCGTTACACGTGTATCGGACTGGCCCCTCACAGCTTGCTACCTGTGACAGGGACATTGCAAACTTTGGGGCCAAGATGGACCCTTTCCTAGGAATGTGGACCTTGTTGGCCCGTTACAAGCTTAAGGACCTGGTGGGGCAATGGGAGGAGAATGGAGAATACAAGGAAACCCTGTCTTCAGGTTTGTACAGGGCCCCAATATGATGGCAGACCTGATCCCAGCCACATACCTTCGATCCAAAAAATACTTTATGAACCCATATTGCTATACACCGATCAGCCATAACATTACGACCAGGGCCGGCCTTTGGGGTGTGCGACCTGTGCGACCGCACAGGGCGCCACACTCCAGGGGGCGCCGCCGCGGGGTCCGCCGCCGCCGCAGCGCGGTCCGACGCCACTGCCGCCGCTGGGTCCGCCGCAGCGCGGTCCGACGCCCCTGCCGCCGCGGGGTCCGCTGCCGCCAGTATGGGGGCACCCGGCACCCCTCCAGAGACGGACAGTAATGTCCGCCGCTGGAGGAGCAGGCTCGTAAGGGATCCTTGTGATCCCCGCGGCAACAGCTGCTGTGCGCCGGGGTTTGCTGTCAGATCCCGGCGCACAGCACTGAAGCCGCGCCCACCGGTCTCCGTGCCCTCTGACCCGGAAGAAGAGAAGACAGAAGAACTAAGAAGAAGAGCGAAGAGGAGGCAAAGAAACTGAAAGAGGAAAGGTAGGAAAGCATAGAGTGACAGTGAGAGTGGATTGGTGTATATGTGTGGATTAGTATATATGTGTGGTTTGGTATATATGTGTGGTTTGGTATATATGTGTGGTTTGGTATATATGTGAGGATTGGTATATATGTGTGGTTTGGTATATATGTGTGGTTTGGTATATATGTGTGGATTGGTATATATGTGTGGATTGGTATGCGTGTGGATTGGTATGTGTGTGGATTGGTATGCGTGTGGATTGGTGTATATGTGTGGATTGGTATATATGTGTGGATTGGTGTATATGTGTGGATTGGTATATATGTGTGGTTTGGTATATATGTGTGGTTTGGTATATATGTGTGGATTGGTATATATGTGTGGATTGGTGTATATGTGTGGATTGGTGTATATGTGTGGATTGGTATATATGTGTGGTTTGGTATATATGTGTGGTTTGGTATATATGTGTGGATTGGTGTATATGTGTGGATTGGTATATATGTGTGGATTGGTGTATATGTGTGGATTGGTGTATATGTGTGGATTGGTGTATATGTGTGGATTGGTATGCGTGTGGATTGGTATATATGTGTGGATTGGTGTATATGTGTGGATTGGTGTATACGTGTGTGGATTGGTATGCGTGTGGATTGGTATGCGTGTGGATTGGTGTATATGTGTGGATTGGTATATATGTGTGGATTGGTGTATATGTGTGGATTGGTATATGTGTGGATTGGTGTATATGTGTGGATTGGTATATGTGTGGATTGGTGTATATGTGTGGATTGGTATGTGTGTGTGGATTGGTGTATATATGTGGATTGGTGTATATATGTGGATTGGTGTATATATGTGGATTGGTGTATATGTGTGGAGTGGATTGGTGTATATGTGTGGATTGGTGTATATGTGTGGATTGGTGTATATGTGTGGAGTGGTTTGGTGTATATGTGTGGATTGGTGTATATGTGTGGATTGGTGTATGTGTGTGGATTGGTGTATATGTGTGGAGTGGATTGGTGTATGTGTGTGGTTTGGTGTATATGTGTGGTTTGGTGTATATGTGTGGTTTGGTGTATATGTGTGGATTGGTGTATGTGTGTGGATTGGTGTATATGTGTGGATTGGTGTATATGTGTGGATTGGTGTATGTGTGTGGATTGGTATGTGTGTGGATTGGTGTATATGTGTGGTTTGGTATATATGTGTGGTTTGGTATATATGTGTGGTTTGGTATATATGTGAGGATTGGTATATATGTGTGGTTTGGTATATATGTGTGGTTTGGTATATATGTGTGGATTGGTATATATGTGTGGATTGGTATGCGTGTGGATTGGTATGTGTGTGGATTGGTATGCGTGTGGATTGGTGTATATGTGTGGATTGGTATATATGTGTGGATTGGTGTATATGTGTGGATTGGTATATATGTGTGGTTTGGTATATATGTGTGGTTTGGTATATATGTGTGGATTGGTATATATGTGTGGATTGGTGTATATGTGTGGATTGGTGTATATGTGTGGATTGGTATATATGTGTGGTTTGGTATATATGTGTGGTTTGGTATATATGTGTGGATTGGTGTATATGTGTGGATTGGTATATATGTGTGGATTGGTGTATATGTGTGGATTGGTGTATATGTGTGGATTGGTGTATATGTGTGGATTGGTATGCGTGTGGATTGGTATATATGTGTGGATTGGTGTATATGTGTGGATTGGTGTATACGTGTGTGGATTGGTATGCGTGTGGATTGGTATGCGTGTGGATTGGTGTATATGTGTGGATTGGTATATATGTGTGGATTGGTGTATATGTGTGGATTGGTATATGTGTGGATTGGTGTATATGTGTGGATTGGTATATGTGTGGATTGGTGTATATGTGTGGATTGGTATGTGTGTGTGGATTGGTGTATATATGTGGATTGGTGTATATATGTGGATTGGTGTATATATGTGGATTGGTGTATATGTGTGGAGTGGATTGGTGTATATGTGTGGATTGGTGTATATGTGTGGATTGGTGTATATGTGTGGAGTGGTTTGGTGTATATGTGTGGATTGGTGTATATGTGTGGATTGGTGTATGTGTGTGGATTGGTGTATATGTGTGGAGTGGATTGGTGTATGTGTGTGGTTTGGTGTATATGTGTGGTTTGGTGTATATGTGTGGTTTGGTGTATATGTGTGGATTGGTGTATGTGTGTGAATTGGTATATGTGTGGATTGGTATGTGTGTGGATTGGTATGTGTGTGGATTGGTATATATGTGTGGATTGGTATATATGTGTGGTTTGGTGTATATGTGTGGATTGGTGTATGTGTGTGGATTGGTATATGTGTGTGGATTGGTGTATATGTGTGGATTGGTGTATATGTGTGGATTGGTGTATATGTGTGGATTGGTGTATGTGTGTGGATTGGTGTATGTGTGTGGATTGGTATATATGTGTGGATTGGTGTATATGTGTGGATTGGTGTATGTGTGTGGATTGGTAAGGATGTGAGAGTGATGGGTGTTATGCTGTACCATTTCCAATGTATTTTTCATTATATAATTATGCTCTAAAGTACATCATAACTCCCATCACTCTATACTGTTCCATACAGTGGCAGAGCTGGGAGGCAGAGGCCTTGCACCCCCACCGCAGGACTCCTGAAAGGTAAGTGAACTTCAAAGAGGGAGAGGGTAGATAGTTAGGAGGGGGTAGATAGGGAGAATGGAGTCAGACGGGGTACATAGGGCAATCATACTCCTATCATGCCAGGTAGTCTACGAGTACATCCTGGAATCTGCGGGCATGATAAGAATGTGATTGCTGTTAATCATATATATATATATATATATATATATATATATATATATATATATATAAATATTGTTATTTAATTGTTTTGTTATGTGTTATGGTGTGGGGGGGGTCATATTCGGTTTCGGCCAGGTAAATGCTGCACTTTTGGTTTCAGTCCAGAATTCGTTTCGGTGCATCCCTACTACTAAGCCAGACAATGAAGTGGTAGGCCTACACCACATCAATGTTTGGCGTAGTATATAGTGATTGGGGTTTTGTTACAAGTTTTGATTCCTTTCTTTTTTTGGGATGGGGGGGCGCCAGACGAGTAGTCCGCACAGGGCGCCAGAACACCTAAGGCCGGCTCTGATTACGACCACCTGCCTAATATTATGTAGGTCCCACTTTTGCTGCCAAAACAGCCCTGACCGGTCGAGGCATTGACCTCTGAAGGTGCCCTGTGGTATCTGGCGCCAAGACGTTAGCAGCAGATCCTTTTAAGTCCCATCAGTTGCATGGGTCTAATTTTTGTCCAGCAAATCCTGCTGATAATGCACTTAGTTGTTACAGGTTTATTTAATGGGCACTCACAGATGTTGTATTCTGCTCTGTTTTATAGCAAATATAATCTGCAAAATGAAGGAGCGCACAAAGATCGGGCTTTGCTCGTGTTCTCAATTTTATATCCGGAGAAGGTGATAAATATGCAGAAAAAAACATCTTCCTGAACATGCCCCATAATCGCATCTGCACACAGAACCCACACACAGATTTATATTCTTAATTGCCTTGAAATGTATTTCTCACGTACTCTTTTATTTTACACATTTATTTTGTATGCAGTTTTCCTTTGGGTTTACATGTCAATCCCTTATCTCATTAAGCACCTGCTGTATTTGTATATGATATAGGTATTGGAAAAAATTAAAAGGATACCATCTGAGTTCATGTATATAATATATTATATATATCTATTATAAAATATATAATATGCTTTTATCACTATAGACAGTTGCACTTAAAATGTTATAACTTTTGATTAAAACTATATATTGAGCCTACAATCTGGTACGTTATAGGCTTTGTCCAAAGATATAAAGGGAAAGAAAGCAATATCGAAGTAAAAGTTGTAACGACTATTGTTAAATGCATGCTTAAATACCCATACTGTATTAGCCTCTACCACTTCTGATGAGAGGTGATTCCCTTTATTTACCAGCCTTCCGGTAAAGTAAAATAAAAATGATATTGTAAGGCTGTTCTCAATAAAAAAGGTTAATTGATGTTTTACAAGGGATTGTGGCTGCAGTTAAGCCAGCAGGCAATCAAGGTTATCTTTAGCTTAACCTAAGGACAAAGAGTTAAACTACAGGTTAAAGAGAGCCTTCAGATTCTCCGCTTACGGAGCGGCTCATACAGTAAAAGGCAGACTACCTGTACGATTTTCACTCTGCTGCCACCAAGGGGAAAACAATGAAAACTCCTCTCTTTTCAACTTGTAAACATCTGCTTATGGACTAAAAAATGGCAAATAGGTTTACAAAAATGAAAAATTAAATATTTGCACCTATTTTACTTTTTAACTGGGGTTGTAGTAAACACCCATGCCCATGGTCTACATGGGTTATTTTTTAGTGTTCTCAGTACATGCACGTTATGGTGGGTAAAGGTGATGGAAAACCCTTCCACTTAAATTTAAGGGGTAGTAGAAGCATTATTAAACACTCGTCTACAGACACCAGACAAGCCAGAAGGCTTGATTTTTTATTTTCTCAGCAAATAGGCCTCCTTAAAGTGTTTAAAGCTGGAGGAGCATCACATGCTGAACTGTGTGCGAATGAATGAAGTTCAAATTAAACCTTTTTTACAGTTGGGTTCATTTCTTGAGAGCAAAGCTTCCTCCCCGTAACAGGCACTGGCTTAATCTTGTGACCCAATGCCATATTTTGTACCTACAGTATGAGTGATTTACCGATATAGATGTAAAACCTACCAGTTCTTATCCAGTTCCTATTTGTATTCTGTCACAAAAGGCACCATGTTCTCAACACGATTGAGAATCCATGACTTTTGTATCAAGAATAGGAAGGTTAGGTAGAAGGGTTGAACTTGATGGACTTTTTTTCAACCTTATGAACTATGTAACTATGTTTACTTTGTGTCACATTCTATATATCTTGTTACTAGAAACTCTTTGGTTTTAAGATTAGACTGGGCATCTGGCACGCCTGTGGGCTGCTGGCCAACAACACCCGGTATTCACTCAATCTGCGGCTCCGGCAACAGATCGGGTTCTGCAGCCACTTGCTGGACACCCAGCTGCATAAAAACATGTGGCCTGTCATATCTGTCTGCTGCACTTATGTTACCAGCCTTAAAGTGCCGGGGCTGCCTCACTATCCCCAGTGTTGCGCTGAGTATGACTCCAGTTGCAGCTACAGTCATTTCTCACGTGAATTCATTAAGTTCAAACACAGAAGCATAGAATTTGATGGCAGATAAGAACCATTCGGCCATCTAGTCTGCACATTTTTCCTGATGTATATTTACATTAAATGTTAGGATACACAGCATAATAACAATCAAATGGGGTCCATGTATTAATTTATTAAAATGTTCCTAATTTTTCCCTGTTTTAGTATTTACTTAAATATGGATAACATTAGAAAAGGAGAGGACTCTATCACCAAAAGACTTGCACAGAGCCCACCCCAGCTGCTCATCACTTTAACACCGACATATTATTTACAATAACATATTCTCCACTTTCTACACCACCGATCGACGATAACTCAGATCTGAATTGCAGTATATAACGAACTTAGACTTTTCTATAATATAATATTGTATGGTAGAATGAGGAGATAAAGTCGGTGACATTAGCATCAAAGGTGACACACAATTTTTTGTATTCTTATTTTTTAGGAACAACATGGAAAATAACCTTCTTTATGAAAATATGGCCCATTTGTATAGTTACAGTTTTTGTATCTATTCTGAATATCCTTTACTTTTCATGGTATATGCAAATAGGAGTAAGAATTATTCATTGGTTTGTTTGTAAAAGGAAGTCTAGTCGAGCAAGCAATAGTATTTTGGAGAATTTGCATATACTTTGCATTCTAGAAAAATTTTAAACAATAGATTAAAATAATTTGGGGCAATCAGCCCTTATTTGGTATGACATAACTTTGTTTTTCATGTGTTTTACAATTTGAATACATTTTTAGCCCTTGTTTCATTAACTAATTAATGTAACCCTATTGAGTTTCCAAATCTCATCTCATCAGTAACTTATTTCTTTTTTATCACTTTTTTAGGTTATTTATTTAATATTCCAACCAATGAGACTAACATTATTGATAATGCCTTGTGCCGTTGCTGTGTGTGTCGCTGTTTAATGTATAACATCACCTTACAAATGAATATCATATATTAATGCAATATATAATTTATTCCGAATAAGCTGTCTGCAACGTTGGCGAAATGTGTGTTGGGATTTCTTTCATGTTTCGTCTGTGATTTTGTTCCACCATTCTGATATTGAATTTTTGGCAAGGCTCTAAATGAGGGATAACGTCACAAATAGGAAGAGATGTCTGTACACCTAATATCTTTTTTATGGATAGTGTGAAGTCTAATTATCAGACGGTGATCATTTTAATCATTGTGAAACCACATATACTTTGTTTCAACAGAATATCTTTTAGTATTTTGGAGCCTTTAGGCTTTACATTGGATTGCAGTGTATATTTATAGATTTAAGATTTATAGAATTATTATATGTTATCTATTATTATCTATAGGAATCAACCTTGATTGTTTTTTTAATTAATTAAAATGTATGTTTCGATAATAACTAGACGGCTTTTCTTTTGAACGTAATTTCTGGGGCTGCTCCTATGATAAGAGGAATTG
Organism: Spea bombifrons; assembly: GCF_027358695.1. Lineage (NCBI taxonomy): Eukaryota > Metazoa > Chordata > Amphibia > Anura > Pelobatidae > Spea > Spea bombifrons. The sequence continues at coordinate 144,478,356 of NC_071087.1, forward strand.
TTGGGATTGATTGGTGACTTATCGGAAGAGTGGCCTGGAACCCAGTGTAGATCCAATTCTAGGCTCCAATTCAAACTCCTAGCCTATGTTTATAGGTATGCAGACAGAGGGGAGAGACAACCGGGGACAAACATTGGCCGTTTTGAAGATGGTAGTAGAGGCGTCCATACCAATGGTGCTTCATTCCTACTGGTTTTGGGGACACCATATAAATTTATTAAGGCAGAAGATGGAGGAGATGCTTCCACATGAGGCTGGAATGTTTTGAGAGTGTATGATCATTCCTACTAGTGACTTCCAAGGTCTGTCCCAGCAGATCTCCCTCTCTCTTGCGCCTAATAGGAGGCCAAAAGGGAACATGCATGTATCAAGGGGCTGGTCATGCATAGAGGTGAGGCTAGATGGGAAATGGGTGGCACTTGAACAGGGAGTGTATGGGGCCAAACAACGTCCCCATGAAGAGATTACGCTGTCCTAGAGGCCTGGTAATAGGTCCACTAAAGGAAAATGCATGGGCCAATATTTAATTGTATTTAACAATTGGCACCATGCATTATTTGGGTTCTGGACATGCAGATGTGTGGTGGCACATTCGCATGAAGCCCCTTTTCAGCTCTCGAAAGGATATAAGCATTGGTACAGAAGAGATTGTTGGAACGCCCCATCATGTTGTATTACCAAATTACAAAAAATAGGGTCTGATCCATAACATTTAGGAAATGTAGCTTTTGCACAATATTAAACCAACAGACATGTTAATATATTAATATGATATTTTAAATACCATATGCTGAAGATGTAACTTTGCCAAGAAGATACCTATATATATATATATATATATATAATATATATACAGCAGCTATGGTCACTATATATTACAGCAATAGACAGGAGTTTCTTACTCCAGGAGTTTGAGAGGCAATGTTTCTAAGAAAAACTAGGAAAAAGTCACAAAGTAAAAAAAATAATAATTTACAGCTAAATTTAGATAACGTGATAACGTCAAGATAACGTGTTCCATTTTGAGCGCTCTGTGTTTCATTACTGTCTATTAATGATTTTATTTCTTATCTGGCTGGGCAGTGACATCACCCAGTTATCACTGATGCTCAGGAGCGAAGGTGCAAATTAAATAAAGGCTGATGGCTAGATTAAAAAAAAATAATATTGAACTGCCTGGAAAAAAAAAATTCTTATTCACGGGAAGGTGACAATGACAGATATAAAACCCCAGTATTCCAAACTGGGAAATTCGACATTGCAGCAAGATATGATCGGAGAACATTCAATGGGACACGAGTACAGTAACCTAAGTAGGGTTAAAAATCGAATGCACGTATAAATCACCCTTTGAACAGGTACAGGTGGAGAGCGGTGATAAGCAATTGTATGTACTGCATGTGCCAAGTACTCTAAATCCCATCGTGCACAACCAGTCAAGGTTACCTAGTCATATGGTGAGACAGTTTATGTTGGGTGGCTTCACATGACACACAAGTAGTAGTTTAGAATTGTACCCACTAGTAGTTATGTTTAGTATGTTGTTTATATATATATATCTTATATGTATCTCGGGAAACACAATTTAAAAGGACACCCCAGCCATCACATGTAATTAAATGTATATGATGGCCGAGAGATCCCTTTAAATTTACACAATGCCCCCTTGCAAATACATGGATCCCGCATACATACTGTATTTGTCCCTTTGCCTACCCAAAGGCTTTTTACCATGCAATAGATGCGTTCAGCTCCAGTGCTGCCATGTAGAAATGCAGCTTCTTTCTAGGGTAAGTTTTTATTTATTTACCTTGTAAAGATTGCATATTAAAGTACTGACAAAAATATGCATTCTTGTTTGGCGAGGCTGGCAGGGAGAGAAAACGGTGCAATTAATGTTCATGGTCTAGTTTGGTTAGCAGATAAAAAAACATGATGTGGTTTATTCAGTAAAAGCTGAGCTCATGCAAGTTGGCCTGAATTATGCTAGCAAATGACAAGTTACGTTTTAGTGAATAAACCCAGTTTTCCTCTAAACTCCATTTCTGTCTATATAAATATACCAAAAATCTGTACAGGGTGCAGTCCACATAATACAGATGCCATTAATAAATATTGAGCTAAATAATTTGCATAATCAATGCAAATCTATAAACCTAGATGTAATACGGCACCCTTGTATGCAAAAAGTGTATCGGTAAGTGAGACTTGATCCATTTTAATGCTATTTTTGACTGTTCAGATCCACGTGAGCTATTTGGATGAAGCAAATGTGTAGTATATGTACAGAAGAGTTTATTCATACAAAGCACTCTTCAGTTCCTGTTTACTGTGGAAACTGTATTGTGTCTCAAAAGTTGTCTGTATCAACCTAGTAAAGCATTATGTTTCAAATAACTCTGGACACATTTGTGTATATATGTTAACATGACACATGCAGAGCTGTCATCCTTTGGTCCCCAAAAAAATCACAGATATTTCCCAAATAATCATTTTCTCAATGACAAAGAAATGTCATTTTTCAAATTTTCTTTATGTCTTTTAGGTTCTTTTGTAATAAGAACATAGATCAAGGTTTTATTCAATAAACTGTGAGTTTTAAGTCAGGGGCGTAACTAAAAACCTCAGGGCCCCGGTGCGAGAATCTGTTAAGGGCCCCCCCCACCCCCAAACCATCTATCCCTTTCTCACGATCTACCCTCTCCCTCCCTACCCCCCCTTCTCACGATCTACCCTCTCCCTCCCTACCCCCTTCTCACGATCTACCCTCTCCCTCCCTACCCCCCCTTCTCACGATCTACCTTCTCCCTCCCTACCCCCTTTTCACGATCTACCCACTCCCTCCCTACCCCACCTTCTCACGATCTACCCTCTCCCTCCCTACCCCCCTTCTCACGATCTACCCTCTCCCTCCCTACCCCCCCTTCTCACGATCTACCCTCTCCCTCCCTACCCCCTTCTCACGATCTACCCACTCCCTCCCTACCCCCCCTTTCTCACGATCTACCCACTCCCTCCCTACCCCCCCTTCTCACGATCTAACCACTCCCTCCCTACCACCCCCTTTCTCACGATCTACCCACTCCCTCCCTACCCCCCTACCGTTAACTCCTGTGTTGGGAGCGTGAGGCGTTTGTCTCGGGTGCCGGCGCTTCACTGCTGAGCGCCGGCATATGACGTCATATGTCGGCGCTCAGCGTGAAGCTCCGGCACCCGAGACAAACGCCTCACGCTCCCAACACTGCACTCTGGGCAGCGCTGAGGCAGGCGGCAGCGGCGGCGGCGGCAGCAGCGGCGGGGAGCGGAGGCATCCTGGCTTTCTGTTAATCAGGGGGGCCCAAGGGTTGCCGAGCGGTCATTTTCAGCAACCGCTCGGCACCCCTTGGGCCCCCCTGACTGGCAGAACTCCAGGGCCCGGTCGCAGTCGCGACCCCTGCGACCCCGGTAGTTCCGCCACTGTTTTAAGTATCATGGCACAAGCCATCCTTCCTGCCTTTAAGATCTCCAAGCCACTGACTTCTTCATGCGACCCTCGCTACAGTCAGTCATCCAAATCCAAACATTCCCTCTCCTTCATGTCTATAAAGACATGGTTGGACGAGTTTGGTGTGGAAGAACTTGACAGGGCGGACAGAGCCCTGACCTCAACTCCATTGAAAACCTTCCCAGAAGAGTGGAAGCTGTTATAGCTGCAAAAGGGGGGACCAACTACATATTAATGTCATTGTATTTAGACTGCAATGTCATCAAAGTCCCTGTTGGTGTAATGGTCAGGTGTCCCAATACTTTTGTCCATATAGTGTATCTGGTCTACTCAAGCCAACTTAGATAGCACCAAGTAAAGTTGATCATGTGAAAGTAAGGCAAGTAGCTCCATTGCTTACCAACAATCAAATGCATTTAATAATAATAACCTATAGCCTGTACCTTGACTTACCATAAAGATTTTGCTCCTTATTTCTCTGGAATCTTTCCGATAATTCAAAATGTATATTAAACTACAGTACTAATGCATGATAAAAACATTATTTCAAATATATCTCAAAGTATTAAAGGCCTGAGTGTGTTTTTTGCACCATTATATCGCTCTTGGTAATGCAGCTTCATACGTAACTCTTTATTCCGTTACTATAGCGGGTTAATGCAAACAAGGGCCATGTCTCGACTTGTATTTTCCTTTACAATTCCCAGCTCTGGGTGATATCTATAAATATAATGCATAGTCCCTCAAGAGCAAATGAACAGACTGGATATAAATAAGCTATTGGTCCATTTACAGTAAATCTATATGTTAAGATATATATATATATATATATATATATACATATAAAAAAATATATATAAATACATATAAATATATATATATATATATACATATAAATATATATATATATATATATATATATATATTATGAATAGATATAGACAGATGACAAACAATTCTCAAAATAATTTTAACAGAAGCAGCATTGCAATATTTACAGTTCTTGGGGGTTCCCTGAATTCATCTCAATCTGGCAAAAAACATTCAAAATACAAGAACTTGAAAAATCTTGCTCATCAGATTCACATAAAATCCAAAACGTGCAACTTGTGCACACCTTATGACTCATAATGATAAAAAACATTATGAGTCATGTAAATATAAGTGAAAGAACTCCAAGTCTCCAAGAACTCCAGGTCAGGGTTTTATATCCACAACTTGCCTTGGGCTGGTGGGGGCAGCATTTCCATACTGCTTCTACGCCTATTTCCCCTTTAAATGGGAGTGTTTCCCGTGATGTCAGCGGGAACGCCTCCTAACATCAGTGGAAAAGGACTGCTTTTTTAAACCGGTTCCCGCCCGCTCCCGCAACATGTGTGTCCAATCCCGCCTGCTCCTGCCACATATGTGGTCAATCATGCCCACCAGGAACAAGATGGAGGCACGGGAAGTGACATCATATCACATGACTCTGCTGTGTTCCTGGACGGAGCAAGAGAAGAGATGCTGTAAGGGAGCAGCGGGAAGGCAGCCTTGCGGGACTGCGCGGGATTACTGGGACCCGCAGGTACAGCGCCTGACCGCCCGCTCCCGCCCGCAACACCAGCAAGACCGCCTGCGCCCGCAAGCTTTTTGGCAGGTCCCGCAGGACCCGCATCCCAATGCAGTCCTCTAGTTCCCAGGTACGAGCATTACATGTAAGTAAGGCAAGTCTCATGGTGACCCACTCTTTGTGATTATACTTTTAGGTATATCAATATAATCGCAGACTGGTCGCTCACCAACAGCACTCCATACCAGGATCTGGCCGTCCGCACACTGCATGAGCATAACAATGTACAGCTGCGCATTTCCACACAGTGGCTGCACTTATCTCACTAGGTGACCACTGGCCTTAAAGTGCCTCCTCATCACCTCAATCCTGGCTCTTGATCAATACGTCAACCTAAATTTCAGGATTTTTTTCCCTCTCCAAATGAAGATATTTGATGGTTAAAGAAATTATATTTTTGTTACCTTAATCTGAACAGTTTATACCATGATGCTCCCATGCAATATCCCTACAATGTTCCAGGCTAATTACACCGGAAAATCATGCTCTGCTGAGGGATCCTGACTATTCCCATCCCTGCGAATCATAACAATAAATAACCATTATACGTAAATTACCTTGAGTGGAAAGTCTTTTTGTTTTCAACCACAGTGGATGGAAAAAATCCCAACTAATCAGATCCAGTAGTATGTATTTGATATGCAGATATGATTTTTTTTACTAGATGACAACTTACAACACATGTAGGGCAAACTTCACAGATACAGAACTGACCATTGTACCAAGGTGACCTTGCCCTGTTAGGAAGCTGTACGACATACGAGCTGCAGGTGCCACTGTGATTTCCCATGCGAGTAATTGTCCCCAAATAAGACTAATGTCAATGAGATCATTATACAGGTTACAGTAATTCCTGTGCGATGTCATCATTTTGCCTGTTGGAGATGTCAAAATGTTCCCTGCCTTCTACGTTCCGTTACCTACTCTATCATGCTTTGAAGGTTTCTTGAGTCACCGAAAAAGTGACACTCTTCATCTTGCAGCAGATACTTGCATGAGATGGACCTAATAACATATAGTGAAGTCGGATTTGGAATGTTTCAACTCCCCTGTGAATTCACAACTTAGTGAATAAGCCCCCTTTCCTTCTTAAACCCCCATAAATTCCATCAACAGCAAGCAGCAACTTAACAATATAAGGAAAGATAATGGGAGGTAGTAAGCATGTAGGTGCTGATAATACAAATACTGTATATATTGCTTATTTAACATTTTAATGTTTAACACTAATGCTTTAATAATAATAAATATGCTTATTTAGTGTAAACAATTGAAAAATGTAGGAGATAAGCTACAGATAAGAGTTTACATTTTTGAATAGCCAATTGAGCTGCAACTTGAACAGCACAAACATGGAGCACGTATGGTCTAATTGAGTTTAACGCTAGTGTTAGATCGTAGTCAAGTAGTCAAGCTGAATGCACTGAAAATCAGCCCACAGGAAACCCAAAACATAAATATATATATAGGATATGTGCTGCTATAGAAATGGCAGCACCATCATGTTTCAGTTTCTCTCCACTGTTCTCTCCTGAGACTTTTGTTACTTCTCACATATCCCCGCACTTTATTTCAAACGCTCTTTCAAACCCATTTTGTTTGACCTTTTTGGACATCGATGGCACTCCAGAATATAAGCGCATTGGCGTGAGTGTGAAAACTTATTGTTTGGCCACATGCATTCAGCCAACAGCTACACCTATGCCATTTGAGGGCCGCTGGCCTGAAAGTGCCAAGGCAATATATCATGGATCAGACTGGAAGGTGCAAATATTGTCTGACAGGGTGAAAAAGATACTATGTCCTTGGTTAATTTCTCTTTACTTTCGTCAGAATTCTGCTGCCATCTTCTGACTGTAATGAGGCATAACTTATTTCAGATTTTTTTCAATGAATTTCAAATTATAGGTATAACAGTGCATTAAATCCATGCAACCCTGTAATTCATTTTCCTGAGGCAAATGGCAGTGTGAACGAAAAAGTACGAACTAAACCCTACATTGCAATTCTTCAGTCTAATCCCATTTAAAAAAATAAAGACTTGGGTTCCTCATTCAGAAGGGGAAGCAATTGCATTAAAAATGACTTCTCTTTAAAGATGTGGCTGAGTTGGCCGGTGGCAGCCAAGTCTGAGCTGAACATGCCAGCAGGTACTTTGGATCTAACCATTGATGGAAAGGAGACATGTTAGTCGCCGCAGCTTAGGCTCTCTTTTCTCTTCTCCAGAGAAGCCAGGCCAAGAGTGTAACTTAAACATGACTCAAGGCCCATGATCGTTCATCCAGCTACAAGCAGATCAGTATCTTTCCCTGAAACCTATTCATGTGTGGCCTTCAACAAGCATTGGACCTCGGCGTACATAGGACCTTGCTATCCAAGTGGTTGACCTAGGCCTATTTAACACAAAGCGACAGCTCAAAATTAAGTAGCGCGGTGACTGTGCTTAGCAGCCAGGAACAGTCCTGCTTCAGACACAAATCTTTTGACTTACCCTTTAACCATATGCAAGGAAAACATAGATAATGGGACAAAAGTAAAAAAAAGTGCAACCGCTAAAAGGATGGTTATGGTAATAAAACAAAATAATTGTTAAAATTTATAAAATTGGCCAGGGATCTGTGGTGTAAGTATCCTTATTGATTGTGAGCAGTAGTAACATTATGTTTCCTTACTATAATGGACAATGGCTTTATTGTAATGAATTTGTGAAAAAAACATATTTAATTACTGAGGGCAATAATCAGTATTCTCGTTGTAGCACAGCTGCCCTGGTTATAGCCAATATAATTCACGCGGAATAAGACAATGTTGCTTAGATTGTGCATGAGTTCTACTACCCACATATAACATTCTCCATCGTTTCCTTCCTCGGTCATTTTGGGGCAGAATTCAGGAGGACGGTATAATGTATGGATATGTCACGCGGCGAGAGGAACATGAAGCTCTTAAGATGTAATCTTGTGAAATTGCTGATGTGATTTTGTGCAATTGTGTCCCAGATGGCTGAGTGTAATTATCTGTTTGTGGAAGAGCATTTGATTCACAACATCAATATCTCAAATAATACTCTGTGACTCAGTGACTGCCCTAAACATTTTTACTATTTATGTTTATAATTCTATGAATTATGAATTACTGTTTAGATTATGTTTTTTTATTACTATATACATTTCATGATTTTTTTTTTTAAAAAAAATATTATTTATTTATATGAAAATGTAAAAAATGGTTGCATTGCTCATCATTTTAATTGGAAAATATACATGTGAAATACTAACACTTAAAATACTAAGAAATGGGTGCTTAGTTCACATTTTCAAGACCAAGGATTGATTAAGATCTGAGTCTTATATCAGACAGACTAGATGAGCCAAATGGTTCTTATCGAGCATCCAATTCTATGCTTCTGTGAATAGAAAGCGAGTTCTATTGAGCGTGTGCAGAAACATACCAAGCCATGCCCCAGATCCCGGGGCATAACATAACATGAGGCAGAGGCATTTCAGTAGAGGCAGCTGGGATGGGGGTCCATACAAAATGGACTCCAATACCTGTAATGCTCCTTTAAGTGTAAGGGATAGTTCTCTATGTGTAGTATAACTGATATTAACTAACCTTAATCACCTTAATGAACCTGTGTTAAGTTCCAGGTTTATAGGGAGTCCAAATGGATAGCATGGTGTACTTAAGGGGGTATATGTCCTAGGCCTGACTGAGGGCAGCACTCCCAGCTCCAAACAGGACCTACCTTAAGGAGAGTCTCTTCACTGTTTTGAGCACTTCAACACAACATCATATCCCACCTCAACACAACATCATTTCCCACCTCAATATCATATCCCACTTCAACACATCAACATCATATCCCACCTCAACACGACATCATATCCCACTTCAACACATCAACATCATAGCCCACTTCAACACATCAACATTATATCCCACCTCAACACATCATATCCCACCTCAACACAACATCATAGCCCACCTCAACACAACATCATAGCCCATCTCAACACAACATCATATCCCACCTTAACACGACATCATATCCCACTTCAACACATCAACATTGTATCCCACCTCAACACATCATATCCCACCTTAACACATCATATCCCACCTCAACAAAATATCATATCCCACCACAACACAACATCATAGCCCACCTCAACACAACATCATAGCCCACCTCAACACAACATCATAGCCCACCCCAACATCATATCCCAGTGCTCCGTCACAGAAGGTTGCATAGGAAATCTGTTGCATAACTGATCTGGTTACTGACCTCTCCACCTTTCCCATTGAGGAGCGGTGCATGACACAGTCTGATCACCCAATAGGTTGATCCGTCCCCAATAATCAGGACCCCGAACCTGCCATGGCCAGAATAAACTAATTAGATGTAATAATGCTATAATTTACTTAGAGGGTAGTAGATAAGTGTAACAGCCTCGCAGCATAATTGTTCACAAAAGGTTCATAAAGTAAAGGAATTCAAACATGGCATAGGCATATGGCTCCTTAATCTAATACGAGACCAACGACTGATTACGGTCTGAGTCTTCACATCAAAAAAATGTGGGGGGACTGGATGGGTCTCAGGATTGTGTTTTTACAATCTAGGTTTCTTTTCCTCGTGTAAATATTTGTGGTTTTGTGAAAAACAGCATTTATAAGAGTTGGTAAATCCGTTTACATGTGTGATTAGGGCACACGCACACACGTACATATTTTACCTATCACCATACCTGGGAACTCTCCAGTGTTTGGCCCAGAGACTCCAGGTGAATCGCCGCTTCTCCAGGTCACTACGGGGAATCTCTGGGTCACAGGAGCAGCGTTATGCCTCGCCCCACTCCCTTCCCATTGACAATAGTGTCCCGTCCCCCCATATCAGCATCCTGTCCGTATCCCGCATGGAGGTCTCTGAGGGTCCTGCGCTTTCTAGCTTACACTCTTATTGTAACCATTATGGAACCTTATTATGTGACCGTGGAACAATTTAGCTATTTATTATTATCTTTTATTTATATAGAGAGCCAACATTTTATGCAGCGCTTAATCTAATCGGTTACATCATTTAGAAATAAAATGTTTTGGTTTTTATAATTTGATTTCTATGATATGATTTATAAGCCCGTGTCCTGCTGTTTCAATACACCTTATCCCGACATTTAGGGCTGTAGAACACCGTGATAAATTCACATTCTGCACTCCAGCCACCGGTGGAGACAGTAGACAGCTGCTGTTATTCAAAAAGCAGTAAGTGATGTCATCCATCCGCGACGTTTCCCCAAGAAGTTTGTCTCTTCGCGGCTACCGTCCTGCAGCTTGTATTTCCCGGTTATTGTAAGTTATGTGGTGGGGATTCGGTATGTGAAGTTCTCCGGGGTGCTTGCGGAGGAGCCCACCATGGCCCTGAATGTAGAGGGGCTCGGAGACCCAACTGCTGATTTAGGGTCACTTTCGGACGAGGCCTCTTGTTCTCCAGACCTAGATGGCGCTTCCCAGGGTAATAGTGCATCGTGCAGCGGAGACACTGCCGAGTCAGAAGAACGCGAGATTGGTAATGGCCCTTCGCCTCCCTCGCCTGTGCTTGGATCCCCGCGGATGGAGAGTTCGGCCGCTGATCTGTGTGACAGGGTGCAGGCCCTTGAGAAGGAGCTAAAGAGCTGCCAGGCAGAGCTGCACCGGATCCAGAGACAGCTGAGATGCAGCGAGCGACTGCACCGGAGCACCGAGATCCAGAACCAGGAGCTCCAGCGGCAGGTGAGCACTGAACACTGATATTTAACGTGACCAAAACCGGGGACAGAAAAGATACCCCTGCACCCAACACTCTTACCCCTCCCGGTCATGTGTGCCCTCAACAGCCGAGACACGATCGTCCACCGCCGGCTGTTGTGTGATCCTTGCCCAGCCAAGTGTACCGGTCATCAGACGGTAGAGCTGGCTGGGCCCCTGCATGGATGTTACTTCTCAATGCTTATAATAATAGTGGGGCATCAGCAGGCAGTAATGCTCACTAATCTCTGCTCCTGGGGCTGGGAGTATAGACCATCTGGGAAGGAAGCTTCTACTGGCCCCCCTCACATAAACTCTGCCCATCATTCTGTAATCCAACAAGGACTGTCCCGCTCACCATCCCAGCAGAAGGTTTCAAATACCTTTATCTGTTTTACTAGTGCAACATACATATGTGCGTGTATATATATATATTAGCGTGTGCGCTTAACAGGCGGACCTTGTATCTGCAAGTATAGGAATGATGGGTCCACTTGGTGAATATCATCGTGCTGGACCTTGTGTGATAATCATTTTTGGGAATGAGCTTTACATGAGGAACACTCAGTTTGTTTTTGTTGCAATTGACACACGTTTCAAACTCAGTCTATCACAGTTCGTCACCATCAATGATGTTGTTGTCTTTTCTTATCTGTGTTTCGCGTGTCAACCAACGGAGCTTCGAATAACGTATTAATCTGAAAAGGTAGTTGACTTCCTAGGTTTTATTTAAATGATCGTCAAAAGAAACATCTATGCCAAAGCAGATGACATTTAAATATCACCAACATGATCTCCCATACTGCACACCAATGTTCAGAAGATTTTTGAGTGTGTGAATGTGTATTTTTTTGTGTTGTTTTTCAAAGGTTGAAGACCTTAGAAGAGAAATCTTTGAGAAGAATAAAACTACAGAGGAGAAAACGGACCAGGAGGTTCAAACAGAGGACCATTCCGCTTGGTCACATTCAGGTAACGCGTGGAATCCCATTTATTCAAATGTCCTGTAAGCATAAACATGCTTCTGGTAGTTATGAAGCCAAGATGGCACACAGAAGCTTGGCTGGATTCTACATGACCCGTCCTCTGTTACTCTCTTCCCGCCTTATGTAGCTCCAAAACTCAAACAGAACTTCACTTCTAAGGTTTTGGAGTTTCTTTGTACCATAGCCCCCCCGCGTTCATGCATACGGTGACCACCACATCATTTATAATGTTTAAGTGTTGCAAGCCAGTTAGACTTTGTGTATGTAATGTATTTTCTAATTTGGCAATGTGTTCCTTTCTAGATTATTACTATTATTCTTCCTATGCAAATTATTACAACACAACAAATGCCCATGAAGTGGCTGCCAAGGAAGATGGAAGCGGCGGCGTTGCGGGTGGGCTGGAGCAGGCTGTAGCTGAACCAAAGGAACATTCAGAAGCCGTCGGTAGCGGGCATACTGGAGAACATTCAGAAATGGCATATGATCAGAATACTCTGGTATGGTACTTGTTATTGAGAATTCCAGCAAATCGATTATAATACATTACATTTACTTATATAGCGCCAGCAGATTCTGTAGGGCTCGTTCCTTCTTAAAATAAAAAAAACAAACATTTTTTTTAACTTGTTAAAAGGTTTTCCCCCTCCAAATGAATTAGTGTGAGTGAGGTCACAGAAATATCCATGACATTTTATTGAAATATGCTTGCAAAGTCAATTTTTCTTACATCGGGAGGACATTAGTTAGTGGCTGAAATTTTTGAAAAATTGTTTATATACAAAAAACATAATTTGAAACCAGACTAGAATTACAAAGTGAAAAAATAAATATACAGTGGCCCATGTTTATAAGAGATTTTGTGGATAAGTGAGCACTTTATTCCATAGTTGATCCAGTGGGGATTAGTTATAAAGAGCAATTCTGGTGCAAACATTTCATAAAATTTGTCTTATCGCCACTTTTAATTGCGCTTTATCAATAATCCCCTTTTACAGCACAACGTTTGGCGTAATCAGATTCATTACAGCTATAGCTATGGTTTGTTTTTTGTTTTTTTTCCTTTTCAATAAGAATATTTGCTGACCCGCTGTAGCTTTTCTCGGTTAACAATCACTTTTGTTTTCCTGCATAAATATTTGGCATTTAACGTCTATGTTGTGTATGTGTGTGTCTGTGTATAAACACATTTTGTCTCCATTTAAGAATGAAGAGGGTGAATCCCTTGCGGAGAGCTTGAGAGCAACTGCAGAAGCTGCCCTTTCTCAGACTGGATATACATATGACGAAAGCTCTGGGATGTACTATGATCATAGTACTGGGTTTTATTATGACTCGGTATGTTGAATTATAAAACTGGTATTTAGTTTTTTTGACCTGCATCAAGGTGCATGATATTGGGATAAGCTTATGGATCATTACTTCATGTTTTATGGGCATTGGGTCATTCATATTCTTACTAGAGGGTTGATAATGGCACTGGGTCAAGCGTCAAATCAAAGCTACTTTACAGTTGCCATTACGGTCTGGCATCAGTCCTACCCACAGTAAAAGGGAACGTGGTCTTGATCATTTTCCCATCGATATCCCGGAGTGGGCCGGTGGGCAGAGAGTGGGGTCATCTACTAGTAGCAGCTCACACTCTATAACTTGTAAAATATATAATATGTACACTTTTATATACATATGTATGTGTGTCTGTGTGTATAATATATATATTAGCCACTGAGAAAAGAACCTCCATTACACACATCTAAATGTAATCATCGCAAGTGCAGCTCAGGTATTTATGTGACTGTTACAGGTTTAAGACTTGGATTAACATTTCTAGATAAGCCACGGTTCCTTATAAATGAACAATAACCGATTCTATCATCTAATTTCTAATGTATTTATAAATGGAGATGACAGATCAAAAGCCTTGTACCAGCTTCTCCAAAAACATTATCTGTGAAATAAGATTAAGAATCCAGAACCTCATTTAACTATGTATTTAACCAGCCGTTCAATCTTTTGTCAAGGAAACTCAACTCTATTATGACTCTGCTACCGGCATTTATTATTACTGCGATGTGGAGAGTGGGCGCTATCAGTTTCATTCACGCGTCGACCTTCAGTCCTTTACCGACACGAATTCTCAGCTAACAAAAGATAAAAAGGCAAAGAAGAAAAGACGTTTACCGCCCAACAACACGCGGGAAGAAGACAAAGTAAGTAAAACAAATGCCACCTTTTCTCCAGATCACGTTAGAGGGCCTTAGACGGTCTCATCAGTTATGTTCATCTGATAGTATGCATTTGTGCTTTTCGTCTTGAGATCAGTAGAAGAATCGTGATGGTTTTTTGGCCATGTAGCTTTATTAAGTAGTTAGAGGCTGTTTACGATTTTCAGTGTTAAAAATAGCATGCATTTTTTTTTTTACCTGAGGATGATGTGTATGTTGGGAAACATATAATTTGATGTCAGGTAAGAGCCAATCCAGGCCATCTAGACTGCCCGTTTTTTTCTGATGTAAAAGCTCCAACCTTAATCAGTCCTTGGTCTCCTCTTAGATTCATGGTAGCCATATGCCTACCCCGTACATGTTTAAATTCCCTCGCTGTGCTAGCCTCTACCAGTTCTGCTGCCAGGATCCTCTTGATTATTAGTGTATTAGTGTTTTCCCTGTAGGAAAACATCTAAACCGTCGTGCCATAAAGAAATCAGCCTAGTTTGGTTAGGTAGCCATTTACATACCATCCGATAACTTCTAAATAACCTCGGCAGAAGTGGTAGATGTTTATACAGCGAAGGCGTATAAGCGAGCGTGGGATAGGCATAAAGCTCAGCTAGATAAGGCTGGGGACCAAGGAAAGTATTCAGAGGTTGGGCCGGATGGTTCTTTTCTGCCGTCACGTTCTATGTTTCTATGTTCTAATGTAAATTGCCAGTGTTCTTGAAGTGTGCTGAATGGTTCAAAACTAACCCAGTTTTAAGTAAAGTGGTAATACCTGTATAATGTTTGTGAAAAAGTTGAGTTTTCCCAGTAAACAAAAATAGCAGATGTATTACTGATCTCCTGAAAGCTTCTCTGGCGGGTGTATACTGGATTGTACAGCGATGTATATGTATTGAAGGCTAGGATTAGGTTTTCTATCGTAGAATCTTAGTTGCAGTCGTAGTAATTATTGCTATGTGAAAGTGTGAGCGGCGGGGTATGTAACTCGCACTATAGGGGTTGTATTTAGTGGCGTGGAAAGCCGGTAGTTGACGGAACGTTTCATGCAGTGTGAGTTTGACTGTTCATCCTGTCTTTAGGTGCATCATTTGACAAACTCCCTGGCTAGTTTGAAGATTTCTTCTTTTGGATACACCCCACATTTAAAAGGTAGAGTTAATTTGTTCACATCACACCTTGTTTATTTTTTGCTATTTACTTACGATTTACACGGGGGTTAGCTGCATCACATCCAGGTACATATTCCATTTGGATTACCAGTCCGTATCAGCAGCAAGTTCTCTTTCATACAAGTGTAGTAAACCGGTGTGAAGCACCCAGCCCCAGATAGACCTCGTTTCATCTCTTCCTCCTAAGGTCTCGTCTATGGAAGTCCTTCCCGTGGTGTGTATTAGATTGTATAGGAGTATGTGTGCTTGTTCATTCTTGTCTTGCTTTTTTTAAACTTGTGTATATATGCCTATTTTGTGGATACAGTAAAATGAAACAGTTGTGGCGTATGATGGTAGTATTAAGCCCGAAAAGCTTTTTTATGGGATCTTGGTAGATGTTGCCAGTTGTGTTAAATATATATTTTTACCTAAACCCCATGGCCACTTTGGAACACTTGTTTGGTGTTTTCTGGAACATACAGTGTGATAAAAACACAAACCTGAGGATTGTGCTGTATTGCATTCTGTGTGATGGTTTCCGTTTTGTCAGATCTGATGCTTTATTCAGAATTCTATAGGCTCTGTTGTTCTTTACGTTTCATGTCTCAGCAATCCAAGAATCATCTGATGAGTCAAAGCAAAAGGCCGGGTCTAATAGTCATTGCACCTCTAAGTGTTTATCGTCACCAAGCGTGCAGTCGCTCAGCATTACTATCCGAGAGCTTTAATCTCTAATTAATTTTTTCCCCTCATGGCAGAATTTGAAGTAGCTTAATTAGGGTTTTTTGGCCTTTTTTTGGATCAAGAATAGGAAGCTTCGGTAGAAGGGTTGAACTTGATGGACTTAGGTCTTTTTTCAACCTTACGAACGTTGTATGTAACTATGTATGGTAGAACTGTCTTTCTTGGTATCTAATCCAAACGAGAAGAATACAGGAGATCACTGTGTATAACTAACTCTATCACATGAGTGTGCAGTATAGTATAGAGAATGAAACATTCGCTTGATAACGGGAGGTCTGTGAGACGCTGTAATACGCAAATTCGGCATTTATTTGCTCTGTTAGAATATATTTGGTTTTGAAGAGTTAGCTAGATAGTTTATTCTTTGCATTCCTGTTCGCCCCTAGGCAATCTGTTCGTTGCACTCTGCTATGCCTTTAAGATGAAATAGCCAATTTCTGAATTTTGTAGACCGCTCTAATATTGCCATTAAAAAAAATAATTGAAGACCTCCGTTCACCTTTGATCTGTGTAACGTTCTGGGAAACCTCAACTTTCTCCGTAAATGGTTGAATGATAAGTCACTTTGGTCACTGTATCACTTCAAAGCGGCTTTGTGTCCCTAAAACGCATCAAATGTTTTTTTTCCAAGGGCTCAGAGGAGGTGAAAACATCTGTAACGTCATCTAGCAATAGCACAGCTCATGACAGGATAAGTTATTTTGAAAGGGAGGCGATTGCCTGTGAAAGAAAGAAGGCTAAGCTGGACAGTTATAATGTAGACATCAGAGAGAGCTCCTCGTCTTCAGAGGAAAGTGAACCAGAGGAAGGTGAAATCACAGAGAGTGAGAAGGCATCCAGTGATGAAGACATGTCGAGTGGCGATAGTGTAACTGCAAACGACTCTGAGATTGAAGGTGATCTCCTATTTCTATAGATTGCACTTAAATGATACCCCGAGTGTCTGAAACACCTTTTTCCACCAGGCTGTGAAAGTTAGACCTCAGTTGAGTAGCTGGATATTCAGGTCAGGAAAGAATTCAAAACTTATTACCATAACATACCAGGAAATGTTCAAAAATGCCAAGGGAGTAAATAAGGTTCAAGAGGGGAAGCGTTTATATTAAGGAAATGTGTTTCAAACTTTGATGGTGTGCTGTAGAGGGTGGAAGACTGATGGGTAATATAATATGAAATATGCCAAAAAGGGTAGTAGATTCCTGAAATTCAAGAAAGCTTGGGATGTGCATGAAGAATATCATAAAAATAAGTAAAAATGATTAAACAGAGGGCAAGCAATATGGCCCGATTGTTTTTGTTTTTTTGTTTTTTTTTGCTATGAATGTCTAGGACAGGTACTGACCACTCAACCACTGTCCTTCAGATGGCCATTAATGTCTAGGCACACAAGGACAAGACATTTAGGGCAGCGGGCCACCATTCTACTGCAGACCTCTGTCACGTGCTACACTGTACTGGAAAAATCACCATGATGTACATGTAGGTGATATGGTGATTTTCCTCGTTCTATGCTAAATTCAGCTTCCAGGGATTGCAAATTATAGTTATTGGGCCAAATGATGTCTCCCTGCCCACACTGGACTATGACAGAGTTGCTCACCTCAGTAAGGTCCATGCATAGAGCGGGAGTTCAGTCATAGCTTTGTGGAATGATTTTTCATGGTAGGAATGAGACCTGATCTCTCAGTATTGGATGCTCTTCAATGGAGGAGGACCCCTAGGGGCAGCTAGATGTGATGCAAACCTACTTAGTACAGAGTGTCTGGCATATAAACACATAGAATAAACAGAAGCCCAGCTGTTTTTTTCCCCTGATGTAAAGCCTCAGACCTTAAACAGTCCTCGGTCTCATCATAGATTCAGGATAGCTTTATGCCGAGCCCATGCAGGTTTAAAGGGACAACCCAGCCTGCCCATTGTCTGCCTTTACCTTCAATGGAATGATGTCCAATGCTCAACTAGTCTTCAGCTTTATTGGAATTGAAGTGGACTTTATCTTGAGTACCAGCCTGGCATGTTGTTTCTCCGTGGGGCCTGGCAAAACTGAAAATCCATGTTATTATTTGTACTTTAGTCCACTCAGTGTCTTCCATTGAATAGTAATTTGTATCTTGATATATAGTATATAGATATATAGTAGGTAGATCACTATGTTTACTTAATTTGGCACAGCCCCGCTGAAGACGAATGCATATTAAAGTACTGTCCATGACACCTCCACACTGTGAGCTTTAATATACATTTTCCAAAAGTGAAAAACATAATAAAGGGCTTACCTGAGATAGAAGCTGCAGCTGCCACGTGCTCCATGGATATGCGTTCGGCTGAACACGTTATATTCATAGAAAATAGAATAAGGAAAGGGGTAAACACGTATGGGGGGGAGGATTCTGCAAAATCTCCAAGGATTTGTCAAGAGGGACATCACAAAAAAGGACCACATACACATGTATGCATTAAAGTGTTTATGATGGCTGGTGTGTTCCTTTAAGTTTTATATTCTTGCCTCTCCAAAGCAGATCAGAGTAGGATTTTTTTCATGCCCATTGAAAGACGAATGCATACGATATGGGATGATCCTTTTGACATTATAGATACGATGACAAACCTAAAGGGACATTTTGCTGCAGCTTCTCATAAAGGCCCCCCCCAACTAAAGAAAGCATGTCAAACATGGGACAACATAGGGCGCTGGAGTGTGCATTTAAGCAGAGACAGAAGGTGTGGTGCATCCTGGGAGTTGGACCTAACGACAGATGGAAGCCGATATACATTTGGTTACCGGCTGCTAAAGGCTGCGTAGGTGACGGTTGCCGCGCATTGAAAAACAAATAGGAAAATATTAAGAATTGGGTTAGTTTGTAGGGCCCACACATAAAACACCCTTTATTGTGCCTTCAGAGGGGTATAGATTATGGATGGGTTTGTGATCTGTAGATACACGGAAACGGTCTAATTATATGCTTTTCTGAATTCATGAGTTGACTGTTTTTAGTATTATTTCATCGCATAAATCCTAATGGCCTTGATGTTTTTTAATTATTGATCCTGATGTTGAGTTTTTTTTTTTTTTTTTATATATAAATTTAAAATCTTTTAGATGTGGAAAAAATCTGGCCTCCCTGCATTCGAGTAATAGTCGTGCGATCGCCAGCATTGCAGAAAGGATCTCTGTTCATCATTACTGCCGTGAAAAGCGCTACCATAGGAAGGTATGTACCGTGTATGTGAAACGCACAATATTTCACGTAATCTGTGTAAACTAAATCATTTTTTTTCTGTTGCATTCAGGATTATTGTTTGCTAATTTTAGTTGTGTTTTACATGAGAGCTGTTGTCTTCTTGCCATGTTTTATTTTCACAGCAGATTCAGCATCTACTCTGCCTGTTTTTCCTGATCAGACCTTAACCAGGTCTTGGTCTAGTTTTATATTCAGGATAGTTTCATGCCGATCCCATGCGTGTTTAAATTCCCTCATTGTATTAGAAAAATAACGCACGGGGAGTATGTTACACCTGCTACTTCTTAAGAATAAAAGAAAACCAAGAGAATCTGGCACGAAATATCCTACAATGCATTTGGAAGAGACAGAGCTGGAGGAATCTAAATCTGCATAATTTACAGAACATAAAAAATAACCGTTGATAGATGGACACCATTACAGTTGCTGATGAAATGTGACCCCTCAGATTGTAACCTAATTAATTCTTTTGTATTATCCCTCCCTAGAGAGAGAGGCATGGGGCACACAATAAGAATCCCAGAGCTTGGCGTCAGTAAGGTACGTTCATTCATCCAGGAAAAGAATGGACCCGACCAAATTTTTATTATGTTTGATTTAATGAAATATTGAGTGCAATATGTGAAGTCTACTGGAGAAACCAGATAAACAAAACCTTCTGTCGGCCTATGTTTACCTGTTTGCTACATATAAATGCATACTTATCAATGACTTTTTAAAAAGGCCCTTTTTGTCTCAAAGCCGTGCTTTTTTTTCCGTGTCTTGTAGTTTCATGCCGAAGTCTACTTTGACAACGACTTACAAAGCTATGTTCTTGTTGATCAAGGCAGTCAGAACGGCACAGTCATTAATGGCAACCAGATTCTGCAGGTAACTGACAGTGCTATTTGGAGTGTTTTGTTGAAGGTGATACCCGTTATTGGGCTGATATAGAAAAAGATGGAGTCCTGTAAGCTTTTAGAAGCTCGTCGTGACTCCGTCTCCATCTCGATACAGCTCTATACATTAACAATGAAATACCGTATTTGCTCGATTATAAGACGACCCTGATTATAAGACGACCCCCCAAAATCTGAATATTAACTTAGGAAAAAAAGAAAAAGCCTGAATATAAGACGACCCTAAAGGAAAAAAGTTTTCCCAGTAAATGTTAATTCATGTAAACTATTTTTTTTAATAAAAGCTATGATTGAGAAAAATATTTTTTTTTTGTTTTTATTTCTTTTATATTTTCTATTGTATTTTCCAACCTGTCCCCCAGTTACGCACATCTGCCCCCAGGCTTGCCACACCAATATGGCACTGTGGCCCATGATATGCCTTTTAACCCTCTATATGCCACTGTGCCCCATGGTATGCCTTTTGACCCCCTATGTGCCACTCTGCCTCCAGAAATGCCTTATACCCCTATATCCCATTCTGGCATTTAGGGGGTTAAAATGCATATTATGGGGCAGAGTGGCATATAGGGAGGTATAAGGCATTCCAGGAGGCAGAGTGGCATTAAGGGAGTTAAAAGGCATTATATAGAGCACTCTGCCTCCAGAAATGCCTTATACCCCTATATGCCACTCTGGCATTTAGGGGGTTAAAAGGCATATTATGGGGCAGAGTGGCATATAGGGAGGTATAAGGCATTTCAGGAGGCAGAGTGCACTATTAAATGCCCCCTTAACGCCACTCTGCCTCCTGAAATGCCTTATACCTCCCTATATGCCACTCTGCCCCATAATATGCCTTTTAACCCCCTAAGTGCCAGAGTGGCATATAGGGGTGTAAGGCATTCCAGAAATGCCCTACACACACACACACACACACACACACACACACACACACACACACACACACACACACACACACACACACACACACACACACACACACACACACACACACACACACACACACACACACACACACACACACACACACACACACACACACACACACACACACACACACTTACTTACTTACTTACTTACCGGTGCTTCCAATTTCCTGGTGTATTGCCGGGGCAGCGGGTTGACGTCTCATTCCGCGGCAGCCGGAAGGAGGTGGAGTTGGCAGCGGGGGTTTGTATGCGTCCGTCGCAAATACCTTCCCCGGCTGTCAGAGATCAGGAACTCTGGAACAATGATCTCTGACAGTCGGGGAAGGTATTTGCGACGGACGCATACAAACCCCCGCTGCCAACTTCACCTCCGGAAGCACCGGTAAGTGTGTGTGTGTGGGGGGGGGCGACGACAGGAGGATCCAGGTCCCCTGCAGCGGTGCGGGGGATCTGGATCTTAGTCTCCTAATCAGACCTCTATTTGAGGTCTGATTAGAAGACGACCCCGATTATAAGACGAGGGGTATTTTTCAGAGCATTTGCTCTGAAAAAAACCTCGTCTTATAATCGAGCAAATACGGTATATAACCGTACCATGAGAGGAGCCCTCACAAAGAAGATAAAAAGACCCTCATGTAGGAAATATTTCATTTCCTTCTAATTTAATCTTGACCCACCAGCTGAGTTTGGGCTGTTAACATCTCGTGGTAGTAGAGCCATTCAGCGGGTTGTCATGGTCAACGAAGCCTGTGTGTTCTTTGTTGCAGCCAAAGCAGAAATGTGAGCCATGTGTGCTGGAGCACGGCGATGAAGTGAAGTTGGGAGAAACCGTTCTTTCCTTCCACATCCACCCTGGCAGCGATACCTGTGACGGATGTGAGCCCGGCCAAGTTAGAGCTCATCTGCGACTCGATCAAACGGAAGAGAGTTCTGGTAGGACAGCAGATTAATGGCGTCTGCCATGGTCTCCTCACCAAGTGCTCTTCTATTTCTAAGCAAAAAAAAAACATCATATGTATCGAAATCATTGAAAATATTAACATCGTGAGGGCTGCTGACCTAGACTTGGCCCAGAGAAGCACCCCCAGCCACCTGCACACCGTATAATAGTAAAAATGAGACCTATTTACAGAAACCTTAACTTTAATGCCCGGAGCAGAAAGTAACATTTTTTTGATCCCTGAATGGCAGCTATGCTGATCCTGGCTTCCCATTTTGCCAGAGCTGTCACAAGAAACAAGAAATCCTTAAACTTTAACCTTACTCTACTGATATAATTGCAAAGTTCTTATGCAATTGTGCCCGTTTTTTGTTTTTTCCTTTAACAGCAGGCCCCATATTAAACAAAGAAGAGAAGGAGCTATTAAGAAGAGAGGGTCTAAAACAAATAAGAGTGAAATATGGTTTACAGGTAAGATGATTGTTGGGTTTTGTTTCATTTGTCCCAAGGCCAGTGAGAATCAGTAGCTATATTGCCTTGTGGAGCTTGGGCTCGCTATGACAATGTTATATATTATCGTAAATGTGTGTTTGCAGGGTGCGGATTATGAGGCAAATAAGGCCGTGAAAAATCCAAAGTACAAAGACCGGGCAGGCAGGCGCAGACAAGTCGTAGGAAGCGAAGGCAATTTCCAGAGGGATGATGCCCCAGCATCTGTACACGTGTAAGTGTGATATGTGCGTCTGCTGTTGGACATGCTCTACATGTGTGTTTCACGCAAGTATTTTAATGTATTGTGTTGCTGGAAAAAGAAAGCAAGTTTGGGAAAGATGGTAACTTTGTTGGCTAACTGAAGTATAAAGGATTACAAGTTTCGAGACGATCTAGGTCTCTTCTTCAGTCTTATACTTCAGGTAGCCAAAAAAGGTGCCATCTTTACCAAACTTGTGCTTTCTCTAGAAAATCGTTATATAGAAGATGATGTAGATAGGCTTCTAAGTGTGCGTTTAAATATGAAGTACATAAAATGAAATCTTGTATTTGTAATTTACAATTTTAAAATGTATCGTTTCATTCTAGATTAATGAACTGTAAGAAAGAAAGTAACTTTTGTGACGTTCCAAACTTTTGAGCACAATACATTGCTGAAAAACATACTTTCACTCAGGGTTTTTTTTTTTTTTTACCTCTTTGTGTACAATCTATCCAAATAAAAGGGATACCTCCCAGATCATGTTTTGATTTTACATTGTTTTGCTGAAATTTAGTTTTACACTAATTGTTCGGTTTCTGCTTTAATTTTATAAAGTGAAATTAACGATGGCAACAAAGGGAGGAAAATGCTTGAGAAGATGGGGTGGAAAAAGGGAGAAGGCCTCGGGAAAACCAGCGATGGCATGAGAGACCCGGTATGTTTTTTTAGATGAGTTCCCCAGATTATGTATAAAAACGTGACTTTGAAGCAAAGTTTTTTTTTTTTTTTTTTTTTTTGTGTTTTTATGTTACGATAGGAACCAGCAGGATTGTCCTGTTAACAGGAATCTTCATTTATTTGCTAAAATCTTTACCATAACCCCAATCGTGTTCCAAAGAATGGGAGTTTTTCTTTTCTTGTGAGAAGGAGAGAGTTGGCAGCCATTACATAAAAGCAATCTGGGTTATATTCACTAAATGGAGAGTCACAGTTTACTGGCACATTTTCCTAGCGCACTGAGCTGTCCCTGTATAATGCATCATTTAATGGGTAATCAAACATAGAATATGTTGGCAGATAAGAACCATTTTTCTGTAAAGACTTGAAATTTCGTCAGTCCTTGGACTTGTCTCAGGTTCAGGATATCTTTATGCCCATGCATCTTTAAAGCTTTAGTCAAGAGACGGGGGAAAAACTCCTGATTTTGGCTATTCGTAATGAACACACAAGGAGCTAACCTATAAAACAAATTTACAATATCATCAATGCTTTATTTTAATCTTTTGTACCCATTTTGCTTCACTAGATTCAACTTCAGCTTCGCCAGAAGAAGGCTGGTTTGGGGTCATCCACCCCGTCTTCCATTGAGGAAATTCGGACTGTTACGCAGAATAAAAAGAACTGGGAAAAAGCGAGGGAGCGCTATGCTGAGGCCTTTCCGAACAAACAAACTAACGATGCAAAGAAATGCATTTCCTGGACTAAGGAATCTGCGGAGTGACACATTATGTTTGAGTGATGTTAATATGTATTTGTGTTTAGGGATATTGTAATAACTTTTATTTTATTTATACTTATCATTTAGTCTAGATTCTACCACCTCCCCCTTTCCTATTACCAAGCAGCCCCCCCCCAGCTTGTATTGACCTTTGTAACGGTGGATGGAGATAAAATAAATATGTAAAGATTTGGTCCGATAACTATGCTATTTTGCCACCTTATCACAGATAGCTGAGGGTTTATGACATAACATTTACCATCACAGGATTAGTGGCTAACTCCATCAATGAGAGCCATGTAGAAAATGTAGTACATATCATGGTGCAACATATTTCCACTTTCGTATGGCACACCACTTAGGTGCACAACAAAAATATGGATTGTTTTTTATGTAAATAAACTAAACGGATTGTAGTGTCTCATCCGACGAAGCTTCTCACATTCTCTTTGTCATCCCACACAACTCTGTGCTGTTCTAGTTTTATTTTTACAAAGTAAAACAATGACACATACTTTCTATATATATATATATATATATATATATATATATGTTTTTAATTTACTGTAAAAGAGAAGAAAGACACCCATGCTTCCCTGTGTACTACACAATGTTTCTAATTCTAGCATATAAGTGGCAAAATAGGGTAGCACTGGATCCCATCACAAGCTCAGACGCCAGCGATGAATGGAAGCGTCCTCGCAACTGAAGCCAAGATTACGACAGTTAGCATTTGTTTCTTCTTCTGTGAAGAAATGTAAATATATAATAGTCTTACATTCAGGAAATATTGAATGTATTAATGCTGTAATTGATTACATATTAAATATTTTATCAAAAATCTAATTTGTACTGTTAATTTGTAAAATGTAAATCCTTTATACACAGTGATTGTGGCTTTCCTAGGATCTGTGTAATTTGGATTCCAGGTATTATCTGTACAATACACCTATAGCCAACTCAAAGACCTTTTTTTCACCAAAGGGATAGCTGGTAGACGGTTGTTGGTCTCTCACTATTAAGGTCTAACGCTAGCAAACGTCTCCAAGGGCTAAACCGGTCCCGTCTAATGTATCATTCAACAGGGGAAGAGAATTGACATGGTTTGCCAATTCCTGCCTGCAGCAGAAACAGGTTTAGCATCTTTAGCTTACTCATAGGAATTGCACAAGTACTCGGGTAAATGCCCATTTTGTGACATGCACAGCAAACAGTTTCAATTGTTATGATTAGCTTGCAGTTGAACCGCAATATAAGTGTTGCTCATGTGTTGTTTTGGGTGATGTGTGTGTTTGCATCCCCCTGTAGTACCAATTCTGAAAGCAAGTACCCATACCCAGTGTACACCTATAGTATTCATGAGGCTTTATTAGTCAGTCGCATTCTGGCAGAAATAAACAAAACATCCACTGAACAACAAACTGAGAAAAACTTTAATGCATATTTAAAACGTGTTGACCTGCTCTGTTATTGAAACTGAGAAGCTCCATTACAAGGATCAACGTGAGCCCCTTGTCACTGCATAGTAATATTTTATTGGCAAAGGTCAATTTTGGGTTCATAATTTTCAGCATTAGAACATCTTACAAGTATGAAAATGTTCTTTTTACAAGAATCTCCACCATAAATGAATATATTAATATCTATTGTATACTTTAACCATCCATGTCAGAAGAGGTTTTAATAAAGCTCCCGAGTTGCTTTGTATTAACATCTTTTAGCTGTTCCAGTTGTCTCTGTCCGCGCCTCACCAGATACTCTATGTGCATAACATCCGTTTTTGGAATCTTTGCATTGTTTCTGAATTCCTGTTGTATTCTGGGTAAGAAGCCAGGCTTCTCCTTTCCAGCGCGTAAAAACTGTTTATACAGAATGAGAATTTGTTTCTGTAGCTTGCTGTGCCTCACCATCTTGTCCGACAGCCCCTGCCGGGTAACCTGAGGACATGAGAGACTGCAGGTTAAATATATAATTATTTCCAAAAGGATTTCACATTAATACTTATGTGAACCGCTTAAGGATGCAGGCATTTTCAGTATGCCTTAATCGAGCCTAAAAGTATTCAAATTTCACGCAAAGTTTCTATTTAAAAACTTTCATTTTCTTTCGTTTCCACAAACCACTAGGGCAAGAATCTGGACACATGCACCAAACGTAGTACCATTTACAGGAGTGGTTTTTTTCTAATTTTTGCAATTCCACATGTTGGGACATTTAGATTCCCCTTACATATTATTCTTTGCCTTCAATCATTGAGAAAAGAAAATATTTTCCATAATTCCAATTCCCAGCCTTTCATACGGAGGATCTGCAGAATCCCCCATATTTATTTCTCCCCATCCCAGCTATTTTCCAAGCAGGAGATGGGTTCAGCCGAGTACATCTCCTGATACTTACCACTGCTGGCTCAACAGGGGGTCTAACAAGACCCCCCCATGCATGAAAACTGCTCCCACTTACTTCAAAGGGAGCACTTTCCTGCCAATGGCTGCCAATCAGTGGCAAAAGTCAGAGCGCCGAGGAGGAGCTTTAATCATAAAGAACTTTAATGAGGCTATAAGGGACACTAAACTGGCCTAAAAACAAGGAGGAAATTACTATTTCTATTTGAATATAACAAACTAGTTTTCTAATAGGCTATGAATTTTTTGTTCCGTAACAGGGAAAAATACTGAGACCGCAAATGATTAGTATACTTACGTTAACAAAATTTGTGATGTTAGATAGTATGTAGACTAATTGGGAATTAAAGTTTCATGAAGTTTCTATTTTAGCTCATTTCAGTAATGGATAATAGCCTCCTCTGTGTCAACGTCCTGCTCATTGTGTCTTTCCTCATACTCATTCTAAAATGAAGAATAACAATTAATAGAAATGTGTGTCTGAGAAAAGATTTCAGGGGCAGAGACAATAAATACGTTTTCAACATGTCTTTCCAAGACAGAAGTAGGATAAGATACAAGAAAGCAAGATGATCCAACTTAGCTCAATTTATTGTTAACAAAAAAACACACACCATAAGGGATTTAATAACTTTCAACAATCAATTGTTAATGCAAAATGCAGATTATTTTCCCAACCGATGAGAACAACAAGCACCAGCATTGTTACTGTAGGAGGATAATACCAGTAAGAAGCAGCATGGGCAAACTGCACCACCTTCTCATGCCTCCATAAGCAGACATTTACTAGATGAGTCTAAAGAAGAGGGTGGCGTGCTTTGGGAGCGAGTGGGCACACAATGCATGCGCGCACACACCTGACACTGCTATCTAATGGCAGGAGGCAGCTAGCGCATGAGTAACCAAGTGAAATGTTCCTTGGAAGGGATACAGGGATCAGTAATCAATCCTAATTCACTATCGCCAATAATTATCCAGCTAAGTTTAGGACTTACATTTGAAATATGGCAAGAATGTCAGATGCTAGAAAGATGGCAGAGATCCGCCAAGGTTTTACTGCATATTAGTTGTGTAGAATATCCTTATCGGCTTCCGATCGCTGCCTCTCTTCTCAAAACACATCCTACAAAAGAAAAAGAAATGAACAGTGTCACTTTTCAATTATTATACTGGATAAAGACAAATTTCGCACTGAATACATGAAATAAGAAATACATCTTTTCACATACATATGATTTCGCTAATTAATATATTAAGCTACTTCAAAATCCCAGCCTAGCTGCCATACAACAGATTTGAATGGGAACTCAAATACATAACTTCCATTTTTTTTTTTCCATTCTTCTCATAATTGCTACATGACACGCTTCAAAGGGTTAATCTACAGTGTACTACAGGATGATGAAGAATTAACATCCCAATATAAAAAAGGCAAAGTGGGCCCTTTATAATGGAATCGCTACATTTACTCGCTGGATTTAAAAAAATCTTAACACATCTATATGGAAAGTAATGCAGTATTAAAAAAATACTAAATAAAGATAAAAAAACTGTTAATGCTACATGCAAGATGTTTTCACCCAAGGGAGCGGGGGAAAAAAATAAGCATCAGCATTGTTTCTGTAGGAGGATAATACCAGTAAACTGCAGCATGGTAGAACTGCACCACCTTCTCATGCCTCCAAAAACTTCTACATTATTATATAGCACGGCTGTAACAGGGACAGTGAAAATATTTACCAAGACCATTTCAAATGACAACACACATTAAACCATACAGTACGAGAAGAAGGGCCTGGTTTTGGGAGCTTACAATCTGAGAAATAAGGAACAAGAACAAGTTAACAAGTTCACTACAAGAGGCATGAGTGTCTCATTCCACGCTCCACTGGAATCCAAAGAGTTAATGAGTTAGCTGGTTATAGGGGACAGTATGATGGTTTTACAACTGGACTCACATGAAATCCAAATATTCGCACAATAAACATGTATGTTGTTGTCACATATGTGTTCGCTGGGATCTAGCATTACAGAGATCATGTCTGCCGGCAGGAAAAGTCATTTAGGAGTCAAAATACACATTTCCCAACCGCTCCTATACTTAATGATAGAGGCGCCTCAATACGCTTTTTATATAACCTTTTATATAAAAACGTATTGTCAACGAGTGGAAAACAAACAGAGGCTTTGCACGCCACGCATCGTGTAATATCCACGCTCAGCATTCTGATACTACACGTAAAGAGTCTGTCACGTGGATCCGCGCCGAACTTCCCGCAAGCCAACAGCAGGAACGGTACACGCGGCCGGCGTGCTCGCGAGGAGAGTAACTACAAACACCTCCCGATATAATGAAGAGTACCGGGTTACCCGAATTCTCACGTAGAGTCAGTTAAAGCGGACGTCACGCACTCACCTTTGTCTCACGACCTCATTTCACTCCAAAAGCGGAAACCGGAAAGTGCGTTTCGTAACGAGACGCGACTTCCTCCAGTGAGACTGCGGCCGCCGACCCAGAGCTACTGCCACCTGCTGTTTGTATAATCCGGCGGAATGTGGGCGACCTAATGTTCATAACGACATTTCGTAACAGACTAGCGTATCTGCTCATCATAAAAAGACGTGCACTAATTCGTTTTTTTCGTTCTTCTTTCTTTTGTTCTCTTTATTTAACTCTTTCCGGCAATCCAGCGTTCTTCTCTCTCCCTTTTCTTCCCTCTCCATCCATCTATCCCCTCCCTCCTCTTTCGTCTCTGGTTTTTCTGTCCTTTATCTTTCTTCTTGCTCCTCTCTCTATGTCCTATCTTTCTTTCTTTCTCCTTCTCTCTCTTTCTATTTTTTTCTTAAATTCCACCCACACACAAAGCATCTGGTAGCCCCTTGCACACATCTCTATTGCACACCTCAGGCACACAACACTATCCAGCAGCCCCTCTCATGGCTACATACAACACTATATTACAGTGATTTCAATAATTATGATATGCATTTAAATATAGTGATTTTTTTCAATTAAAATTCTCTGATTTATATTATATTTCCTACTTGTGCTCTGTGACTTGGCTAGTGTCCTATTGTATAACATTCTACCAATATATCTGCCAATATATAGATTTTTTTGGTTTTTTTTGTCATTAAAACAGCATCCCCTGCAAATCTAAAGTTCAAACGAGTTACTACACAGTAACAACACAGAATAGTGCAGAGTTCCAAATCACACAATGTATTGTGTAAACTAACAAAGAGAACGTACTTGGTTGGAAGCTCATTTTTCCAGTGTTTGTATATCAACCATGTCTATTAATACTTTACAGCCTAAAGGACATTTTTCTTACTTTATTTCCTTTGTCTGTTACAGGCTGACTTGCTGTATCAAGTGAATTTTTCTATCCGAACCAGTGGTTTTATGGAGCCTTTAGCAAATATACCAAATTATGTAACTCCTGGCATATAACTACTCTAATATGAAGTGTTGCTTCCACCTTTATGATGTCAATATTAATGGCTTAACACTTTAACACTGTGCATTTCAGTCATACAACTGAATGTTCCAGACACTGGCCAGCATCAGTTTCAAAATGTTTGTTTTCAGGTAAATATCTTGTGTGTGTGTTCTAGTCTTATCCGGTCTGCTAAGTAAACAAAAGAATGGCTCAGTCTTAATAAACCATGACCTAGATGTCTAAAGTCTTGTGTCAAAATGAATTCATTTTATAAACAGGACTTCATTAACATTGCCATAAAGAATCAGCTCAGTGTGATGTTTCGCCCGGACACTCTGGGAGAAGCTCCACTCCTCCGGTTCTACAGGTCGGCACCCGAATCCTCTGGGTCACAGGAGCGGGGTCCTGACACGCTTCACTCATCGCCCGTTTCCCCCTTCAATGGGGATGTGTGCTGCGAAATCAGCGGCATCCCACAAGTGAGGGCTCCGGGTAGCAGGAGCCTAAAAGTTTCCAGGTATACCTATAGGTCTGCATATTTACAAAGTTTATTGGAACAAAATGTATACAGCACTGTAAGTAATGCTCAAAGAAAATATTTATTATTCCATGGACCCCCCACACTTAAATATGTCCTCCATGTGAAAGCTGTAGGTGAAACGACTGTCTCTTTAAGATATTCCCTAACATACACTCTATTTAACCTTAAGACAAGAGCAGAGGCAAGGTGGAAATCTCAAACCTAGAGTTTAGCTAGCCAGCAGAATGGGACCATTTTTTCAGATATCTTAAGTGTTGGCGCCATTTTTACAAATGTTTTGCACCTCCCCAGCATTCTTAGACTTCCAGTCTCCAAGCACGTTTATGCTATAATTGTATGTGGTATTCCTTATAACACCTTCCTAGCGGTACAGCTTTTGACTGCATGATGCCTGGGTTTGCAATGTAAATCCCACTGATGGAATTGTTAAGTTATGAGTAATAAGCAGCATATTCTTTAACCAACTGGGCATGTCACTACATGATGATGGTCTTGTTGCAGGGAAACCAGAACAAGTTATAAATCGAGTGAATCTAAGTTAAGTTTTGTCCCAAGAGTATAGCCACATTTAGTGGATTGATGGCATGTGAAATAATTGCAACCCATGTCCATAAGTGAAAATAGGAACTGAGTAGGTGTACTTCTCATGCAGGTGATACTAGGTCATCTCTCCATTGTGAACGAGCATGTTTTAGGAAAATGGTAATGAATATTCTATTTTATCAAATAATCTAGGCTATTTACTAAAGAAAAGATTAAAAAACACATATTCACTGATTAAATGAACTATTAATAATAGAACCATAATACACCTTAAAAAATGAGAGATTTGTAGGCGTCACATTAATGATTGTCAACATGGACACAACTCTTATTTACTTACCTTCCCGATAGAAACTGATAGTTATTTACCATGTAATTAAATCCTGTTATCATCGTGGACTTTGTTTTTTTTAATAAGCACTTTCCTTAATTAACTCGTATTATCACTCATTTGTTAATTTGACTAATAGCAAAACAAACAAACCATCCCTAGGTGTAAGTGATTTTAATAATGAAATCACGTAAAATGTAAGTGCTCCATCTCCATAAGCTAAGGCTTCAAAAATTAGGTATCTGTTTCTAGGTACATTTTCCAAATAAATATTTTGACCACATTCACAGCTGCTCTAAAAAAAACTTTAGGCAGAAGACTGTAATAGAATAGAACAGTCAAAAGTGATAGATCAGTGAGCATTGGGCAAATGGATACAGCTCACAAGCTCAAGATAGATGGGGTGGACTCTTTCCTGCACCAAGATCCCCCCCCATTGTATAGCATAAAAAATATCACATGTGCAAGTGAGCATACAAAGTGCTACTAAGTTATCAAACTCTGTTCTTAAGATTGTACAGAAACCTCACAATTACCTGTCCACGATCTATGATGTTACAATGTGATGTTATAAACAAGGGTGGAATCGCTGTCATGCCACCAAGTACCCCCAATGTCTTCACAAGCATTTTGCTTCAAGAACTAATTTCCATTAACTTGCTACCATGCAGAGTGACAGACGTTAGTTCAAAACATTACATACGTTTATAATTCCACGTTAGTAATCTAAACTCGCATTTATGATTTATAAGTGAAATATACCATTTGCTTTATCTAATAGTGACATCATCAAGTCAGCAGACTTCTACAGCAAAACCTCTTTCATCATGTAACATGGCGCTTGCAGGAGGACCCAACATTTTGTGTTACACTAATTGTGTTGGTTGCCAATGTTTTTTTTTTTAAAAAAAAAAAAAGCTCAGATGGAAAGTGTAAAAATATTTAATTGTAAAAATACATGCCATGTTATTTCCCCTCTGGTCAATCAAATACTGAATTATTATTGGGAAAATGTAATTCCGAATATATTATCCATCGTAATCATGGATATAACAGGTCTTCTCTTGCCCGAGAAAATCTTCATTTCTATGTTCATGGAATTGGACCTGGTCTGCGTGAGTGTCACTACTGCATTTTCAGGATCGTGGAGGCATCTGACACCCACACTGCATATATTAAACATTATTCTACTCTTTATCCGGGACATGAGCACAGAGCTTAATGATGTGTTGAGTCTAAATGGGGAGCATTTAACCATCTACATGACAGCACAGGGTATTCCCATCCCACCCAGTACAGTAGGGTAGGGTAAGAATTCTATTCTCAAGTTGGTGGCACACGAGATTCAGAACATAATCCAGCATGTCTACACATGGTGGTGAGTAACATTTCAAATTGGTGAAGATTCTAAATTCCAAATGGTGACGATTCTGAGTTCAAGTGAGTTGCTATTCTAAACTTGAGTTTGTTTTAAGCATCCACAACCACAACTGTTTGGGCAAATGTGGCATCAAGCAGGCTGACCAACACACATAAAGACACTGCATGGATGGTGTGACGGGCCGCCCTGTACCCCGACTGGGTACACCGGCCAGATGTTCGTTGCTTCCTCCCGGAACCGCAAGGGTTCACCATTTCCAGTGCCAGACCATACTGCGAGGAAGGGATCACGAACTGGCTTGGTGTCCTCGATGTAATAGCAACGTAGCCCGCTGAGACTAGCCAAATACCGTGCTGTAATTGTCCTGAAAAGGATGTGTGATCTAGCTTCAGGGGCGGGCTGGGCCGGGGGGCAGGGGGGCAATTGCCCCCCAGGCCGCCCAAAATCTAATCTAAACGGCCACTGGGCGTTGATGCCGCCGGCTGGCACTACTTTAATACTTTTAAAAAAAAAATTTAATATGGCAAGCCGGATCGGCTATTAAATGAAAAAAAAAATAGTATTAAAGCAGCGCCGGCCGGCGGCATCAGCAACCAGCGGCCGTATGCGATGCCGCCAAGTGATGGGAGCAGCGTGAGGGGTGAAAGCTCCACCCCCTCGCACTCACCTTTCACCCCTCACGCTGCTCCCATCACTATGCGGCCATCAGATTGTTGGAAATCGAATATAAACGGCCGCTGGGTGCTGATGCTGCCGGCCGGCGCTACTTTAATACTTTATTTATTTATTTTTAATATGGCAAGCCGATCCAGTGTATTAAATAAATAAAAAAAGGATAAAAGTAGCTCCGGCCGGTGACATCAGCACCCAGCGCCCGTTTAGATAAGTTTTCCAGCAGTCTGATGGCCGCATAGTGATGGGAGCAGCGTGAGGGGTGAAAGGTGAGTGTGAGGGGGCGGAGCCACTTCACTTGCCTTGCCCCCCAGGCCTTAGACTGCCAGCCCTCCCCTGCCTGAAGCACTAGATGAGACTAATGTCCAGGGAAGTAACACACTGTCTTATATACAGTTGAACAGGGAAAATGGCCATAAATCCTGACCACATATCCCCGCCCTGCCCAGACAGTCCCATACTCAGGCCACCAAGCCCCACAATGTCCCCTTAACCCAAAACCGGGGTTTTCGGGTGATCCTGAGGGAGCGGTGGCGATCCCGGGCACTGATCCGCTGTGGAGACCCCGAGCGGCAACAGTTCTAAGTTTCCCATGGACAGACCGTGAGATAGCCGGGCGTGCGTTCCGTAACCGTGCTGGCTGACCCCCGCTCTCCTGGAAGTCCCATTGGCTGGGAATCTTTGACTGTATTTTTGAGCTTTCCGTTACCTGAAGTTGTATGGTACGTGTATTACCGTGTGATCCGTCGGAGTACTGCTTATCATCTTTCTGATTTTACGAATGGTTGCATCAATATGATGTTTATTGAAAATAAATATTCCATAAAAAAGGGTCATATACATATGGGGAGATTCTACAGAACCCCCCATGCATTTGCAAGGGGGATACCATGACATTTTAATAGGATCATACAGCCATCATGAATTAAAGTACATTTGAGGGCTGGAGTGTATCTGTAAGGAAACGGCTTAGTTACAATCACTGTACATGGTGTATGGTCATTCACGTGAGGAAGGAACAGCCATGGAAACGCCAACAACACACTCATGTGGCCGCCTTCAGGAAATAAAATCTTACTTTAATGTCTTGATGCTCTCACATGGACTGCAGTTACATTTGGTGATGTCCTTTCTGCTTCACATTTAAAGCATTTCAACCACACAAGAAATGAGAAGCCTTAGAAGGTTAGATAGGTCCTTCCCTGTGGCACAGTTTTTGGAAAATAACCATGTATTTTTATCTTACAGATACTCAAAAACAATATTGAATATTATAATATCTTCCTGGTAAACCCATTCTATTTATACTCATAATAGGATACATCCCTTTTTTCTGAAACATTAATCTAATTCTCCTAATACACACCCTAAGCATATCACTGTTACAACCTTGCTATGTTTTGAAAACACATTTTACAGTGTTTTGTAGTAACATGGGAAAGGTTAGCGTGATATATGTATTATATCATCATTGTATGTGCTGATGTACACCACAGCATCAGATACATCAATAAATAACAATAACTATAATACAGGATAACCACGACAATTAATAATGCATTATATTATCTACAAGATGTAATAAAGGAGACGTGTTTCATGCACATAATGATATTATGATGTCATTCTATGTTTGAGTCACTAAGAGATGGAGAAACTTGCCCGGACTCATATGGAGTCAGTATGAGGCCAGATATATTGAATTTTAGCTTCTAAAAATAATGTCTGAATTTGAAACACAGAGTTCCTTGGACCTCTGAAAAGAAAACAGAGCTATATTTACAACACATTAGCCAAGGGGAATTTTTTTATTTCCTTGTTTGAACTTAAAATGAATTAGCCAGTGTGTTTATTGTGCGTGAATTGGCAAGGTGAGGATGTTTAGCGTATCAAGAAGAGGGCTTACAATTTTACAAATGCCTTCAAGAACTAGTTTAATATTTACCTCTCGGTTTGGCAATATGCTTCAATATAATGCAGACAATATACAGAAAGGTGAATACATTGAAAAGGGCCTGGATTAAAAGGAAAGTCTCATGGAAAAACAAACGCTAGAAGTGTTTTTTGTTTTTTTTTTAAAAAGGGAAAAAAAGAAAAAGCAGTATTTTTAATGAGATGCTAGTAATAAGAAAAATTCCTTTTTGTTATTTGATGAAAGGAAATCAATCTTCTAAATGTTTTTTATTTTTAGGCAAAAATTATTTATTGTCCTATTTTATTATTATTTTGGATTTTTTGAAACACAAAAGATCAGATGTTGATGGGGTTTGTTAATCCAGAGATCAGAAATATTCATCTGACATAACCTAAGCAATACAATTTTGGGATTTAACAAGGATTTAATATCAGACATCATTTGAAGTTGTACAATAAATGTCTTGACAATAATGTCTTAACATGATGATATATATGTACATATATCAAGCAAAAAAATATTGGCAAGTTTAACAACAATCCTCCTCTAAATTCCTCAAACTAAGACAGGAAAGTAATGACAAAAATGATATCATTTTTTTTTCAACATAGCATAGCATTGAAATACATATAAGGAATAAATATAATATATTATATAATATATTATATAATATATATATATATATATATTTAATATATTCTTTAATTAGAATACACTGGCTAGAGTAAATTCTAGAGGTAGTTATAGTTATATTCAGTATTATGCCAATAATTAATTCAATGTATAGAGTGGAAATAAAAAAGACATTGAACTCAATTCCATGAGCCATGTAAAAACCTACAGCATACACTGACCC
The DNA here is from genome assembly GCF_027358695.1 of Spea bombifrons. NCBI lineage: Eukaryota > Metazoa > Chordata > Amphibia > Anura > Pelobatidae > Spea > Spea bombifrons. The sequence goes on from NC_071087.1 coordinate 144,514,631, forward strand.
ATGAGCAACTCCTAAGGCACACATCCAAAAAAAACAATCCTTAACTGCTAAATCCATATACACCTGAAGCAAGTGTATACCACAATCACAACACAACACACACTAATTCCAAGCCTAAACCACTGGGAGTCTAATAATATCAAAGCAAAGCAATGAGATCAAAGTAATTGACACATTCAGTTCAAAGCAATTAAATGAGCTGTTAAAATATGTAGAGATCCTCTTTAATTTAGTCTTCTTATAACCAAAGTGTGTTGATATCTTTGCATATTTCAAGTCTCATATATTAAACAAGTAATTATGCAAAATAGTTTTAAAAATTAGAAGTTAAAGTACAACTGATCAGTAAGGCATTTGTAGCTCAGGTGTAGCTTTGATTCAATTTATTTTTAATCCTTAAATAGGAATCAGCATCGAAAGGGATTATAACAGATTTTATTGTTTTTGACAGTAATTTTGCTTGAAAATGAAAAGAACATGGATGTCTGCCAAGACACTTAAGACTGATATATTTCTAGCAAACAGTTCAATTTAATAACTTTGATGTGGTTAATTGAACGGCGATACTTTGGCAGAAAGCCAGACTATATCAACAGACAAAATGAAATTATTGATACAAATGTGGTATTTATTGATATCGACACAAACATGTTTCATTTTAACTCTTTTAATGCTGGTATCTATTTGATGAATTTGACATTCACAAAGAGTGCAAGAGATTAGCAAGCTGGACTGATGAGGAGTAAGGGTTTACATATATGTGTATTAAGGCGTGTGTGTGTTTGTATATGGTGCTGGATAGTATGTGTTTGTATATATGTGTCAGTGTATGGCATTAGAATGAGTGTGCTTGAGTGTATGGTGGTAGAGTGTGTGTTAGTGTATGGCGTGTTAGCATGGGTGTGTTACCGCATGAAGTTAGAGTGTGCATTGTAGTGTTTGGTGTTAGCATGTGTGTATATTACTGTATGGTGTTAGCATTAGTGTGTGTTAGTGTTAGTACTTGGTTTTAGTGTGTGTATGTGTTAGTGTATGGTATTAGCATGAGTGTATGTGTGTCAGTGTCTGGTATTAAAATGTCAGGGGTAAGGCCAAGGCTAGTGACATCTGGAAAAAAGAAAAGAAGGGAAAGGTAGGAGTGTCTTTATGTATGATATTGGGGAAAACATTTTATCTCAACACCATAACTATGCAAGTACATATATTTATATGTAAATATGACCACATTCTAGTATGCATTATACCTTCTGGGATATACATTTTTTTTAAATGAAATAAACCATGAAAGTTGAGGGCATTACTAAATCGCTTATGAAAATATAACTTTCTCCTCATCCTGGTGGGATCGCTAATCCTCATCTTTCATCCCTCCACCAGAGGTGTTATAATTGCCCAGTGACATTCTGATTGCAAATTCTTCAACCTCACTATCAAAGTCTTGGCCTAGCTGTCCTGCCTCCCACGTGGTCATTACATGCCCTGCCTACCACATTGCTATCATAAGCACCGTCCTGCCCTGACACCCACACTACTATGCAAAAAAATGCCTTTCTCCCCACCCTCAATTCTATTAGAAGCACTTTGTCCATAATGGCAATTTGTATGTGATATTTATCCTACACAAACATTAAGGGATGACGCTGTATCTTCACTGTAAATTCATCCTTTAAGCTCTTCCTTGTGTCCTTAAAGCTGTTGTTGATGTCTCATGCCTAATCCAGTTGAGAATTGAATTACAATTTATATTAAATGGCTCCATATCGATCTGGGTTTTTCTTTCCTATTTTCGTATCCTCTTTTTTTGCTTCCTGGATGATCAGATGTTTATATGTACGTTATGAGTCACAGAAATTGATTGCAAATCAAATCTTACATGAGTGTGCTGAGGTCCAAGCTCAGTTATGTAAACAAAGCTGTGGCAATATGATAGGTCTCACAAACCCAAACTCATCCTGGGAAACAAAGCTTTGTCCCATCGTTGAATAGAGCATAGAGGAGGTTCTAATCCCACGAAATGAATTTGTACATTAACACCTGGAAGAATATATAAAATGTTTGAAGGTCAATCTTACATCTGGGTGCCTCAAGTCTTCTTGGTCTGCAATGGAATCTTTTGCAATTAGAACTAATGGAATGGGCTGCTTAAGCCTTATTGTAATTATTTAATAGCAAACATGCTAGGTGTATGTTATGGTATCACTGGCCTTTTTTATGTTCAAAACTGGCACCTTGCATATGTTTACTGCATGATAAATGTGATACTAAGTGAGTATGGATTTCATGTATGTGCTGAAACATGTTCTGATATGCTCCATGTAGATCTATAGGGCCACCGGCATTTTGTGTTGATGACCTGCTATTAGAGAATCAGATGATCATGGAAGATCATGATATAATCCTCATATTTAATAGTTTCATGTTGTATATTAAAAAAGCCATCTGTTATGCAGTGAGAACAGGTAGACAAGGTGCTTGCTTAAAGATCCACATTTTAGAGGAAGATGGACAATGATATGGCCCTGTGAGCCAATGTGTCCATGTTTCTTTCAGTTCCTGCCTATGCTTCACCTACAAGTCTTGAGTGATGGTGCTAACAATATCCATTCTGAAAGGTGCTCTGAATAAATGTCTGTCCCTGAGTGAAAAAAAATCTTCACCCATAAAATATGGCTTTTAAGAGGATGGAAGGATTTGTATTCTGTTCTGCAATAACTTTTCAGAAACAGTGGGACTGGAAACCCTGTGTCCATGTCTGATTCCAGGACAGCTAACCAGCATGTGGTGGTGCTAGAGAGCATTATCTGGACAAACCCAACCCAGCATGTCCAAGAATATTCCGTTTAGCAAACCGAATATCCAAAGATTAGCCAAACTTTAGCTGCCATGAGATTTCAGGAAACATTCTTTTATACAATGAGACAGTGTATATAAACATATACTTTTCAGTTAGATTGTAAAGCAGGGATCCCTCTGTGAATTGCATGACGAATATACAGAATCCTGCATGGCTGCATTGAAACACTGCATTTTTATCACTTTTCCTAGATAAAACTTCCATCTTGTCTCTTTACTGTAAAAAAAACACCTTCCTATTAGAACAGTATGGTAGCGCTTTGAGTAGGAGGCTGAATATTTAATATTCAGCCAATATTTAATATATGTGAAAGAGATCCGAATTTTTATTGCTTATTTATTCATGAATGCAAACATTTTATAAAACTATTTTAAAAAAATAATGATCCGAATACAGAAAGTATACACGTGTTCCATATATATAGATGTTAGTATGCATTTAACATTATTCTACACAACTAGAAGATGCTGAGCTGAATGATCCAATTTGCAACTAAACAGAGACCACTAAGATCCTGAAATATCTATGTTTAGGTACCGACTGGCACCAAAACCACTGTGTGCTTACAAGCATATGTTTATTATAAAGAACAGGTTTAATATAGTATTATATATAAACGCTGTCAGTATAGCACAGAGGAGTATGTGTTTTCAGACACCAGTAATAATATAGGGTGACTGTGAAGTTTACTAATATGGTCCATAAACCAGCCAGAGATAAATCTGTGACTTTTACATGTATTGCATTAGCATGTTTTATGTGTTGGAACAAGTCGAGTCATTTTCAAACACTTCTGTTAACACGGTTCTGTATTTTATTGCTTAGTAATGCAACTAATCTCACTGGCATTCAAAGAAGCAGAAGGACATTGCATTTATCTTAGATCACCTATGCCAGAAAAGCATTCTCTGATTGTGTGTAATTCCCACCATCCTACACATTACACTGCATTTCCGAAATTAAACCTACTAAGTCACTTCAAACACTGTAGCCATAGGTTGGCAAAATGGCATTTATTCAGATTCAAGGGTGTTCTCGTTGAAAGGTGAGATCATTTCTAGATCTTGAGTCTAAATGCTCGCTAGAATCATTGAGAAATGGTCTTCAATTTAAAACAATAAGCCGTCACACTCCTTTAGGTGCCAGATGGATCGCAGTTAGATGATTTGGACAGGAGGATTCAGTAAATTAAGCAGGCAAAACAGAAAATAGTATGGGTTAAAATATAATAGTATGATTAGCCACCTAGTATTTCCACCCATATTCTAGAGCTCCTGTGGGTAAATCTACGCAGAGTTCCCAGGTATGCCTACAAGAAGAACAATCATATTCCTAAAAACACACAATAGGGCGTATTGTGTATTAAATTACATTTTTATATTAAAAGTGCGTTTCCATCTACTCTGTGGAATGTTACCAGAAATGTAGGATAGCAATATTGTTCCTACTAATGTTAAATACCCTAAACCTTCCTGGGCTTATAATCATGGCAGGAGACTTCAATATCAGTGTAGACTGTAAAGAAGATACTAAATCTTTGAAACCTAGAAAGAAAGACTCTGATCAGAGAAAACTTGAAATTCCAAGAATTGTTGTAATTCCATGGCTTCTATGTTAAATGGCAATGCATGAAGATATGGAGAAATCATTGAATTCTTTCAACTTAATAACACATCATATACGTCTATTCCAACAACGTGGCTTGCACATAAAGCCGTTATCAGGGGACTACTTTTTAAACAACACAACTTTGTTGAGTGGAAGCACCTTTCACAAAAGAGGAAATAGACCAAGCTATAAATTCCTTAAAGCCGTCTAAGGCACCGGGCCCTGATGGCCTTTCAAACTGCTACGTCCGTACTTTCAAAAACATGCTTTCCACATTTTTGCCACTTTAAAACAAGAGGTACTATCCCACTGGAATACCCGGAAGCACAGATTACCGTATTACACTTTGAAAAGCTGGGGAAACTCCCACGTACACCAGGAAACTTTAGGAACCTTTCTCTGCTGACTGTAGATAACAATTCTGGCCAATCGCCTGAACGATATCTTACCTCAACTAATTGAGAACTACCAAGTAGGCTTTACCCAAGGACGTCAAATCTTGATAATACGAGAAGATTCATAAACCTAAAGTGAATAATACATCAAAGGGAATGCCCAAGCTTATTTATTCCATAGAAGCAGAAAAGGCCTTTTACAGGCTACACCGGCTGTGCATTGAAAAAACTAACTTGGCTTCCTAAGCTCCTTTGTGGCCACAACCTTAACTCTCTACAGCGCACCACCTGCTAAAGTCTTTTACGCGAGTTTCAAATCTGACAGCTTCCCCATCACCAATAGCACATGACAAGGATGTCCATTGCCACCAATAATCATTGGCAGCAAGAATCAGAAATGATACGCGCATCCAACACAGGGTCCAGGAGCACAAAATTGCTCTGCCAGACCCATTTAATTCTATTTCTGCTTTAGTAGACCAGCTGGAGGCATACTCAGGGGTTTCTTACTATATCAAAGACAAAACCCAGGGACACCCAATATATATATAACTCCAGACAAGTTGGGAAAAGTAACACCACACTCTTATGCACATGCACACACTAGCCAACAACATACACTAACACACACTAACTCTAACATATACACATATACATATATATACACACTAACTCACACTATTCATACATATATAAAAAATAAACGCTGCCTCTAACCCTATACACACACACTCTGCATATACATTCACACACACACAAACATACACACTTACAATAACAATATACAGTACATTAACACACATATTAACACACACAAATTGGCTCCAGGATTTTAAATGTCCGTACGAGCAACTCTATCGGTCGCCTGCAGGGGCCTCCTCTGCCATCAACCAATGAAGTACACCTGTACTTCATTGGTTGATGGCAGACGAGCCCCCTGCTGGCGACCAATAGAGTCGCTTGTATAGACTTTTAAAATCCTGGTGCAGCAACTTGGCTGACAGAGACCACTGGTCTCCCTGCTCCAACAGTTGAAGGTCCGTATAAGCGACTTTATTGGTCGTTCGTACAAACTTTTAACTGTTGAAGCATGGTAGACCAGTGGTCTCTGCTGTACAAGTTGGTGCTGTGCGTTAAAGGGCTGTGCGAGTGAGCCTATTGGTAGCCTGCAGCTGCCTCCTCTGGCATCAACCAATAGAGCCACTTGCACGGCCCTTTAACCCCTGACAGTGAACCTACGGATTTCTGCTCCCGTTAAAATTGATTGGACCCAGCGCTCTCTAGCATGCAATCACACCCTCCACACCAACCCCCCCCCCCCCCAAAAGTATGTGCCGCACTGACTCTGTAGATTAGGAGGAAACATAGCGGTCTTCTGCGCCAGACGCGCAGGGCAGGGGCACAATTCTTTGTCACTCGCATGGCAAATAAACGGTACAGGTTCGGCAAGTGATCCGAAACAGACACGCGAGTGGTGATCAGGTCCAGCTTATGCCTGTAGATGGAAACACTGCTCATGATACTAAAAAAATTAGATGTCATTCAAAAGATTGAGAGCCTCCTGCTAGGTTTTCTTGTATCCCAAGCAAATTATGGCTACAGCTCCACTTCTGAATGCAGATACAAAGAATACACGATATGCCACCTACCGGCTCACTGTCCTCGGCAGTCACTTTGTCCTCAAGAAGCCAGGTGCATGCTGACATTGCTTTGTACACATAATTATGGCAATATAAATGTTATCAATCATTAATAAATGTTACTACAGGATTTTTTTTCTGCTTCATTGATTAATCCAAAATTAAATGAAAAAAAGAGTGACAAGACTCTCTCGGGAGCATTCTGCAGAGCTCATAAGCCCCTCTTCTTTGCCACTCCTGGTAGCCCACCATGTCTAGCAAGCTTGGGATGCTGCCATGTTTAATTTGGAGGCTAAAGACAAAAAGCAACTATTGTAAACATGTGGGCCTGCGCCACCAGTGACCGCGCATCCACAAGTTGTAAGGAGGCAGCCACCATTTAACTTGTTCTTAAATTGTACAGCGCGAGGGACAGTGACACCATGGCATGGCCCTAGTTGAAACACCTGTCGCTTATAAAGATCACATATGGCGTTCGGCTGGGTGTGCCGCATTTTTATCATGTCACTTATGTTCCTTGTTCATCGGCTTTGGTCTTAGTGTTTACTGATGGCTTCAGCTTTTATTCCTTCACATATGGGGACCATGCTGGATACCAGCATAATTGTGTCCAATCTCACCAAAGGGGCACTTCCAATTTTAATAATTCTAAAATGATTTTAATAATTCTAAAATGAAAAGCTGTAGACCAGGTGATAAGTTTGTTTTTCTGGGACATGCAAGGACCACATCACAACCAGTCCTGTCACCAAAGAGGCAAAGTGCTGTGATTTACACGCATCCAGCTTCCCTGGGGAACTTGGCAGAGCTCCCTGGTGAACAAGTGCTCTGCAGGGAAGAAAGATCCCATCTGAGCTCTGTAGCTATCAGTCCATCAGAGGGAGGCGTTGCATTTGCCTGTGTAGGAGGGCAGAAAACATTGCATGAAAGGTGTGATCCTCCTCCTGCTGGGGACATTAAGAGGTGACTGATCACAGGGTATAACATCTCAGCCTGGTCTGCTACCCATCAGGATGTTTTAGGAGCCAGGACCACCTACAGGTGGAAGCTGTGTGTATCACAATGAGCCTGGGAGGTGGCTGCAAGGATCTGGAGCAGGTAAGTAAAGAAAGTCTGTCTAAAGACACAGTTACTGCTCCTGCTTCTCTCTGATTTCATCTGATGTCCTTACATTTGCTGAGTATATTTTGTAACAATCATTGGCAGGCTTGTTTCTCTGATCTGATCTTAAATAGAGATGATGGGCTTAAGAGGCATTGGTTTAAGTGTAAAAGAACTGTGCAGTGGCTTGGCTGAATGACCATGTGGCAGTCAAAGTGTTAAAGTCAGAATCATACACATCCATGTGTCTTGACAGTGTGTAGATACATTCCTTAGTCTCATGCTTTCTTGAGCAAACACTCCTCTGAGTCAAAGACTCTGCCTGGACAGCTCTAGAGCTGAAGCTTTAAGTTCAGACAGTGAAGTCTGCTTTCTTATGCTCTGTAACTCTTCAGGATCTATATCAATTTAGTTTGTTTTATCTCTTGTTGACCCCAATCACTTCTTTTGACTGTCCCCTATTGTAATAGCGCTACAGAATATGTGGGCGCTCCATAAATAAATTGTCATTATTTAGCACAGAGCATTTATTTCAGTAATTCTCATGTCTCTGGGTATCTCTATTGCATGCAGAGAGCAGTAGATACATGGAACAGCCTCCCATCAGAAGTGGCAGAGCCTATTACAGTAAGGGAGTTCAGACATGCATGGGAAAGTAACAGAGCAAACTAGCATCCATGTAATGGAATATAATTTATAATAAGAATAAATCATATTTAGTACATGTGAATGTATAGTCTCTTGCCAATGGTTTTAAGGAGGTATTTGTTTTATTTGTGGCAGTTAAAAATAGAGCTTTTCTTAACATGACATACATGACTGCTTTTATTTATTGCAGAGTAAAGTTCTAACCTGCCTTCTTTGGTCTGATAGATAAAATTTACAAAGTCCTTATCAGAAATTCATGTGATAAACTACACAATGTCTGGATCTCCAGGGTGACCATATGATTAATGAAGGTCTATGGCGGAAGGAATTAACACAGACTTACCATAGACTTACCTATAAATCAATAAGCAAATAATGCCTGGAAGTTGTCAAATATCACAATTTGTAAAAAAAAAAAGAAAAAAAAAGCATTACTTTAATATGACCGAAAAAGCTATTTAAAACTTAACTGCGCTATTATATACCTTACTGCGCTGCCTAATCAGAGAAAATCCTTTTCCCATGGAACTTCCTTTTAAAATGCTGCTACATATGTTAATCATTCAACATAAAGTAGATTTCTGTCCAGTAGTAGATAACTGGTGGCATTCCAGCTCCTTTGGACTACAACTCCCAGTAGGCTGGCTGAGCAGTTAGGCGGATGTAGTCTTTTAGCTGCCTAAGCATTGCGTCTTTAGGAAATCTTAAGAAAATGATAATGCAAATCTTACTTTAAATGGTAAAATTAAGATCTCCACAGTAACTAAAGACATTCTAAAAACAAAGTTACTTTACTCGCTGATGGGAAAGATGTAGAGGGTGTCCATATCATGCTGTTGGATCCCCTTAGTTTGCTATGTGGTTTCAGTTGGTGGTTTTAATCTTACTGAGCGGGTTGTAGATAAATGGAACAGCCTCCCAACAATGGTGGTAGCGGCTAATGCAGTGAGGGAATGTAAACATGCATGGAGCAGACATTAAGGTATCCCGAAACTAAGACCAGATCAAGGACTGATTAAGGGCTAAGTGTTTACATCAGGAAAAATGGGCAGAGGAGAGGGATTAAATGGTCCTTATCTGCTGTCAGATTTTCCATAATTATTTGCAGTTAGTGATTACGCAAAGCTCGTTGTTAATAAAAGTAAGGTTTGCTTAAAGGTGCGATGATAAGTAGTTTCAAATTCACTAAACATTAGTGAAGCTTCAGGCTACTATTCAAAATAAATAAAATTATTTATGAAAATAACTTATGAAAATAAATAAAACAATCGGTATTTTAGCTGTATCTTGTTTTTATTGTGTGTTTTTTTGTAACTCTATGATCATGTGTTCTGAAAGCACAGTAGCACTGTCTACTATTCAAATGTTGGGTTATACATTTAAAAGCGTTGTTTGCTACTTTTTGCTAGAAACAGAAACTTTGAAGTAGAATGAATATATATCTGTATACACTACTGTCCAAAAGTTTTGGGTCACTTAGAAATGCCCTTGTTTTTGAAAGAAACACAAATTTTGTCCATTACAGTGTAGATGTTTATGTTATAAGTGACTATTGTAGCCAGAAATGGCTCATTTTTAATGGAATATCTTCATAGGCGTACAGAGGCCCTTTATCACTCCCATCACTGTCGTGTTCCAATGGCCCTGTATCACTCCCATCACTCCTGTGTTCCAATGGCCCTCTATCACTCCCATCACTCCTGTGTTCCAATGGCATGTTGTGTTTGCTATATATATATATATATAAATATAGGGGAAGAGTCCAGCTGATGAGAGTAAAGAAAAAAAAACATTAACCATGTTTGCCTTGCATCCCCAGACAAAAAATATTATATATCGTTTTAGAATCTGCTGCTATCTAATGGATATTAGGGGGTTTGTTTTTTTTATTTTACTTTCTGGTCCCTTTCCATGGGCTGAAGATGAGGACTCTAGTAGTGATGTATTAATGGTCATTGTCCTAGTCATGATCCAGAGCGGCATTCCCAGACTTACCAGATATCCACTGTGGGTCTTCTTTCTTTTTTGCCAACTCGCTACATTGCAAAGATGTCCACGGCATTCCTGGGTGGCAACGTACATACCAGCATAGTAATTTAGGTTGAAAAAGATGCATCTCAAGTTCAATCCCATTGTTGATCTAGAAGGTAAAAGTAAAAATGGCAAAAAATATCCAAGATTTCTCATTGATTTGTACTGTTTTTACCACTTGTTGGTTCAACCCTTTTCGTGTTTGATTTTGGGGTAATGAAGGTATATATATTTATATATATATATATATATATATAATATATATATATATATATAATATATATATATATATATAATATATATAAATAATTTTTACTTGAAGTTATAGGCGTTAAAAGGATGTTGGGGTACTTTTAAAAAAATATATGATTTTTTTATTTTTTTCTTGTGTATTGACACCTGTTAGGAGGGAATACAATGCTGGATTCCTGGATTCTGTGAAAAAAGTTTTATTGTACCAGTGTATCTTAAAAGCGACATCTTGGCAACTCTGTTGTGGAGTCAATACCTTTTTCATACATGACAATGTCTTGCTGGCCGTTAACTCATATTAAACACTGTTGCTAAATTTAATAGTTTGTAGTTTATAGTTATTCCCAAGTCTTCATTTAACCCGATTTAAGGTATTTTATTTGGTTCCCACAATGCATACATGTATATTTGTCAATATTAATTCTCATCTGCCACTTGGCTGTCCATTCCTCAAAGGAGACCATATCTCTTTGCAGGGAAATAATGATCAGTTCAGACTGCATTATCTCACCTAATTTTGTGTCGTCTCTAATCAATGATGTACAACGTTCAAGATAATTAATAAACACATTGCATAGCAGTGGGCAAAACTGAAGCCTGAAGCACTTAAGACAGTTTTCAATCCAGGTACAAACAATGTTGTCTGAGCCTAGCTCTATCAATTTGTGCAGTAACCGTTTATGTGCAATTGTATCAGATGCTTTTGCAAAACCTAAATGAATTACATCCACTAAAACACCCTGATCCATATGTTTCTTTTCCTCTTCAGAGAATGCAATTAAGTTTCAAATAACTTTCCCACCATAGATGTCAAGCTTGCAGGTCTGTAATTAAGTGGCTAAAATTTGGATCAGTTTTTTAATGTTGGTACCAATTCTGCTTTTCTAAGCTGTTTAGGGCAAAGGTGGCACAGAGAGACCATTTGGGGGGAAAAGGGCACAGACAAGCTGTTCGGGGCCAAAGATTACACAGAAATGCTGCTTGAGGACAAAGATAACAAAGATAACATGCTGTTTTTGGAAAAAAGATGTGTCAATTCTGGGTACTGGGGCAAGTCCTATATGTGCAATCTGGGTTCCAGGACAGGCCTTTAGGGGTATGTGATCTAGTTTGCAATTTAGGGTTTCCATGACTTATTTATTTGATCTCTACCGTCAATGCTGAGTTTGCTTGTGATTTTCAGTTTTTTTAATGTAATCCGAACGTCAGTCAGATGAATATGGCCAGCGGTGTAAATAGGTCTGGTGCTGTACTAGCCCTGTCCTGCACGGTATGGGTACAGCATGCTGCCTTGTACTTGGACTATTGGGCATCGGAGCACTGAGGAGCTTAATCTTCTAATACAACGACCTTCCCTCACCTTTGCAGTAGTGGTGTTGTTGGACCTGCCTACATGCTTTGGTACAATGTATAGATTTTATTCAGTTAATAGATAAAGTGTGCAGCTCAACATTAAATCTCCCAAATAAAAATCCATAACATGTAACAATGACAAACAAAAATGCAAGCTATACATGGTTTTGATGAATGAATTTATTTAGGTTAGAAGCTGAGCAGGCGGCAGTGACTCTTTAAGTAGGAAATATGGAAGGCAGACAGACTACTGTCTCTCAGCTTCTTCTGTCTGTCCCTCTTATCCGGTATTAATGTGTATGACTCATAGTGATTTACAAATAAAGTGATAGGAACAGAATTGTACAATGTCCTTCTTAAAGATAAGGCCTTAAAATACCGTATATTATTATTACTAGCCATAACTGTCAGCGGCCCATTATATATAGTCTAAATGTTATTTCACTAAAAAGGTTCAAAAGGAGATACACTTTGCTTATACAGTGGCAAGAAAAAGTAAATTAACCCTTTGGTATTACCAGTTTTTTTTCTGCATTACTTGTTCATAAAATATGTTTATTAAGCTAATAACACACAAACAATAAAAATCTTTCATACCTTTATTAAACACACCTATTAAATGTTCACACTATTGGTGGAAAAATACGGGAACCCTTGGATCTAAACTGGTGAAATCTTGTTTGGCAGCAAAAACAAGCACTAGCTACGGATCAGACCTATAGATGAGGAGCTTTAGACCATTCTTCCTTACAGAACGATTTAAGCTCAGACATACTCCTAGGATGTCTGATGTAAACGTCTCTCTTGAGGTCATTCCGTTCTGTAGTAGATTTACTTTGATGTTTAGAGTTATTGTAGTGCTGTATCCAGGGCCGGCCGAAGACTTAATGCCGCCTGGGGCGAAGTTTAAAATGCCGCCCCCCCGCCGACGCCATAATCTACCCCCCCGGTACTTACCTTTAAACAGTCCTGCGGCGAGTCTCCCTGCTCTGCCACGGTGCCGGCTTGTAATGCTGAGCGCCGGAAATGGACGTCACTTCCAGCGCTCTGCATTACAAGCCGGCACCGGGACCGAACAGGGAGACTCGCCGCAGAGGAGAGAGAGAGAGGGGCGCCGAGCGGGTAAGCGAAAACCACTCGGTGCCCCTCTCTCTCTCTCCTCCGCTTAAAAAAAAACCAAAAAAAAATCGCAATTGCCCCAGTCGGCTCCATTGTAGGGCCGGCCCTGGCTGTATCACCCAACTTCTACTGAGCCATCCTGACAGTGCCCTGTGTGATACCTTGATAAATTTGGGAATTCATTGTCCCCTCGATGATGGAAAGCTGTCCAGGCCCTGAGACAGCAAATCAGACCTAAATCGTGATGCTTCCTCCACTGTGCTTCCCCGTTGGGATGATGTTTTCATGTGGGTATGCGGTGCCCTTTTTACGCCATATGTAGTGCTGTATGTTCTTCCCGAACAATTCAACCTTAATTTCATCAGTTCACAAAACATTTTTCCAGTAGCGTTGTGAAGTGTTAAGGTGCTCTTTGGCAAACTTCAGGCGAACAGCAGGGCCGGACTGGCCCACCGGGATACCGGGAAATTTCCCGGTGGGCCGGAAGGTCCGTGGGCTGGGACCAGGGGCAATTGCCCCCCAGGCTGCCCGAAATCTAATCTGAGCGGCCGCTGGGTGCTGATGCGGCCGGCGCTACTATAATACTTTTTTCTTAATTTAATATGGCAAGCTGGACCGGCTTGCCATATTAAATTTTAAAAATGTATTACAGTATCGCCGGCCGACCGCATCGGCACCCAGCAGCCGTGTGCGATGGCCGCCTAGTGATGGGAGCAGCGTGAGGGGTGAAAGCTCCGCCCCCTCGCACTGACCTTTCACCCCTCACGCTGCTCCCATCACTATGCAGCCATCAGATTGCTGGGAATGTAATCTGAACGGCCGGTGCGTGCTGATGCCGCCGGCCGGCTCTGCTTTAATACTTTTTTTTTTACTTTATATGGCGAGCCGATCCTGCTTACCATATAAATAATAAAAAAAAGTGTTAAAGTAGCTCCGGCCGGGGGCATCAGCACGCACCGGCCGTTCAGATTACATTCCCAGCAGTCCGATGGCTGCATAGTGATGGGAGCAGCGTGAGGTGGAAGCTCCGCCCCCTCGCACTCAGACTGCTGCAGCACCGGATGTCAGGTCAGTGAAGAGAAGTAGAAGGTGAGTAAAGTAATGTATTTTTTTGTACAAAATGTATAATATTTTTTTGAATGTGTTTTCAGCATGTGTGTGTATGTAAGTGTATCCCCCTATATGCCACTCTGCCTCCAGAAATGCCTTTTACCCCCCTATATGCCACTCTGTCCCATGACATGCCTTTTAACCCCCTATATGCCAGAGTGGCATATATATGGGTATAAGGCATTTCTGGATGCAGAGTGACATATAGGGGATTAAAAGGCATATGATGGGACAGAGTGGCATATAGGGGAACATAAGGCTTTTTTGGAGGTAGAGTGCCCCATGATATGCCTTTTAACCCCCTTTATGCCACTCTGCCTCCAGAAATGCCTTATACCCATATATGCCACTCTGTCCCATGATATGCCTTCTAACCCCCTATATGCCACTCTGCCATATAGGGGGTTAAAAGGCATATCATGGGACAGAGTGGCATATAGGGGTATAAGGCATTTCTGGATGCAGAGTGACACATAGGAGGTCAAAAGGCATATCTGGAGGTATAGTGGCAAAAAGGGGGTTAAAGGTATATCACGGGGCAGAGGGGCATATAAGAGGGTTGAGGCATATCAGGGAGGCAGAGTGGCATATGGGGGTTAAAAGCCATATCATGGGACAGAGTGGCATATAGGGGGGCATAAGGCTTTTCTGGAGGCAGAGTGCCCCATGATATGCCTTTTAACCCCCTTTATGCCACTCTGCCTCCAGAAATGCCTTATACCCCCCTATATGCCACTCTGTCCCATGATATGCCTTTTAACCCCCTATATGGCAGAGTGGCATATAGGAGGTTAGAAGGCATATCATGAGACAGAGTGGCATATAGGGGTATAAGGCATTTCTGGATGCAGAGTGACATAGAGGAGGTCAAAAGGCATATCTGGAGGTATAGTGGCAAAAGGGGGGTTAAAAGGCATATCACGGGGCAGAGGGGCATATAGGAGGATTGAAGCATATCAGGGAGGCAGAGTGGCATATAAGGGATTAAAAGGCATATCATGGGGCAGAGTGGCATATAGGAGGGTATAAAGCATATCGGGGAGGCAGAGTGGCATATAGGAGGGCATAAGGCTTTTCTGGAGGCAGAGTGCCCCATGATATGCCTTTTAACCCCCTTTTTGCCACTCTGCCTCCAGGAATGCCTTATACCCCCTATATGCCGCTCTGTCCCATGATATGCCTTTTGACCCCTATATGGCAGAGTGGCATACAGGGGGTTAAAAGGCATATCATGGGACAGAGTGGCATATAGGGGGTATAAGGCATTTCTGGAGGCAGAGTGGCATATAGGGGGTTAGAAGGCATATCAGGGGGGCAGAGTGGCAAGCCTGGGGGCAGATGTGCATAACTCGGGGGTAGGTTGGCAAATAAAAGGAAAAAAAAACAAACATGTCTCAATCATAGCTTATATTAAATATGAAAAAATAGTCTACATGAATTAATAAAGAAACAAAAGTTTCTTACCAGAATATCGTGAAGAATAATGTGATCACTGTTTTGTTCCACTGAACTTTTTCATCTAAAATGTTCGCTGTAGTAAATGTTTTGATCCCATTATGTGTAATGTATTTCATTTATTGGGGCCTTTTAAAACTTTTGCTTTCTGGCATTTTAATACAAATAATGAGATAAAAAGAATGGCGAATAGTGTGAGTCGGGTATGTATAAGGGGTGCGTGTGGTTAAAGAGCGCGACCGTGAGATAAACTATATGGGGCTGGTCTCCAAATTTTTCCAGGGCTGCTTTTCAGTCCCAGTCCGGCCCTGGCGAACAGCAATATTAAATTGAAGAGCAGCGGCTTCCCCTGTGGTGTCCTGCCATGGATTCCATGCCTGTTAAATGTTTTGCGTATGGTAGACAGAGATGTTAACCGGTTCCAATGATTCCTTCAAGCCTTTAGCTGTTACTCTAGGGTTCTTTTTTTTACCTCAGTGAGCTCTATAATTGATTGCAATAAGTGCAGTCAACCAGCAGGTGGAGGGGAATTGGTGGTCCCAGTAGGGCAATTGGAGGGCACAGCAGTGAATTTCCGGTGGGTGTCAGCAGTGAGGCATTCCTGGTATGACGGTGTACCGGCGCCAAGGGTGCTGTTACACACAATCGGACAGCAGGAAGCCAGCATTGTCTATTGACAGCCTGATCTCCCGTGTAGTGGCAGGGAGATGTACCGGTACATCCCAATGGGCTTCTTGGCTCAGGTTTTAAATGATGTACCGGTACATTCTTAGAGGTACTGGAGATACAGCACATGCCCAAAATCGTGCACATGAACAATAGCGCTGCCAGTTTGGTGACACTCTACCTGCCAAGGTCCAGCCCAGGCCACCCAATTAACCAGGGATAGAAGGAGATATGGGTCTGTCTCTCAAAAACAGCTACACTGTAAGACATGATGCTGCAAAAACATCTTGGCAGCTAACCCCTATGTCAAGAATTTGCTGGTTTTAAAATGTTGTGAAAAGGATAATCTGTGAAAACACACTGAAAAAATTATAACTACTAATGTATCAAAATGAATTACTGACATTTATATATATATATATATATTTCCTGTAATAATTAGTCTGTTTACATAATATATTTTTTATTGCTGAGTAGACAGAAACGCCATTAATACTTACATCACATAGTCTCGTTATGGCGTCTACCTCTGCATAATCAAAGATGATGTTTCCTTAATATTTTTGTACTTACCTGCTGAGATTCCCACAATTACTGTAATGAGGTCATCTCAGCTTTCTACATTGTTGTCATTATTTTGGCAACATTAAACTTCATGTCTCCTACTTGGAAGTAGCATTATGTTTGTTTCCAGTATTTTCTCAGAATGCACAAAGACAGACAGGGTGAGGCTACTGAAGTTTAGCATTTGTGAATGTATATATATATATATATATATATATATATATATATATATATATATATCATGTCCTGATGAAAGTCAGCAATGACTGAAACGTCGACTTTGTTTGAATAAAGAGAAGTTGTTAACTTAAAGACCTGGAGTGCTGACCATCTTTTGAGAGTGCTTTGTATGGAAACTGCTGGTTACTAGCACCAGGTTTGGAATATTTGGAATGGTGTGCAATGGACTTTGTGAGTATATATATATATATATTGTATATTGTGATAATGTTCACAGATTAGCACAGTCTTCTAAGTTCACAAATGACAAAGTCTTCAAATATGTTCCAGAAGTTTCATAAGAAAGTAAAAATAAATGTGCATTAACAAGGAAAAAGAAAACTAATAAGTGAACATAAAGAAAATCCAAACTCTCACCAGAGCACTAGGTATACAAATGTCACCCCTGACTAATATTGGGGGGCTAAATCCACTCACCATCAAAACAGAATAAAAAAAGATAAATACACAGCACAAGCAACACCAGCCAGGCCTTCAAATGCAGTTTTCTCTCAGCTATCAGAGGGCTGACGAAAGTCCTGAGCTTCACCTGCTCTGAGCTTTTTAAACTGATTTCTTTAATTCCTGATCATTTGGTTGTATTATGCGCACAGCATTGCTAATGAAAAGGACTCGTGAGTTAATGCAGCATGATTTTATTTGTAATCTGGTAAAAAGACAAATATCAGTTAAAATGTGTCATTTGTAAGTCATCTCCGTGATTTCCATTTCCTGTTTCCCATACTTTGGGCAGCATTGAAAATGTTTTGGTGATTTTCCAGGTCAAGCTTAGAACATGTTGAGTTGAGTCTGTTTTTAAACATGTTCGTTCCCACATATTCTCCGTGACGGCACCATCTGCAGGGCTGTCATTCAAAGGAACAATAAATACATTGAATAATGATTGTAAGCTCGCGAGCAGGGCCCGCTTTAACAAATGTATCGGTTCGTAGTCTGTCAATTCTAGTCTAGCCATACCTCTAGAATTAATGTTTTGTAAGAAGCGCTGAGTTAATTGATGGTGCTATGTTAATAAAAGATAATAATAACAAAAACTCCAAATACTTTTGCCCCCAAATGGCCACCATCTAATTAGCTTCAGACCATCCCTAATTAAAAAGTTTTATTTCTAATATTCTAATTTCACATTACATATTAAAATGATGAGTTACACAAGCATGATAGCAGTAATAGCAGGCTGCTATATTGTTCGTTAACCCAAGGAGGCATTCACTAAAAGGTGAAGAGAATAGGAAATTTTATGATCATTTTATGTCCTACTTAAACCTCAGCGAGCCAATGAGAGTGTGACTTCAAGCCTATTGTCTGACTCACCCAGGCTTGTAATGAGTGGAAAACTAAAAACTAAAAACACCCAAAAACACGTGTAAGGTGATGGTAAAAGAATAGGAATCAAAAAATACTTCTCTAATGTATCACTGCCGCAGCCCAACCAAAACGCTCCTCTCGGCGTTCAAACACGTAACCAGCAAAATTCGGGGCGCATGTGTACATAGAAAAAAGAAATAATCTGATAGTGTAATATTGTCAAAAACAATAAGATATGTAGAAGGTGTAAAATGCACTCACAAACAGTGCCAGCACAACAGGCTCGTCTGAGGTATGAAGACTGTTCTTTATTCTTTAAAATCTCTAAGAGCATAAAATAAAGAAAACAACCATATGGTGCAGTATCTTCCTTAATAGTATGTGCGCAAGTTAAAAAAGCACTTACAGGATGGTTGAATTCAAGTCGCTATTCAAAATAAATGTCCATTGAAGTGGATCAGGAACATGCAGATTAAAAAACTTCTCAACGCGTTTCGCCGCTCACTGGGCTTCCTCAGGAGAAATAAATATCAATTGATGTCATCCGCTATGATAATCCGCAATCGTGGTGAGTAAAAATAGAATAGGTGTTTTCTTTATTTTATGCTCTTAGAGATTTTAAAGAATAAAGAACAGTCTTCATACCTCAGACGAGCCTGTTGTGCTGGCACTGTTTGTGAGTGCATTTTACACCTTCTACATATCTTATTGTTGTAATGAGTGGAGGCAGGAGTCACCATACCTGGGAACTCTCTGGGTATTTGACAAGGCGTCTCTGGGTGAAGAGCTGCTTCACTGGTTCTATAGGACACCTTTCTCTTTGTCTAGGTGGAGGGAGCTGTGTTTGACCACGCGCACCACCTGCCTACTTGCCCTCCTACTCTCCCTAAATTAAGTCTGTCTGGGCTAGCCTCGCCTCCACACTTGGATAGCCATTCCTGAAAGAAGGAGAGCTCCAGGTGGCCTAATCTGGGAAGATCTCAGGTTTGGGAATCATGCTAGCATATAAACAGAATAAAAAGCTACTTAATACCCCGTTGGGCTAAGGGGCTTTGGGCTCCCCGCAGCATCACTACTGAATGGGCCAGTTAAAAGGGAGAACACTGATCTCCCCAACTGGCCCATTCACACTATGGAGAGCTGTGCTGTGTCAATACAGTACAACAAAGTTTAAAAACAAAAACCTTTGTAAGTTGAAATGTCAGCAAGCCATGTTTATGGCAAAATAAGAATTCTGCGTATGAGTGTACACGGATATTTTGTTGTACCTGATATTCTGAGGAATGGACAGGTATTACCTTTTCGTGGTTGTACCTGAACTTTTTCATTTTCCAGCAGATATTGGCAGGTGTTTCGCTCCCTAATAACTATTCTTCATTGACAAACCTGTGATCATGACTATTATGTACCTTTGTTTATGTATAATTATCTATGTTGATCAATTGTACTTGACCATAAACTAGAGCTGTACCGGCTCAAACTCATCCCCATTAGAAAGTTTTGATTTTGGTCCATACAAAACAGGTACAAGAATATTCCATATTCAGCAGGTAAGACTGGTTTAAGCGTTGGCTCAGCTTGTACATCTCGAATCTTAACAATTATGCTCCCTAAGCACTGACTTTTTAAATGTTTGGGATACCAAACTTAAACCATAACTCATATACAGGGCCGACCCAAGACTTAATGCCACCTGGGGCGAAGTTTAAAATGCCGCCCCGGGGGGGGGGGGCGGCATTTTAAACTTCGCCGACGCCATTATCTACCCTCCCTATTATCTACCCTACCCCCGCCCTTTGTACTTACCTTTAAACAGTCGTGCGGGGAGTCTCCCTGCTCTGCCACGGTGCCGGCTTGTAATGCTGAGCGCCGGAAATTGACTTCACTTCCGGCGCTCAGCATTACAAGCCGGCACCGAGACCGAGCTAGAGGGCTCACAGAGGAGAGAGAGGGGCGCCGAGCGGGTAAGCGAAAACCACTCGGCGCCCCTCACTCTCCTCTGCTTAAAAAAAAAAAGTGCTTGGGGCGGCTATTGCCCCACTCGGCTCCATTGTAGGGCCGGCCCTGCCCATATATACAATCATCACATCCCAGGCCCATTATATATATATATATAAATATATATATATATATATATATATATTGTGAGCTGGGATCATATAGACACACAGTCTTAGGGTAGAAATACCACACTGCAATATGTTCCATGAAACATAGACGCCAGCCACCACCATGCCCCTCTCCCCATTACAATATATATTTATATCAGATATATCCGGAAGGCTCATTGCTTCTGTTGCATTATCCGTATAGAGTTTTCCACTTTTCTCCATCCTAAGAACTATCTACAGAAACAGCCACTCCGGAGATCTTCCACAAAACAAAGCCCAATGTGACTACTAATATTTATATTACCAAATGGGATGTATTTATGTATATGTCATGCTGGAGACAGGAGTTCATTAGGCTACATTTGTTATTTCTGTATAAACAATGTTGAAAAACAGTAAATTTTCAAGAACGGTGAAGGGTGTAGAAAAGTAGACACATGTCCATGTAATTAATATCTAGTGCTGGAGAGAGGGGAGATGTCATAAAAACATTGGCATACTTTAACAAAGTACAGGAGGGAAGTTTATTTTAGAGGACAAATGTTAGAACAAGAGGCCTAAAACTAAAGTGTAAGGAAGTCTTGCTTTACAGACAGAGTGGTAGATAAATAGAACAGCCTCCCTTTAGAAGTGGTAGATGCATATATATAGTGAGGGAATTTAATCATGCATGGGATAGGCCTAAAGTTGCCCTTGATCTAAGACAAGACCAACGACTGATTAGGGACTAGACGTGCTAAATGGTTCTTATCTACTGTCAAAATCTATGTTTTCATTTGGAACAAAACACTGGGCCCAAATATTCCATTTTTATACTCAAAAGAAAACCATCTGCAGACATTTGAGCTGTAAGAGTTTGGAAAATTGTTACATATTCCAAAAGCTTCTTGATGCAAAGTGCATGCGTTCTTGCATATGATTAATGAAAAGTAACCGTATATGGCGCCCTTCATGATCATTTGTTTCATTTTCTAATTGTGTACAAGTTCACGCATTTTAGGTAGCCCGAGAGTTTCATATTTAAATCAACAGTAATTCTTCTCCCTCATTATATTGTCTCTCCCATAAGTTGCTGACTGTTGTTGATTGGTTCAGGCAGCCTTTGTAAGGATGGTTAAGGAGAAGGGAGAGGACTTTTTTGGTTTCATTGTTCCCATTTTATAGCAGACAGGGGGCTGCCATTCGTTTATTCTCATATGTGCATTTTGTGGTCGGCGATCATGATTTCAATACCAAAAAAAGATTTCGGATTCTCAGAATTTGCTCGGTTTTCAAATATATCCATTTTTTCTCCCCTATTTCTTTGTTGCAGCTATTTGCTGCTTTCTCCAAGATGAAATGCTTCCGGTAGTGATAAAAAGATAGAACAGTGCTGTATCATATCTTCTACATGCCTATTTAAACTTTTCAGTGAGTTATTTTTCACACTTGGGAACTTCCTCATAGGGGGGCTGGCATCCTTCATGCTCCGGCCAAGTGGCCCAGTAATACAATCAAGGCCTGTCAAAAACACATTTACAAAAAAGAACTACACAAAAGTGACTACGTGTGTATGTGCAATATATGTAAAACATACAGAAAAAAATATTTCATTACCATCCTGTCCCCTTGATCAGTCCCCCCGCTTCCCCTTATCCATACCTGGAAATTCTCAGAGCTCCAGGAGAGCAGCACTTCTCCCCCGCTCCCACTATAGGCTCTTATGCATGGCTAGCCCCTCCCCTTCATGAAACCACTCCCATAGAAGACTGAGAGCAGGTAACCCACCCTGCAGAGTTCTCATTATGCCAGTACCCACCTCTAGATAAGGGTTTCCAGGACAGGGCAGAGTAGGAAACATAAAAAGTGGTTGTAATTAGTAGACTTGTACATTTGGATTCGTACAAATTGCAAATTTACAGAATTTGGGTGAAATTGGAAATTCCTGGGTCCTCATTTACTCACATTCTCTCACACTGTCTCATGCTCTCACGCTGTCTGAATGTTTTCTCTGTCGACCACTTCCACTTCTTTCAACCACTTCTGCGAGAATGAATGATAGCAATGTGGGCACCGGGCAATGAATTTTGTTCCTGAAATAGAAATGCCTCCCAATTTTCGGCCGAACCGAATGGGCAGGAAACAAAATTTGCACGTCTAGTAATTAGCCTTTGGGGAAAATGTAAAGACTTCCTAAGTATAGCTATAAAACATTATACATGTTTATATTAAGGGTCTATCGAAAGCTCTAACACTTCTTAATGTGGGGACCAGTTCTGTAAATAACACAACTGCCTTATAGTGACAGTATATAGAGAGATATAAAGACCACACTCTTATTGGTAAACAACGCTTGTGCAACTACTGCGAACGGACCCCCCAGGGGAGAATACAAGGAGGCTCCGCTTCCTCCTCAGGGAAAGTGCTCTGTGGCTTCCTGTGACTTCTGGTTACATCACAGCACTCCCTACAAACAATGTTTATAACAACACGTCCAACAGCAGGGGTAATAATGATACACAAAAAGCCCTTTTTACAGAAAACTTTTCTCTAAATTAGAAAAAATACCAAATAAAACAGTAGCAATATGTTATGGAACGTTACACCTTATTCTGAATGTAATACATGGGCACACAATGTGAGGGCCGGGGGCATATTAATTTTGGAATGACAATTCCACGATGGTCACAGAAACAGCAGAATGTTACATTTTCATCTAGTTGAATGAATATTATTGATTACATGACTTTCCTCCGAGGTGGATAGAAGCTTATTATTTTATATGAATGTGTAGCATTTTGGGAATACTGTATTTCCTGAATGGCATTTTTTTTCTGAAAGCATTTTTTCAGTACACATAGAAGCCACCTCTTGCTTTTATTTTCTTATTGTACCGGACAGAGATCCAAAACTCTTCCATGGAAACATCTCAGTAATAAAAATGTCTCGCCCTCCTTTCCATATTTTGACTTACAGCGGAATTAATGAAACATGCTGATACATTCCCTGATTTATGGATACTAAACCAGTTGCTATCTGTGCTTTGATGTTTCTTATCTCTTTCCTGTGTTTAACCCTTTCACCTAACATCATTCAAGTCTAGAATCAAGTTTCTAATGCTGATTGAGAGGAAACCAAACCAAAACAGATTCAAAGTGTGACTTCTTTCTATAGCAGTCGGCCCTCTGGAATCCATACAGGGGCCAGTGTCTGCTGATCACTGGCAGGCTTACAAACATTCTTTAATAACTTATGAATTAATATACACAACAAGTAGTATTCGTTTTCCTTTTCTGAACTGCCAGATTAATAGATATTGACAATGTATCTATCCCTATACACTATATGACCAAAAGTACGAAATCCCATTCCAAAACATGGCCATCAATAGAGAGTGACCTCCGCCTTCTTTGTGGCAACCTCCACTCTTCTGGGAAGGCTTTCCACAAGATTTTGGGGTGTTTCTGTGGGAATCTTTGTCCATTCATCTAGTAGAGCATTTGTGAGGTCAGACATTGATGTTGGACGAGAAGGCCCGGTTCGCAATCTCTGTTCCAGTTTATCCCAAAGCTGCTTGTTGGGGGCGCAGCCGGTCAAGTTCTTCCACACCAAGCTCATCCAACCATGTTGCTTTGTGCATCAGGGCACAGTTTTGCTGGAACAGGAAAGAGCATGAAAACTTACAAAAATCTTTGCATGGGTCAAGTGTCCCCAAGTTTCTGCTTTCCCACTGTGATTTACCTGCAGTAGTCTGTGAGTTATATGCAGAATGGAATTTATTATAAATGTTGACTTAATCTATGAAACCCACAATTTGATAAATATGTATTATTATCTTTTATTTATATAACACCAACAATTAGACAGTGCTGTATTGACAGACTAAGACGAACCGATACTTTAGGGAAAGTGGACCCAGCCCGCAAGCTTACAATCTTTCTCATTATCTTATCATTACCGCAGAATGTGTATCCACATACAGGTAAATACACTTTATTTATCTGCATACACTGGCACATAGAGAACATTAGGGATTTCCCAAATCCCAGTACTGCCAGCTTGCCCCACTGGTCACATCTGGTAACATTCAGCTAATTAGAAGAGCTCAGTGTTTGGTAACATGCAGGTTCTTAGCACATACCAAATAAAAGAATGAAAGTAACAAAAACTGAATGTTTTTCTAAAAAGCCGTGAACCCCCTTAGTCCTTGTAGGTACACAGTGCATTGCTTTTATGACATTACAGTTCTAAAGTTTACGGTCCCTTAGCTGTTTCAGCGGAAAACAAACAATTTTATGACTGTGCTAAAATAATTGCAAAAGGGGTTTCTAATGATCAATTAGTTTTTTAACCTTCAACTTGGATTGGTGAACTCAGAGAGCCATTGAAACACAGGCCTTTCCAATAAAAATCAGCCATTTCCAGCTACAATAGTCAGTTACAACATTAACGTCTGCACTGTGTTTCTGATCCATTTCATGTTACTTTAATGGACAAAATTTGTTTTTTCTTTTCTAAACCAAGGAAATATCTAAGTGGCTACAGTATATGTATATATATATATATATATATATATATATATATATATATATATATATATATATATATATATACACACATATAAAATCTTGATGTAAAATATATTTCTGCAGAAGTGACACCATTTTCTACCTCTTGTTTACCTGCCTTTGTGGCTCCAAGGCTCCAGTGACACTCATCATCATTCAGGCAAGTGGTCATGGACATCGTAGTCCAAAAGGAGTCAGGTTCTCAGTTTTTATTTATGACGGAATCCTCCATCACCGGGGTCCCTGGAGAGGCCTGACTGCCAGCCTCCTCCCTATTCACTATGGGCCCTGGGTTTGTAAAGACTTCTGTGGCTACCCCTAGCAGTATATCATCCCATCACTGGCTGAAGGAATTATCTCTGGCAGACAGCCAGGATCTGCAACCAGGGAGTAACCACCCTTGTTTTAGTTTAATATCAGACCCCTCCACCCCATGTTAACCCCCCCCCTTCCCCCAGTGCCACTACTACAGACATTTACCCCGGCCATCCCTGGAACTGATTTGGGCCAGTAGTAGATAGGCGAGATTGGGACCCTATTGTATTGTGAATCCCGTTACTGCCCCTGTTGTCTCTGGGAGGCAGATTAAGGGGACGGTTTGTATCCCAATATCTTGTTTTATGTTAATGTGTGTTTTGCTGGATATATCCAGCGCTGTGTGTGAGAAATAAATCAGTCTTTGTTTTGGTTTATACCCTACACTGAGTCTCGGCTAGTGACTGGGGAACCGGGGAAAGAGTGTGTGTCCCAGGCTAAGGGAGCGGAAGTAATCGGTCGGACTAGCCAGATCCGTGACGCTATTTATTTAGTGACAAGGCTTTATTTAGCATTTACAATGTATAAATGTCCAATCCCTGCCAGTAAGAAGGGTCATGTTTTTCTGTTTTTCCTGCATGCTGACAAGCTAATTTAGCTACATGCAGGCCCTTAATTTGTTCATTTACACTTGTAAGTATGGACACTGGCAACTATACTATGTTGCAAATTCTGTACAAAGATCTCTGCCAACAGGTCGGGATCACAGAGTCCGAAAATAAGATGCTGAGCTGTTACTGACAATTTCTCTTTGATTTAAAAGTCGCGTGCAAGACTTCCATTAAACATGTATGTTATCAATGTGCATATAAAGTGCAGATGACAGCCGATTGGCCTGTTTTATCTTAAAATGTTTCCTTTGCAAATGCAAGAAGGGATTTATCAGAATCTCCTGTGCATTTGCTACCTCTCCCTTCCCCACCAGCTCCTGCTTACCAAAATGAGCACGTGAAGGATGGCGGTACCACTATCTTGTTGTAAGGATGATGATCTTCATTAGCATGAATGAGAGAATAATTAGGAATGAGAATAAAACTTTTGTAATCAAGAATGAGACATTTCTAGAGGAAGACTGTTTTGGTCTGCAGGCAGAATTGGACTTGAAATAATTGGCGTCCTTGGGCCATTTACTTAAATACCTGCTTCTACTCTGAGTGGGGAAAATATTCGTATTTCTTGAACAATGGTCCAAAAAGCACAGCCAAAATTACACCGGCTTGGTTTAACAACAATCAGCGTCTCATTTTGTGTCAAATGACAAGTGTTCTTGGCCAAAATTATGAACTAGGGAAAATTTTACATGATTAAATAATTATTTCTGAGAAGGGATGGGCAGTACTGGGAATTGTGGTTCTAATGCTGCATTTAGTTACAAAAGTGTTGAATTAAGCAGAATTGATAGAACAAAACCTTTCTAAGGAATAGTCTAGTGTCCCTTACAGCCCCAGCACTGCATTATTTAACCTATATGGAAATTTGCTTGTGCTTTTCTGTGCACATACACAGCGCAAGCGCAGCGGCAAACAGGAAATGTGAGAAGACATCTCCTGCAAGCCTTGTAGCTGAGTGAGGGGGAAAGAAATAATTACAAGAGGGGATTATTATTATTTATTGTTTTATATAGGGAATCCCTCAATGCATTTGCAGAGGAAGAAGCAATTGTGTATTTCCATGTTGAGATGCCCTTGGCCTGATCCAGGGCAGCACCCCCATCTTCACTACAGAGTGTTGGGATATGACTAGGGTGACCACATTTTATTTCTGCCATTCAGGGGCACACTATGAAGATTACACACACACAGTTGTGTATATATATATATATATGTATATATATATAGATATAGATATGCGTTAGACGTGCATTTTTAACTACATAACATGTACTTATCGCTTTGTAAAGAGTAAAGACCGTGATTGAAATATGATTTTGAAATAACAGCTGAACTGGCAGTTGTTTTTCATTCTTTAATATTAGCCCCTGGTGCCGAAATATACTAATATTAGCCCCTGCTCCCAATATATATAAATATTAGACCCTGCTGCCGATATATATTAGTATTAGCCCCTGCTGACAATATATATTAATATTAGCCCCTGCTGCCAATATATATAAATATTAGACCTTGCGGCCACTAGATAGTAATATTAGCCCCTGCTGATAATATATATTAATATTAGCCCCTGCTGCCAATATATAAATATTAGAACCTGCTGCCAATACATTTTGTATTGAAAAAATTGGCCCCTACCCGAGCAATTCCTTGGGCCCCGCTCCACTCTCCCTAGCATGCAATCACTCCCTCCGCTACCACACCAAAAAATATATTTGCCACACTGACTCAGACATACAAATCCTGTATTTGCAGGTATACAATAATAATGCAGGGAAACATAGCATTGCAGGTATAGATCAACTGAAAATCACATGTAAACTTAGCACTAAGGGTATAGATTAAAAAAACAACACATGAAAGAGCACTCCAGGTATTGATCAACCGAATCAGACATACAAACCCTATATTTGCAGGTATACATAAATAATGTATGGAAACAAAGCATAGCAGATATGGATCAACAGAACAACACACAAACCCATGTATAGATCAATTGGAAATCACATAAAAACTCAGCATTAAAGGTATAGTTAAAACCCCCTAAATTACAAGCATAGATCACAGATTGCACACCCCAAAGACAGCCCTGGAGTCCACACTCCCCACATACAACTTGACCAGCACACAGATAACACACATAGGACTTGCCATCTTGTCAAACAGCCCAGCACAAGTCAGCTTTGTCCCATAAACATCTTGCCTGTGCCATCTTGGTCTCCAAAGCTCAAACACCCTTCTTGTGCCATATTTCCCTTTCCACAAATCAATTATACATGATACACACAAATACTTTTACAGTCACTCACCAAAATAATTCACACAATGATGTATCCTCTCACTCATTCACACAATGCATCCACACAATAATTATTTCATTCTCTCACTCATTCTCATTCTTTATTTAAATATTCTTACTACTCCCTTTCTCTCTCTCTACCCCTTCCCCTTCTCACTATCTAAAAGGACAGTGTTTCAAAACCATGTGGTCACCCTACTCTGTATCTTAATTTTTTTATTGCAATCTATGGAGGCTGTGCTGGCCCAGATTTCCTTTGTCCCCTGTAACTAGCCCATACTGGACACAGCTGTCAGCTGTCACCCTGGACCGCCCTAGGTCTAGTTGGCCTATGCCAGGATACGTTGCGAGGGAGAAGATGATAAATTAAAGGGGACGCTCAGCAATCATATACATTAAAGTTCATTTGTAGGCTGAGGGTCCATTTAATAGCTATACAGTCATCAAATTTCTATTATGTTAAAATTTTGCACCACAGTAAAAATATTTTGCACCTTGAAAATACCTTGGAAATACTGGCACACATATATAAACAACGCATATGATCCCACAGCAAAAGTGAGGGTGCTCGCATTTGCAAGCGCAAGGAGAGAAATCTGCAGATGGTGTTAGGAGCTACAAAAGGGAGGGAGAGAGTGAGTGGCTAAGGGTGCAAGTGTGTATGAGTGTGTAAGATCTATGTATTAGTGTGTGTGTTAACATGGTGGCAAAGATTTGTTTGGGGGCTATGATGGCACAGGCAGGCTATTTGGCTAAAAAGATTGCACTGGTAAGCTGTTTGGGGGCACAGTCAAGTTATTTGTGGGCAAAGATGGCACAGACCAGCTGCTTGGGGGCAAATAATGCACTGACAAGCTGCTTGAGGACAAAGATTACACAGGCAAGCTGTTTAGGGGCAAAGATTGCCCAGACTAGTGTTTGGGGCAAAGGCCACACAGACAAGGTGTTTTGGGGGCAAATGTGGCACTCACAACTGTTTAGGGAGTAAAATGGCACTGTGAAATATGTTGCTTGTGAAGTCAGGGGAGGGAAATTTTCACACCAGGACCCTGTGGTTTCTAGTTATGTCCTGTATTAAATTGTATGAATTAGTGAAAAGTATTGATGAATATTGTATGAATATGAGATGAATTAGGATGTTGCAAGGCTATTGAGGGGTCCAGAGCAGCTCGAACACTTTACAAATATATACATACAGCCACTCTAACACCATAAACACACATACATATACACATACCCACTAACACTTTATACATACATACATATACACACTCTTGCAACATACTGTACACATACAATTTTAGAGACATACACACTAATAACCACTCTAACTCCATATGCTTACATATACATACACATACCACTTTAACATCAGTTATGCATACATGCACACACACACCATACACCAACACCATATACTTACATACATGCAAACATACGCCTTCACACTCTAACACCATACTCTTAAAAGTATAAGCACACAGTATCTAAAACCATACACTTACATATATACACACAGCTACTCTCTCTGATAAACTATGCAGCTCACACTCACCCCTTCCCTCAGCCTCCATCTATAAGGAGAGCTACAAGTTTATTTGCAATGTTTATTACGACGAGTGCATGCAAAATACAGTCAAATGTATGAAGATATAAGAATTCAGCAGATCTGTAGTAAGAGGAACTGTCTAACCCATTGCTGGCTGTAATATATTACATGTACAGCAAATGGATCTATGCATTGACCCTATTGGCCCTACTGGAACTGATACATTCATGTGTAGAAAGGGAATGTGTGATTGTTATTTTACTGTGTAATCATATAGTTTATGGTGGGACTGCAGTAGCAGTACATACATGATACCACTGATGGTTATCCCATTATTGTCATACAACTTGCATACGACTTAATCTTAAACATTTCCTCTGTATTGCTTTAGCAGCTGTTTTTTCCTT
Organism: Spea bombifrons; assembly: GCF_027358695.1. Taxonomy (NCBI): domain Eukaryota; kingdom Metazoa; phylum Chordata; class Amphibia; order Anura; family Pelobatidae; genus Spea; species Spea bombifrons. Next base: position 144,544,814 of record NC_071087.1, read on the forward strand.
AAATATGACATCATTACGATATTCTGCCTAAAAAATTTAGATGAAACTTAGGCTTTTTTTTACAGCAGCCACCGTTCAGCACAAGTTCCAACCCCACCGAGGAATACCTGGGCATGGGAGCCCATGGGAGAGTAGGTGGTCATCAGGTTGGTCTGCTGCAGACCCCATGGTACCCATCAGCAACCATCAACCCCTGGCAGCAGGAGGTAATAAGGGTGCAAGTGCAAAGATAAGAGATGAGATGTGAGTGAATGAGACAACGCCTTGTTGCTTCCTAGCAGGAGGAGGGGAAGCGGCAGCAGCAGCAGCAGCAGTATCTTTGACAGGGCAGGGAGGGCTCAGAAGAGACCAGGGCTGTGTGAGCGTTCTGCACGCACCGGATTATAGCGCTTAGCGGCCGGGTGGAACGCAGCCGCCGGGGTTTAGATGATACCAGGAGATCCAGAGCTCAGCATCTGCAGCAAATCCAGCATCTGGGTGATTTAGACACGGTCACGATCCACGAGCAAAGACGTGAGCTGGATCTGAAGGAGTGGGACTAGCTGCCATCGATTAGGCACAAGGCAATGGATGAGCGCTCAGATGTGTAAATGAATGGCGTGTTCTATGGAATGGTGCAGTGACACGAGCTGCTGCCTATGGATGGGGCTGCATGTCATTTAACCATAGAGGTGCAAGTCTTTTTTTTCCCGTATGAACTCAGAGAGGACATGATGTCAGAGCTTTGCACCGGCTCTGGGGCTGAGAACATGAGTGTGTAGCAGATGGGAAGATTTATTGGGTCACTGTGCTGCATCAGGAGGTGACACTCATTCAGGAGGAGTCCTCATTCAGGTCCTCATTGCCTTTATCAGACACTCAGGGAATCCTATTAGATATTTTATGGGGTCTTAATGACTCCACTCACTGTGATTGTGCAACTGGTGGTACGAAGGAGACTTGGAATAGCACTGTGTGGATGGAGGCAATTGGTTTGAAGGCCATAGTAGAGCTTATTGTGGTGCTGATGGTTACTTATTGATGTTGTGTGTGTTGTGTTACATGCATCATTTCTATTGAGGTCTTGTTGTTTGGCACATAAACTAATCACTTGGCTGACAAATGTAACACTGTAGCAAGGTTAGTATATAAAGGAAGCTATTGCAGGTCCTGAAATATATTTGTCTATACATTGATGCAGAATATACATTAATCTCTGTTATTTGTTTAATGGATCTGCTTTACGAGCTGACACAAGAGGTCTGATTGTTAGGTGTCATGTTACTATGTGTCCTTTGTACAACCTGGAATATTATATTTTTTTGATTTTTTGGTTTAGGATCAGCCACCACTGAATAAGTCTGGGCCTAATATAGACTGGAGATCAGAGAGGCTATTATAGCTATGTCTTGTGGACTGCTACTTGCTAAGCCAATGCTTTAGTTAGGAAGAAGATATTCCTACAGGTAGTTCTTTTCCGGTAATTTCCAGGCCAGAGCATCCCCAGAGGGTGCCAAAGTGTCACCCTCCTGGCACCTGTCATAGGGATGGGCTGCGCTCCGAGCATCCACGTGTCTCAGAGTGGGGTGATTTACTGCCGGGACTCGGATGAGTCCAATTCCCCACACCAGACTACCACCATATCTCAGGGCACTGCTGCCACCTTGCATGGTCTCTTCATCAAGACAGACGCAGCCGACTCCATTCCTTCTGTGCTCACCTACCAGAGTCGTTACCCGGCTGCTCCTCGCACAGGTTCCCGCAAGGAACGCAGGGACCCAGGACAACAGAGCTGCATAGAGGCTGAGACACAGACCAGCCACACCAGTGTGAAGGTAAGGCTGTAACATCAGGAATCAGTAAAACTGGTGTAGTCACCTTGGAAACCATTGTTATTATTAATTGCATGGTCAGAATTAATATACGGCCTCCGTTATTTCACTTTTCAAGTAGGCAGAACTATAGTATTGAAATACTGCAAAACTAATATTATCTTTTATTTACGTAGTTCCAACAATTTATGCAGCGCTCCTTACAGTACGTGCATTCAAAGGGTACATTAGATGGTCCTGCTCACAAGCTTACAATTCATATTTATTCATTCTTATTATATAACATAACAATTTGACTTACAGAACAACAGGTGATGAGGGCCTTGCTCAAATGAGCTTACAATCTACTTTAAATACTTTAAATACTTCATTGAAGTATGGGCCAGCCAATGCCACCTCTATATTGAGAATGCACGGGTCTTGTTTTCGATAGTGGGCATATATACAGGTGCTGTTGTATGTTAACACTACATTTTGTCCATTTAGAATGGAAACATTCTCTGGTTAGTTTTGTGAAAAATTGAACCTTATTTTGGTTTGATGTATTTCTTTTAAAGGCAACATTAGGGGTGGGCTGGTAAAACATTCATTACTCTCTTCAGTATGTTAAGCAATTTAACCTTAAAAGATCTGTCATCTTATTTTTTCCACTGATGGAGAAACAACTTATCAATGCCAGCTTTTAGGTTCCATGATAATTAAGTGTCTCTAGCTATAAATAGTTTACTGTCCCTGATACCCCACTATAGAAGAATGCATTTTAAACTACACTGGGTATTTTAATATGCATTCTTCCAAGAGTACAGCACAAAAAGTGCATTATGGCTGGGGTGTCCCTATACATTTGTTTTTTTGGGGGGAAGGGTTTGGACATTCAGATGTACTATGATGATACAAAATTAAAATGATCACTCTAATGCTACATTTAGTTGCAAAGGTTTTTAAAGCAGCACTGTATTCATTGCTGGCTTTAAACCTACCTGGGCCTCTAGGTAAATGACTTTTGCCCTCCCCCCCCATCAGGAAAACTGGTCAAATGCCTGTTGGGCCAGTGACTGATGGCACTTCCTAAGTACCTTCCTTGCTGCACATGTGGCATATCACATCTTTTAGTATGGAGCCATCAACTGAATCTACATGGCCGTGTAGCGTGCAGATGCGTGTCCAGCAGGCACATGTCTAGGGTTCCTAGTGGATAATATGGGACTGAGAATGGGCTACACAATACTTAGGACCGTAATTACTAATTGGTTTGTGGTTTGTATGTATAGCTTACAGTATTAGGTTTTGCTTGAAGAGTATAGAGATTAGTTTAAACGGTCTGTCCCTATGATTGACTGGATATGTTTATGGATTTTTTCCAGTTTCCTTAAAAACTAAAAGCACTACTGATGGCAAGGGAGTGTTAAGGTGGGCCCATAGTGCCCAAGTGCTGCCTGTATAAAGACCAAAGGTTTCCCATCAGAGACCATTAATCCTGGGTCCTTCCCAGGAACATCTGTCACTTGCTCTGCAGCAGAGCTGTAGGTACCTCATCCTGCTTCAGCATCATACCCAGGGATGCCAGGTTCCAAAAACATATAGGACAAAAGCATAATAGGAGATGCGACATGCACTATATGCAAAACTTTTACCTACCTTTTCTACAATTACTTTTTATCTCTGTGCAGCTGGAAGGTGGGCAGTGAAATATGTCCCCCAGATTGGTGTCCTTTGTTCCCCTACCCTACTAACCTATAAATACACACATCTTTCCCTCTCTTTCCCTCTCCTAGGCCCCACTAACTGTAAGCCCACCCCTGACACCAATACCAAATGCTGACACACACTAACGCTAACACTAAACACTAACACGTACACATGCTAAGACCAAGTATTAACACACACTATTGCTAACACATAAACCACATATGCTGACACACTCATACTAACAGTATACAGTGACACGCACTCACTTACAGCATACACTCACACACATGCTTATACCATACACTACTACACATGTATACACACCATGCAGTTACACATACACACTCTCGTTGCCTCACCCCCACTTCTTACTTCATTCAGAGCCCCGGCTTCAGTGCAGCTGGCACTCTCCATGCAAGTTTCTGCACGCTTTAAGGTTATTAAGCAACTGAAGCATTGATTCTGTGAAGTTGCCCGGTAGAAGTAGGAATTAGCATGCAGCCCTAGAGACATGGGGCTGAAGTATACCCACCAAAACACTCTTCGCTTTGGTCCCTTAGCCCACCTATAGCGACCCCTCTGATCATTCTTCATAAGAGGAACTATTGGTTGTGGTAGAGGAAAGAGAAAGGTGATAGTGTTGAAGTTAAAGATAAGAATACGCAGAAACTGTAGCAGGTGAGGGGATAGAAGTGCCTACAGGATTTTGGGTAAATGGGGGAAGAGTGGGGAGGAAAAGCAATGCATTGCTCAACATACATATGTGATGCATTGTCACCCTGAGGGGGGTTTAAAAAGATGGTGCAGTTGCTACACTGTCTCGCTCAGTTATGCCGCTTGGCTTTCAGATGTAAAAGTTTGTAATATTTTGGCCCTGCGGGTTGTGTGATAAAGGTGAAAGAAACCCTGCCGTCTGACAACGTGTAGGCACAAGATCCTGGGATATGATAATGGCCACCGATCTGATGTAATCATCAGATTTGGATTACAGAGCTTAATGCCTAGCCAACACAGCTTCTGTAGTACCCCTACCTGTACTTCATAAGGGGCAGTGGACTAATACATGGGGACATGCAGTTTCAGATAGGTACTTTGGCTCAAGCCTAGGACAGTGGTATCACTTAAATGCACCACCATACAGGTACTATGACCCACAAAAACTGCTCTCATGGATATCAAACAATTGTTTATAAAATACAATATTAAGTATATGTGTGGCACAATTATTGGCACCCTTTTAGTCAATACTTTGAGTAACCTCCCTTAGCCAAGATAACAGCTCTGAGTCTTCTCCTATAATGCCTGATGAGATTGGAGAATACATGGCAAGGGATCTGAGACCATTCCTCCTTACAGAATCTCCACAGATCCTTCAAATTTTGAGGTTGGCGCAGGTGGACTCTCCTCTTTGGTTCACCTCACAGGTTTTCTATGGGAACTGGGATGACCATGGTAGGATATTGATTTCATGGTCAATAAAACATTTGGTTTCATTTAACTATAGAACCCCATCCCATTTTAAGTTCCAGTAGTGTCTGGCAAACTGAACATGGTTGAGTTTGTGTTTGGATGAGAGTAGAGGCCTTATTTTTGAAACCCTTCCAGACAACTTGTGGTGGTCTAGATGATGTTGAATTGTAGTTTTGGAGACTTTCTGACCCCAAGACGCAACTAACTTCTGCAATTCTCCAGCTGTGATCCTTGGAGATTTTTGGCTACTCGAATTGTCCTCTTCACAGTGCGTGGAGACAGTATAGACACACGTCCTCTTCCATGTTGATTCATAACATTTCTAGTTGACTGGAACTTCTTAATGATTGCCCTAATGGTGGAAATTGGATTTTTAAATGCTTTGTCTTTTTTCCTATAGCCACTTCTCATTTTGTGAAGAACAACAATATTTTGCCACACATTACAGCTATATTCCTTGGTCTTACCCATTTTGATGAATGGCTAAGGCACTTTGGCCTATGTGTTGCCTAATATCCATACCCCTGGGAAACAGGAAGTCATGGTTGAACAATTTCCTGTTGCTAGTCACCCAGATGCACTAAAATACTTAAAATAATGGGAACATACTTCAAATATATTTTTTTTCTCATATGAATTCATAGGGGTGCCAATAATTGTGCCACACATATATTTAACATTGTGTTGTTTGCAATTGTTTGATATCAATGAGAGCAGAGTATTTTTGCATATTCGTGTAAGAAAAAACAAAAGGTTAAACAATAAAAACTATTTTTCCCAGCCTTCTTTGCTCATACCAATGGTGCCAATATTTGTGGATGCAGAAATAAACATACTTAATACATTTACCAAAAAAAATGTTTTTTGTGTGTATGTTGATATAGATGGATGTGGAAATGATGGTTACTTTTTACGTTTGTAACACTATATCTTGTGATATATGGTTTGCCTTTAACTAGGACATTTATGAATAGCTCAATTTAAAAAAAAAAAAAAGGTTTCCCGAGGCAAAGTGTACGTTGTTTAAGGCTTTGTAAGGCTGTCACGTGTCAAAAGTAACTATACCAAAGTCATTTTAGAAAAGATGGTGGCACTCTTAAACCTTTATTTAAAAAAAAAAAAAATGTTTCTCAATAGCCAGTAGCAATCTAACCTTACCTGAACGGAATGGAAGTTTATTTCAAAAGAGGAGAAATGTTAGAATAAGAGATAATAACCTAAAACTAGAGGGTCGGAGGCTTAGAGGGAATTTAAGGGAATTTTACATTCTTGGTAGATAAGTCAAACATCTTCCCTGCAGAAATGATAGCAGCTAATAAAGCGAGAGAACTTACATTGGGAAGGCATATGGTTATCTTGAATCTAAGACGTCTCGTCAAGGACTGATTTCTATATTTCTATCTAAATCTGGAGCTATTGACAGGTGTTCTATAAATTTGGGTTTATTCGTGTTCATTCCACTATCGGACTTAGACTGCAAGCTCTGGATGTTGAAGAACATCTGCAGAGGATTGATTAGTCTTAATTTTCCACAGTAATTATTCTTTTATAAGTAAACAAAAAGAAGGTTTTTTTTCTGGTTGTTTATTTTCAACATGGAGCAGAACAAGCTCCACAAGTTTTTCCCCATGGGACAGTGATGTGACGAAAGAACATGTGTCTTTTGTTAACTTAATGCATCAGTTCTCATATTCTTTTCCAAGCTTGTTATTTATTATTTCCCCTCCGACCTTAAATCATTTCAACTGTTAAATATACATTTAGAAACATTTTCTAAGAAATAGTACAAAGGGTTATAGATTCAGAAGGAAGAGTTACCCAAATGAATGGTGCACGTGCCTTACAAAAAGTAGTGATATTTTAAATTTTAAACAAGCTTTTTGTTTATAATAAATATTTTAAGAAGTACTTTTAGGAATTTGCTAAAAATAAAGTGCTACGTGTCTGAACTACAGCAAAACAGAGCATTTTAACATTACTTCTCTTGCTCTTAATAGACAAATGAGATTCGGTGGTCTTATGGTTGACAATTTAGCCAGAGGCTGTTTCAGCCTGGCCATTTTTCCCTATTACAGTAAAAATAGGAATTACTAATTTACATTCTTTGAAACATCAACACATCAGGGGGAGAGTTGGCAAGAGTTAAGTTGGGGGAGGGTTGCAGTTCTGGAAAGGGGGCCCAAGTATGTTGCAGCCAACAGAACATATCGAAGACAACATCCCAATGGTTACAAACCAGTATCACCCAAAACAGAAGGGGAATGCATACAAACTCATAAAAGGAACACAAAAAGGATTCATTCATTGATTAAATTCCTTCTAGACCTCCTTTTTGGAATTGCACTTAACTATAAATTAAAAAAGTTTAAGGTAGTGGCTCATCAGAGTAGCCCAGACCAGCCACTTACTGGTCTTCTCTCGAACCTCAGAACTTGCTGAATGTGTAATAAGTGGCAGAGAGTAAAATAGAGTCAGCACTCCCTCAATAGTTAACTTCCACACCGTGCTGCATGTCATATCCCATCACTCAGCCGTAAGGATGGCATCTCAGAGGGTGCGGCTGGCGGCGCTGCCTGGGTTATGCCAAAGGTAGATGCGCCACTGATTGTCTGTGCAGAATGTGGAAGGGCCCGGGGCATTACATAGAGCAGAGCATTGGAGGACTGCTCTTCATCACAAAACTATAGTCAACAGCTGCTAAGGGGTGGCCAAGCATTAGCCACCATTATTCTATAATAGATCCAAAAGGCTTTTAATTTTGTTTACAGAATAGTTTACAGGCATAGTAATTTTAGTGCTTGGCAATATACCTATATTGGCCTATGCCGACACATTTTGGTCAAAAAGAACCACCTCCTGTAATAACCTTTAATAAGGTTATAAGGTTATATAAAAAATACTCATTTATGCCTTTAGGAGGGTATAAGTGCAAAAGCTGTGCGGAGGGTACTAGTAAATTAGTAAAAATACATATGGGATTATACACTTAATGCGGTTATATCGCAGATTAGTATTGTGTTTTTGTCACACTGTAACGAATGTGAGATTAATTGTATTGTAACATAGTTCATAACATGTTACCTGACACCCTACTTCTGTAGGTGTGAAAATTGTATTGTTGCATGAGGGACTCTCTGAGGACATCATCTTCCAACACAATACACGATCATTTCTTGTGGTTAGAAGACACAATGTTTTAATGTACCTTCCAACATTCCAGGTTGGTAAAGGGGGCACCACTTCACCACTCTCCTTACCAAATTGCCCCACCGTACTTCCTGAAACGAGATAAAGAAGAGTGCAGACAGAAAAAGCATGCTGGTAGGACAGAGCTCCCAAATCAGGACTTCCCTGCATGAAGTGGGACAGTTGTGAGCTAAGTTTTTATTTCAGAAAAAGAGTGACCTCCATTTAGTAAAAGCAATAAGAATTTGAAATGCCCCTCAAAATGAATATAATGCAGTCGATTAGGATGTCCCAATCTGGGAAAATCAGATTGTTCCCATCTTTCAAAGAAACATCATAACTGGCTTTAAAACAGAGTTTTAACATTCATTGTTACATTTAGCATCCATAGGATTGCAACTGAGCATGTGCATAAATGCACCCTGCACCCTATACAAACGCACCCTGCTTCAGTACAGGCGCATGGGGCAGAAGTTCAATAAGATAAAGTCAAAAAAGACTCCAATATATTTACATGAAAATAGGTCATGAATGTATCATTAAGTTGTCAATTCTCACCAGACTGCCTTCACATCATGTGATAATATTTTGTAATAATGATACTAATAATATAATTTTATATATATTATATAAGTATAACCTTTTATATAAGTTGACCTTTACTATTCAAGCAAGATGCCAGTATTGCCACATCAGTACTTGGGAATTCAGTGAAAACAGAAATAACTTTTAGTCTGATCTTAAATCCGCACTATATGGCTTAAAATAAATTGATTAACTGAAGTAAAGGACACTCTTCTGTCTTAGTAGTACTTAATGAGATCGGTGAGCAATACTAATTATCTACCAAACGCTCACAGGAAACAATGAAAATAACATGATAAAATGGAAAAATCAATGGAAAAATAATTGCTATTGTGTGTAATTGCAGAATAATGGAATCCTGCTAAAGACACAGCATTATGCACTTCAAAAAGGGTATCTCAAAGCCAGTTCTGCCAATGGATCGTTCCACTGATGCAGTTAATAATTAACATATTCGAGACCTGGACTTTAATTTTAGGGTAACAAGACAGACAGACATATTTACAGAGGCTTATGCTGTACGACCCAGTTGTTCCTGTCTTGGTGGTGATTTGGGATGTGGTTAAGCCTTTACTGGGCTGCCTTTTTGGTGTCCCTCATCAGGGGATGAAAGAGAAAGTATGCCTATTTTAATGGTCTTGAGTGTACTATTTGATAGATTAACTCCAAACCTAAAAATTTATTTTACCTCGAAAAGACTTTTCGTCTTGCATTAGAAGCAGAAAATCTTAGCACATCGTTGATATTGGAGAATGGTGGACAGCTATTCTAAAGTACAATGCTATGATATTGTGTTGGTTCGTCTTCTAGACACACTTTTAATAGCCACTGTTTATGTATCTTTTGAAGCACTATTTCCACACCATATTTACTCATAAACGTGACACGTTAAGCCACCTATAGCTGTATACCAGGTGAACAAACATGTTTTTGTACATTAAGTGGAACATACGAACAATTATGATAACTATTGTGGGCTCCTGTGGTCATCATCAGCCCGGTTAAGAGAACACATGTCCTTTACCTCATTAGCAAAAATGGATACAGTAAGGCTGGCAAAATAAATGAGTAAAAAAGATCACTTCTATCACTTCTTATCATGCCCTTTCAAGTCTTTTAGAGTTTAAGTTTGCAAATACTTCTTCAGCTGTCCTTAAGATGCCAGAGGTTGTGCAATTCCTGGGGAAATAAAGAAATGTGTCAAACGTGTCAACCCATACAAGATAATAATTTACCACAATTTCTATCCATTTATATATGCTGAATCTGCCCAGTTGGTCCATTTAAGTGTTATTAAAGCTAAACATTATTGAGATGATGAAATAGTTAAACCATAAAATTAAGCCAATATTCCAAACATAATTTTGATAAAACAGTTTTGGGGGCCATTTTTTGTAATTTCTGGACATATCTCCATTTCCCTGCTCCTCTGTATCAGGATCTACACTGGAAGTCCGGATCTCTCTGCTTACCATAAACGCCAGATGAAAGGATGCAGTGGGTTCAGGACCTTGTGGGCCCAGGGGCCCCAGCACCCTCTAGATCTCCATTAGTTATACCAATTATACCACTGCCAATTGGCCTAGAAAGCCATCGGAAACCATAATGAGGTGCTAACATTTATTTTACATTCACAATTTTATTCCAGGCATATCATTTATATTAGCTTATTTCTATCTACAAATCATTTCATTGGTTAAGAAGGAGTAACATCTTGGTGTTCATAATCAGAATATTAATACTGCGTAGCATATGAATAAAGTGAAGACCCGTGTCATAAGGTATAGAAGCAGCATTCCCTTTAAGGTGAGTATTCCGTTCCAGAAGCCATTTAGTAAGGACCTAATACAGAATGGACCGTTGTAGTTTCCAAGTTGGGCTGAGCTTTTTTCTAAACTTGTAACATTATAACTAGTCACAAGAATTTTCTTACTTGAACATATCTAAAAACTGTATGTTGTCAGTAATGATTCTCAAAAGGTATATAATGAGGCTTGTGAGCAGGCCCAGACTGTCCATCTGGTACATCAGGCAAATGTCTGGTGGGCCGCTGGCTGGTAATAGCCCATATTTACCCTTACTGCTGCTCCAGTGTCAGAGTTGGTCTTGGAAAGTGCGACTGCATGCTGTGAGAGTGTAAGAAAGTGGCTGCACATGGTCAGCCAGTGGCCATGTAAATGTCATTAAGCTCCTCATCAGATGCTCTCTTAATAAAGGTAGATGTATAAGTGTGTTAAGTTACAGGTAGGGTCAAGGATCTCTGAATGTATATATTCGTCCCAAGTGTCCGCAGAAGAGTCCTGATTTTCCGGTACTGTCCCAATGTCCCTCCAAATAACCTTACAGTCACGCTTTTACTGAACTTTAAAATCAGTTGAGCTCCCATTGTGATAGTATATAGTAGTTGTTTAGTAAGTATTTTCAATAATGCCAAAAGCTTTTACAGCAGCGGGGTCTGATAGTCTAAAGAAGCTTGTGATACCTTTCAATGGACCACCATTCATAGATTAAAATATTTTAGACTTCAGGTGTCCTTCTGTAAATTCAGGAGTCTGTTTTCATTATCACTGTGTTCAACACATATAATATGTTAAAACAGGCCGCTTTTTCTATTGGTAGAAAGCACAACCCCCTATTGTATTATGTACAGGACAACGGTCTTTTATAATAAAAAGATGCAGGTTTATGTGAATTGTGAAGCCTGTAAATTGGGAGCCAGTGTGAGGGTAGAGGCTATGGAGGATTTATGGGTCCTAAATACCTTCCTTCCACAACTCTCACATAAACTTTGTCACAATATATATATAACATATATATATATATATACATACATACATATCACTTATCTTTAGCAGAAGCTCCAGAGGTGTAGCTCCGCATCTTCAATGTTTTACAAAGTTTTGCACTGATTAAAATACTCTCTGGGTTTTGCCTAGAGACCCCGGGTAAAGCACTGCTTCCCCGAGCCACCACTGGAAAACTCTGGGTCACGGCATCAGTTTTTGTAACGCCCCGTGATGTCAGCGGGAACGTTCACTGATGTCAGCGGGAACCTGTGTGACATCCTGCCTGCATCCCACAGGGGGGGCTCTGGGTAGCCGGAGCCAAAATGTACCCGGATATGCTGATTTCCTGCTTGAAGCAGTGAAAAAAACTTCCATTGAAATAAATGAGAGTGCATTTCCTAATGTCTCATTATACCCCTGAATAATTCGCCGAGCAGTAGGTATATCACTTCTACATAAAATAAGTAAACAAAAAAAATAACATACTATTATATGAAATAGTATAACACTATGAACTGGGTGTCTTAAAATGAAAACATATATAACGGGCTAGTTACACGTATCGTCCTTTTAGAGTAACCTATTCTTATGATCTTTTGATCTGTATCATTACGCAGACAAAGCATGGAAGAACATAAAAACCCTTTCTTCTTAAATTGTATGAGAGCATGTCATATGATGAAAGTTCTGTTCACAGCTTTCGTTTGAAGAAACAAGGCATAAATTCATTCCCCGGTTCCTCTAACATCTAAAAAGTGAGATCTTGAAAATTAAACTTGCTGGCTTTATCTATAACAAGGAGCATGAAGAACTATTAAGGCCTGAGGCGAGATTTGTAAGCTCAGTAAATGATTTTTTTTGTTACATAGAAAAAGTGTAAATTTAATTTTGTGTAAATGTGGTAATTTGTATCTTTTCATCAGTCCACTCCTAGTAAACATTCTTAATCACAAGTTTTGAATTATAAATTATAGTTTGCAAAATCTTGAAGAAGCGTTAGATACATGAGTTATTTGAGAGAAAATACCACTTAGAGGAAATTGATTGAATTTTTATTTTAAAAGAAACAGAGTGTTTGTGAAGCTGTTTTGTTTAGGAAACTTGGCGTGTCTACAATTTGGATTTCCAACAGACATAGAATTGATAAGCTATAAACAAACACATATACACAGCGTTCAAGTGGATTGGTCACTTTTCCCAAAATCTACATATAAAAGTTCAGTTCATTAAGTAAACCCATATAACAGTGTTTACAGATGAAATGTGTTTACAGATTAAGCAATACATTTGAAGAAAACATTTATTTGAAAATTTACCACACCTATTGCCCCAAAGATCCACCCAGTCTGCTAAACCCACATAATTGGGATAATTTAGCTCCGCCTGTTTATTTTGGTGCAGATTCTATAACACAAACATACCCAGATACTCCAATTTACACAACCAGACACACACACACTAACATACCCAGACACACATACACACTAACATACCCAAAGACACGTTTGCACCCTTGATGTGTGCGCGACTTCCTTGCTTCCTCAATTGCCGGCACACAGTGTTTGGGAATGCTGAATGCAGAGGTCTGTTTATTTCTAGGAACATGTACCGGTACAAGCTCCCAAATGCCAGGACTGTCCCAAAATTGGAGGTTTGCACATCCCGCAAACGTTCACTGGCTGAGGGATGCGCACAGACAACCTCCGCTGCTGCCAGCACTTCCGCTGGGGCTTCTATAGTAGAGCACCAGAAGGTCATGTGATGCCGGCGCTCCATGATAGAAGCCCCAGAGGAAGTGCTGGCAGCAGCGGATGTTCTCTGTGCGCATCGAACAGATGCCCACCGGCCCACTGAAGGATTCAGTTCTCCTGGCCTAACACCACCCCTCCCCTGTGAGCCAGACCACCCCTGCATATATTTCATATTTACGCAATACTTATGGGAAAACCAAAAACATTCACCTTGTGACTCATACAGTATCTATCCATGTGCAAATTGTTACATGATACAATGCCACAGACCACATGGTTGCTTTATAAATATTTTGTATTCCTTTAAGGCTTAGTGCACAGAAAAGGTGGCTCTGAGTATCAGTTTAAAGATCAGATGAGGGGTCTATATATCACAATATCTCTGTTGTTGCTTAGAAATAGAATGCAAAACGCCTGTGAATTGTTCTGTAAGTGGTTTCCATGGCTACAAGAGGCATCCACTCCTACTCTTTTCTGATTTTCTAGTACCGTAGATGTAGAATAAGCATTGTGCAATATTTTTTTATCTACACTGTATTAAACGTTTGTCAAAAATAAAACGGTATTAGTGTAATTAGTATTTCTCGGGTTTGTGTTACTATTATAGCTAAAGGGACAGTCTAATGCCCCATACATCTTATGAATACCTTTGGCCATTTGAAATGTTTGAAAGTATGTATGTATATACACTCCCTAGAAAACATATATATATATATATATATATATATATATATATATATATATATAGGTCACTACTTATTAATGCCATTGGACATGTTTAGCAGAAGACCTTCATACACTTTAAACATTTAACCTTTTAAACAGCTCATCGCAAACATTCTCTTATAGTGACTCCCTAACTGTGGTAACCAAATAGCTTTAATAATACTTCTAATCAAAGCCATTATTAAATTGTCACCGTTATAAATTGTCACACAGAAATCTCAGCTATCATTTTCCAGTAAAACATTCTAGTTGGGATGCTCAGATATTTCAACTTTTCAACTTGGGTGCTGGGCAAGTCCTGTAGATGCAATCTGGTTGCCAGGGCTGGCCTTTGGGGTGTGCGACCTGTGATCTATGCCAGCTGTGTGGGTCAGTGAATACTAATGTACATTTTTAAGTCAATTATTGCACAAATACCCGGTGGAAAAAACTAGGTTACCTTATACCAATAGCACATATAATTAAAAAGTAAATTTAATGATGTGATAGTTGGAGTTATGGTGTACCACCCTCAGTGTCAAAAAGTTAATAAATCACGGGGTTGGGGAAATTTGTATTATGATTTTATAAGTAAAGTCTTTAAGGGGGTACTACACATTAAAGGATTTAATTACTGTAGTATGCTACATTTCCTTTTCCTTTGTTCACTAAAACACGATGTTATTTATTCAGAAGGTATGCAGAGTGTTCTGCGCAGGTTCAACGAGTTCACGCCAAAAAAACCTATTGTAAGTCGGTCACTAAGCAACTAGTTGAGTATTGATAAAAGAAAACCAGACTACAGCATGCTTTGTACACACTGTATGTTACAGCTGGTGATGATCCTCATGTAGAAAGTATCTAGGAGCTACTATCTCGCATAATAACGGGATGTTATCATTATAGGAAACATAGAATCATGTGGCTATTGGCATATATATATATATATATATATATATGATCTTTGTCCAATCAGATCACTCTTTTGACATCACTACTGCTATCCTTAAACTTACATTACAACCCTATAACTCTAAAATTAATCTTATTTTGAGTTTTTGACCCATCTGCATACCTGCCAACAATCCCGAATTTCCCAGGACAGTCCTTTTTCTTTCAGTCCTGTCCCGTCAAATTCGGGTTAATTAGGTATGCTAATGTAGGTAGAATAAATAAAGATAATAAATTAAATAACTTTAGTGATATAATAAGAAATGTACCCCTTATTTTTAATAACACCTATTACATTTAAAATTAAATTAATAATAGACCTTTAACCAAACAGCTGCACTACTACTATCCTTAACCACAGTCCTGAATTTCCTGGATCTAGAGACAGAGATTAGCTCTCTGCATTTACACTGCTATGCACTAGATGTATGTAGGGATGGAATATATATATATGTATATATTCCATCCCTGTCAGGTACTGATGTGGGAAGAAAATGCCTGGCTCCCAATCTCCATTCCAGTTCATCCCAAAGGTGTTTGATGGTCTTGAGGTCAGGGCTCTGTGGAGGCAGTTAGTTTTTCCATACCAAGCCCACCCCACCATGTCTTTATGGCTTATTGTCCACTGGAGCACAGTCATGCTGGAATAGAAAAGGGCCTTCCCCAAACTGTTCCCACAAGCATAGCATTGTCCAATTTGTCTTGGTATGCTGAAAGGGGCCAACCACATATTAATGACAGAGGGTGGATCAACTGCATATAAATGTCTATGTATGTAGAATGCAATGTCATAAAAGTCCCTGTTGGTGTAATGGTCAAGTGTCCCAATACTTCTGTCCCTATATCGAATCAGGGATAGCCTCATACAGTATTTAGTTGGTAAGGAGTGTGAGGAAAGTGGGAAGAGAGTGGACATAGCCAATTGATGCTGTCCTGCCGGAAGGAGTAAAAAACTGGCCCGGAGACCCAGGGAAGCAGGCCGTCACCCTGGACTCCACATCAAACACAGAGTTCAAACATATGGCAGAGAAGCAGCTCAGGCAGTGCATGTATTTTGCTGGGTAGTAGTGTTATTGGAGCAAAAATGAGATGAAAGTGAACAAAAAAGAAACTAAAAGGACCAATAGAAATATAAAGGGATAAAGGAGGGTCATCAAGTGGGAAATGCATTCAGGGATTCCAGTATTCTGGTGAACCCTTCTCATTATTTGTTTCTCCCTGCATTCCTATACTTAATGGGCCACCCCTAG